>NC_048276.1:9026428-9626428 GCF_009762535.1 Notolabrus celidotus
TATTTATTTGTAAATGCACTGGCTACCCCTGCCTATGTGAAAGCCTCAGTTGGGCCACCCAGGTCAAAAAGTTCTGGACACGCCCCTGTTTGAATCAGAATCAGTTAGCAGGTCAGTGTTAATGTTCAGATCATTTTGCTGCCACCTTGTGGAGTTCACAGACATTATGATGAACAAAATATCAATCCCAACATGATCTAGATGCCACAATATCAAACAGCACACCACAGTAAGATTGCAATTTAACATGCATTATGTTTTGTACACTATAGATGAATGAAGGATTCAGTCATGTGATATCTTCAGGTGAGGTTGGGTGTCCTAAAGCGCATCATAAGACTCTATTCCCATTGATTTGAATATATTTTCAGTCTCCATTATTCAAACATTCAACATTTCAGTAGTCCCGAGGCATGATGGGAAGGCATCCAGTGACCCAGTCAGATAAAGACTTTGCCTTTCTGCACTGAGAGATAATCTGGCATCTGCGCTCTAACCTGAAGATTATTCTCCTCTCATCAGGACCGGTGGAGAGAACCGCTGCCAAACCATCTGCCCCTAATCCAGCACGAAGGGAGCCAAATCAGCCATGGACTACTGGGACCTTCAAAATAAAAGCTTGTCATTTTTTTTGTTAATTAAAGGGATAGTTTGGGGGTTTTGAGGTGGGGTTCAATTGGGTACTTGTGTATTACCCTCAGGGGGACAGGGGTTGTTTGGGTCTGTGGGGTTCAGAAAAGTAAAAAAATATAGCAAAACTCAAAATTGAGTGATGCCTGATCTCTGTCATATAGAGCAGTGAAAAAATAGATTGAATGTGCGTCATGGAGAGCCAAAGTATAAGTTAGTGCATGCTGCAAGAGCCCAGAGAGGTCAGACATAAGCTCTTAATGTCATGAGTTGATGTTTAGTTCAGTTTTTCCTTGTGTTGCATGCCTTGGTTTCTCCTGTGTTTATTCGGCATCAGTTATCCTTTGTGTCCCTTGTGTGTTTTTTTATCCATGTCTCTTTTTGTACTCCCTTGTGTTTCTTAGTCTTGTCTTGTGTTCTCTGTTTTGTAGTTCTGAATCCCCTGTGTTTCCTGGTTAGTTACTCCCTGCCCTTGTGTTTCCCTCCTTGTTGATTACCCTCATTAGTTTCACCTGTGTCCTGCGCTCCACACCTGTGTTAATTACTCTGTGTATTCAGTTCCTCTGTTTCCCCTGTCTCTTGTCAGATCATTGTATGTCTACCCTCCTGCGTTTTCCTCGTGTTTCTGTGCTCCAGTTATTCTGTGCAGAGTAAGTTTTGTTTATTAATAAACCAGTTTTATTTTGTATCTGCACCTTGGGTCCTCCTCATTTCTCCCCAAATGTGACAGGGGTTTTTGAGGTGGGGTTGAATTTGGAACTTGTCATTATAAGTGTGTTACCCTCAGGTACAGGGATTGTTTGGATCTGTGGGCTTCAGCAAAGTGAAAAGATGTAAAAAAACCTCAAAATCGAGTGATGCTTGATCTCTGTCATAGGTAAAGAAATGAAAAAAGAGACTGAATGTGCATCATTGAGAGCTAAAGTATCAGTTAGTGCATGCTGTAAAAGCCCAGAGAGGCCACATATCATCTCTTAAAACACGGGTATAGTGAAGAAAATGCTCCTTGTAACGCCGTACAAACAGTCTATAGCAGTTGTGGCCAAACTTTTTTCAAGGAGGGCCACATTGGATGTCAGAATACCTCCGGGCCATTGGCTCCTACTGAGACGCAGGAATCAGAAAAGTCATATATGAAGTATCTATTTATTAATTATTTTACATTTTTTCTCAATAAAACAGTATCTAGGTAGTCCTCAGTTCTCCACAAGCTACGTAAACATTAGCAACTTTATACTCTTCTGGACGAAAATGTTTTTCATTAGGGTCGGGACATGTGGGAAGAATACTGAATCATTATTTTCTTATGGCAGGATCACAATCTGGATTTCATCACACTTCTTTTTCATGTTGTTTTTAAGACTTTTCTGACCAGCAGACAACATTTAAGGAACTAAATAACTCTTGTCCTGCATTCTGAACTATTTTTATGCACCAAATTTTGCCTTTTCTGCACAATTTCATAATTTTGATCGTCTTGTCCTCTTTTGTGTCTTCTGAACTTTTAGTGTTCATCAAGAACATTTTCACATCATGATAAAAACATTAATTTGAAAAACCTGTCAACTTTAAGAGTTCTTGTGTTTCCTCCTAGTTATATTCTTGCAGAATATCCAGAGCTTTGGCTTTAGACAAGTAGTCCATATGAAGCTTTTTGAGACGTTTCTGGGTTGACTTTGGTTTTGTTTGTGCGCTTGAAAGAAACTGCAAATGTACAGATGATTCAGAATGTGATTCATATCTGTGCTATAAATAACACATTTTAAGATGGAAGCTTGGGGCCATAATTACTGGTGACATGCCTGGTCTATAGCCTACCCATAATACCACAATATACAGGTGAGCAGTAGCTTCAGTATTTTTTATTTATTTTGAAAAGCCCTGCCGGAAATCCTTCATATTTCAGCTACCTTGATGTTGATCCATGCGCGCTCTCTCTCCCTCCAGCTGCTGCCGCCCTGGAGGCGCACAGCCAGTGAGTAAAAGTGGACGCCTTGATGCACACAGACTTTCTGTCGTTGCCAGTTGTTTTTTTTTTTCTTGTAAGAGTTGACTTGGATTTAATGTCAAAGGAAAGTTGGATCCACTCGACTGACGCTCATCATGTTTCGTTTCTTTGATGCGATGGAGTGATGCAGAGTGTTGAAGGATCGCAGTGGGAATAAAACTTGGAGTTGCGCGCTTGGCATGGCACGTCAGGTGTTCCGGCGCTCAGATAGAGGCTGTTTCTCTCTGTCATGGTGTCACTATCCGCGGTGAGATCGCCTGGAGCACTATGGAGGAAAGAAAGAGACTTTTCTTCTATCTTCTGATCGCGACGCAGCTCTGCCTGAGCTGTTCACAAGTCCTCAGAATCGGTAAGCGCAACAGCTGTTTACGCACGGTGTTGTCGGCGTTTTCTGAGGTGGATGAAAGAGTCAGAAGCAAGAAAGCTGAGCAGATGAGCTGGCACATTTTCTGTCAGGGATAGAAGCGCACCTGTACAGAGAAATAGTTCAAGTGTCTTCCTCTGGTAGACGTAGTTTATATCCCCTTGAAGTTTTTCCGCTTTTCCTTTTTCCCCCCTCGGTACTTGACTGATGTTCCGTGCCATTTTGTCCCCTGTGAATTATGGTGGGATAACTTCTCCTAGTGGTTCAGTGAGATTGTGTCAGAACAGAGGAAAATATCACCTGCATTGACAAAAAATCACAACTTCAATCCCTCCTAGGTGATTTATTTAAGGGTATAAACGGTGCCATACTGCTGAAGATTTATGTTGCTGGTAGGTCGTTAAAATAGCCTGAGAAGAACTTCCAATCACATAAGATTACACTTTTTGCAAGTTTAATGTCTCCTCTGAGCTGATCACATTTGTCATTCTAAAGCTCCAACAGATGACATCTTGCTGGTAATCATTATTCCATCAAATGTCCTCCAAAATGTCTGGAAAAGTGAAAATGTTCTCTGATAGATTTAGGACTATGATTAGAATTCATCTTTCAGCCCACTTAGCCATCAGAGGGTTTGTTTGAAGCTTAGTATTCATGCAGTATCTTTTAAACCATTTAAATTTTAATTGGATCTCAAGTTACATCACAGATAACTTCACGTGTTTATCGCTCAACGCAGAGCCTCAAATAGCAGAAAATAATAGATTATTGATTCCTCCCTGCGTTCTCCTGTGGCTGAACCAGACACTACTACTGGTGTTTTTAATTCATGAAAGTCCCACGGCTGCTGATCTTTATATGCTGACACCTCTCCATCACTGAGATGGATGTGAGAAAGCCGGAGATGGTGTGTGTGTGTGTGTGTGTGTGTGTGTGTGTGTGTGTGCGCGCGAGCGAGACCATCTTTGGATCTTCTGTAATGGATTGTGTCGTGGAGTTGAGAGAACTACAGCTGCACTTGATTAGACAGGAGGAGGTGAGCACTGCTGTGGGATCGTGTTCATTAAAAGAGCATCTCACTTGAAGCATCTGAATCAGACCAGAGTCACACTGTACTGTGTCAGGGGATTTTTTAAGGACAACAGCTTTTAGAGGGTGGAGGAAAAATCAGTCATGACCGATACAGTGGCCGATATCCTTAAAGTTTGAGCTGGAATGAAAAACTAACCCCTTTTTAAGTGGATTTTGCATCGATGTAATTGAAGTCAGACGTACTCAAAAGTCTGCTTTCATAACCAAATAACATTGTCAAAGTTTATGTAACATTATAAACTGTCATCATATTTGGGTTTGAGTCACTGTCTGTTTGGCTTATCGGCTTCATGTGTTGCACACAGTACTAAGAGAGTGCTAAAGTAAGGAGTGCCAGTGTTCGGATTAAGCAAATTCTAAATCATCCAAAGCACTGTTGTAGCAAGTTTAACATCAGGGTGTACAGTAAAAAATGTATGCAGAGACTGATATAGGGGCGGCTGTGGCTCAGTGGGTAGAGTCAGTCGTCTATCAATCCAAAAGTGGTTGGTTTGATCCCAGCTCCTGCAGTCACATGCCGAAGTGTCCTTGAGCAAAACACTGAACCCTGAATTGCTCCCTCTGTTGTTCAGAGATGTGTGAATGTGAACGAAGGAGATTAGCTAACACTGATGGTCCCTTACTAAATAGCGGCCTCTACCATCATTGAGTGAATGGGTGAATGTGACAAGTAGTGTAAAAGCGCTTTGAGAGGTCTAGACTAGAAAAGCACTATATAGGTACAAGTCCATTTACCATGTATTTGTGAGGGTTCATATCATCTGATAATATCGGCTAATCAATATATCAGTGACTCAGGCTCCACTTCACATACAGTCATACAGGGACTTCCTGGATCAGATGATACAGCAACATGTTATTTACTGAGAAGTCTAATACATTAAAAATCAGTCATGGTGCTGTAGTTTCTAACAACACATACATCTTACACAGTGGTGGACAAAGTACACAGCTTCATTACTTGAGTCAAAGTATAGATCCTCCTGGTTAAATATTACTCCAATACAAGTGAAAGTTGCTCTGTCAAATTATTACTTGAGTTAAAGTATGAAAGTACTTGCTTTTAAAAATACTTAAGTATTCAAAGTACTTCTTAAAAAAATCTCAAAACATTGTATTTTCAAAATACATGAGTGCAGTAAAGACTACATAGGAGTACATTCTGTTACATTCTGTTTATTTAGAAACCATTACTTGAGATCTCTAAAACTATACCATGGAATAAAAACAGAAACCAAGTTACTCCAAACACAGACACCTTAGTTTGAAATGTTCATCTGGAATTAAACAAATGTTACGTAGCTCAACACGCTTTCTCAGGTTGGACAGTGACTGTTTGTATGTTTGGGCAGAGTGGGAAACAGGGAGAACATTTCAAACGATATCATTCTTCATTTCAAAAACCTCTAACATGGGCTGAAGATATTGCCATGGGTGCTCAGGTGGAGAATTATAGCCATCATTACCACCTCTAAATGGACTGCCTGATCTGAGTGAAATTTGCTCTGTGTTTGCTCCTCATTTAACCGTGGAGACGCACGATATACAGGTATGACTAAACCACTGAGGCAAACAGAACTACACAAACACAGTTTACTGTCTTAGGGATCAGATTTCAGAAAAGAGAAGGAAATTCATGAGCTGACTTCAAAGCAAAAGTAGTGAGTAACTAGAGCACTGGTAGAAATGTAGTGGAGTCAAAAGTATGATAATTGTCTTCCGAATGTAGTGGAGTGAAAGTAATAAGTTTCCCCAAAAAAAGAATACTCAAGTAAAGTACAGATGCTCAAAAAATCTACTTAAGTACAATACTTAAGTAAATTTACTCTGTTACTGTCCACCACTGATCTTACAATAATACAGCTAAGTAGAGTATACAAGACTCTATATCAGTGTTTGATAAACATTAAATAACCCCATAATAGTCTTATAAAGAAATTGTGTTTTCAAGTTCTGAGTCTTCATTTCGGGTGAAGAATCTCTTTTCCAGTCTGTGTCCTCTGACAGAATAATTTGCCCTTTTTGAAAAGTCAATTACAAGCTATTCTTTCTCGCTCAATAAAAAATCCTGAATCTATGAATATGCAAATATTATTCATTTCAGAAGTTAAACTGCTTGACAAAGACTGTCCTACTTCACTCAAAACTCCATTCTTCACTGAAGGCTGCGGGTACTTTCCACATTGTACTTTTTGTTAGTTGCATGTAGGACAGTGAATGCTGGTGTGAAAACTGGGCATAGATCTTTCTGCACATATAAAGGTCAGGGAGAAGTGTTAAATAAAACACATTCAGAGTAGAGGAGGGTGAGGGAGAGGGAGGGCTAACAGGGTCTTGAGCCCAGAAGTGGAGCCAGACTTTTTTGACCGGGTGCAAACCTGGGGCACAGATTTTTCTTATGATGGCATGTTAGTAGTCAGTTATTTCTGCAAACCTCAAAGCAAAAAGTATCAGGGTTCCAGTCCAAGTCAGGACCTTCCTGTGTGGAGAGAAAGTGTTTGGCTTTCTCCAGCTGAAGCGTTGACCATGATTCTGAACAAACACATTATTCTGGAAAGTAAATAGACTTTTAAAAGTAAGCACACCAAGGTGGCACTGAAGTGTGGCGGTAAGTTCTGCCATCTCTAAGCAGAAGGGTTCAGGGTTTGAATCCAAGCCAAGGCCTTCACAAGGAGTGAAGAAAATGCCATATACAGTCTATGTCCACAATACCACAACATACAGGTGTGGGCAGTAGCTTCAGTATTTATTTATTTTGAAAAGCCCTGCAGGATTCATTTCAGCTACCTTGATGTTGATCCATGCGCGCTCTCTCTCCCTCCAGCTGCTGCCGCCTTGGAGGCCCTATGGAGTGTTGTGGCTTTCTTTGACTGGAAATTAACTTGAAAGTAAATAAATCCTAAAAAGTAAGCAAGCATAACAACTGGGCATGTTAGTTTGTTGGTTATAACATCGCCACATAATACCTTCCTAGTTAGCACTGACAGGGGGCATGTTAGTGAGGTGGTTATCACTGCTGCTTCCCAGTAAGCGGATTGTAGGTTGGATCAAGGCTTGGGCCTCTCTGTGTAGAGCCAGGCTAAAGCTTTTGAACCACCAGAACAAACAGGACTGTGGATAAACCCTTAAAAAGTAAGAAATTCCAGGTAGCAAACCAGTGTGGTTGTTGCTACCACATAATGAGATGGTTTTTGGTTCAAAGCTGATTCTGCCTGAGCAGAGAGGTGCATGTGTTGGATGTGCAGGGTGAAAGGAGAGGGGTAGGAATACTCTCATGAATTATCAAGGGACATAATTCAACTTCTTTGTGCCCTGCTTCTTGTTAAAATAGTTTTCTAAACCTGTAAAGTCTCAAAATAAAGATGTTTGTCTCAAACTAACAATACAAAGTACCAACAAAATAAAAAGAGTTATGTTGAAATACGAAGAAAACCACGAGCAGCCTTGCAGCCCAACCAGGTAGTTGATTTTAACACATTTTAAATCCTGCCCCTGACAAGGCAAGTATCCAATCATAGTTAAAAATGTAAGGGAGACGACTGACATGGCCATGACATTTCCATGGTTGGCCATGACCACCATAGGCCATCCTCTGAATAGACCCACACCTGCTCAAGCCCCACTCTATCTAACCTACAAATCCCTACACGATCAAACCCCAGATTACTTATTCGAAAGACTTCCCCCTCACCAGCCAAACCGTTCCCTGAGATCGGAAACATTACACCTACTATCATTCCCACACACTCACCTAAAAACCAGAGGTGACAGAGCCTTTCAGGCTGTAGCCCCAAAGCTGTGGAACGACCTGCCCACATCCTGACGCTCTGCAGAATAAACTGATATTTTCAAAAAGCTTTTAAAAAAATTACCTGTTCAGACTGGCTTTTGGATAATTTTGGTTTACCATTGATACAATTTCAATTGCACTGTTTTATTGACCCCTTTTTCTCTTTTTGAAACTGTCTGTATATTTGTATCTGTGTAAAGCACAACCCCCTCCCTGCTTGTAAATTTGGAGAATTATTATTTAATTTTTTTAACAAAAACTGTACATTGCAATCATTTTGAAACTTCAAATAGCTCTTGCTTATAAATAAAATATCACATTATCACATTTTAAAGTTACTTAAGGTTTCATAGAGGAAGGTGAGCATTAGGCTACCTTATATTTTTAATACTGCTGTGATTTCATTGGTTGTTTCGCTTTGTCTCATCTTTGATTGGCTGACGACAAAAACACTTTACTCCAACACCTTTGAGTCTTGTAATAACACAAGTGTGGAGTCTCTGTTTGGTTAAATACACTTAAGTCTGTGTTACCCAGCTGAATATGGACTACTATACTTTAACCGTCCATAAGGAACAAGGGAGATTATGTTGGACTGCCTGTAAGTTAGCATTGCGTGCAAAGCGTCAAGTCAACAGCACACACATTGAAAATATTCAGTGTGTTTGTTGAGTTAATACATATAATTTATGTTTTTAAGCCTTAAATATGTCTTAATGCTGACATTTGTAGGCTGGTATAAGTAAGTTGCATTGTTTACAACCCTGACAATGTTTGCTATTGCTGAAGTATGAGTAATAATCACCTACATATAGCCAATATTTTCATTATATAATACTTTAATGGATGTTGTTTCTAAATCCAATCAGATCTTATCTATTTCCTTTTAATTAGCATTTCCCACTCAAAAGACACTAATAACATCTTCATTGAGTTAGGCTATATTTTTTTAATTGGTGCTCATCAAACACTTTTACAGTCAGTCATTTGTAGTTCAGTTGCCTATGTTGTAGTTGTAAACAGGTCACTGTTTGATGTCTTTGTTAGCACTGTTGGTTTTATCTTATAAAGGCCACAGTCACACATGCATGGAGCTTCTGATCTGGAGTTCAGATCTTAGTCACACATTAATATTCAGGACCAATTAGTTCAGGTTTGATGGCTCAGTTCAGACCCCCTTTAGATGACAACAGCCTTACAACTAACACAAGATTTATATACACTGTCCGTGAAGTTTGGCTCCTCTCTGTTAGATCAAGCTGCTGAAGTAAAGTTGGAGCTGTGACTTATAAACACGATACCTGCTCATATTTATTCATTAGTTCCTTTCTCTACAACATCTGGCCATTAGGAAAAAGAATGAATCTCTTGGCAGCCAAATTGCCAGAGTTTTGGAAAGTTGGCCTCACTTCTGTTGGAGATATATACCCAGATAAACTGTGGAATTGGCTGCCTCTGTAACATGATCATTCATCATGCTGGCACGAACCCAGGATTCCTTGTTGTGAGGAAGGAGAGGGAGCTGTACTTTGTCATGGAGTTGCATAGATCACATTGGTACTCATTTGTGTATATCGACCGTGTTGTCTCAGTCCTTTTTTGTGATTTGCAGGCTGAGTTTTGGGTGTTGAGTTAAACATCACCATTCTTTTAACTAATTTATTGCACTTGTGTCTTTCAGCTTTTGAAAAACAAAATAACTCAACCTGAAAGGAGGCTTTGATTGCTGTTTTTGCTGGAATGACTGCAATTGCAGCACAGGTATTGAAAAAAATTGTGCAAAAACGGCACACTAGAGGTAATAATTCCTTCTTTTGTAGTCACTTAAGTCGCACTACAAAAAGGGTTCAAATTCTGATTCATAATCAGGTGTCATTTTGTCCAAACACTGAGAGCTCATTATCTTGTAATGTTTCATCGAAAAAAGCCCTCAGATTTCAAGACCCAGAGCTTCATAGTTTTCAAACGCTGTAAAAGATCCATGTTGTCATTCACTCTCACTTGTTCAAGAGCACGTTGATAGCCTCTTGACGTACAATGTGCCTCTCAGATCATTGTTCTCTTGGAGCCCTAGCTACAGTCATTTTCAGTCATTTCAGCCCGTCCCCGTCTCTCTGTTTTCTCTCCTCCTGAAATCCCTGATTGCATTTTTGCCTCGTTTCCCTTGATTTGTTGTCTGCGAAACAAAATGCTTCCCCTGTGTTTTCACACTCAGGGTGTGTGTGTGTGAAATGTCTGTCACTCAGTCTGACACCTGAGACCACCACCACCACCACCACCACCACACACACACACACACACACACACCTCTCCCAGATGCATTTCCTCCAGCCTGCAGCTCTATCGCCTCTCCAAAGTGGTTTTCACACAGACACAGATGGCAGTGGTTTCTATAGCTGTCAGCAAAAAGGCCAACTCTCTTACTTGTTCAACTCTGTGATCTTTCATTGCTGTTCCGAAGATCCACATTTGTTCTGTCTCGGGCGCTGAGTGGTCATTTGATGTGAAACTGCCTTCTGCTGCAAAGTAGGGCTAAAAAGAGAGATGACTCAACTCGAGTGTGCTTTTTGGTGACCATCATCTGGAGGTCAGAGAGACAGACATGAAAATAAAAGATTTTTTTTTTTTTACCTTTTCTCCCAAAAGTCCCTCGTTGAAAATAAGTAAGAATCAGTGGGATGTGTTGGTGCATTTAAAGGTAAAGGTACTTCATAAATCCTCCGTTCTTTTTCCGTGTTCATGCTACACACACATAGTTTGATGTATACATACAATCATGCACAAACATGCTATTGACATGCACTAATGGAGAGATGTCAGAGTGATGAGACTGCCAACTAGTGCCACACCCGAGTAGTTAGGAGTTCAATGCCTTGCTCAAGGGCACATCAACAGTGCCCAGGCAAATGAACCAGCACCTCTCCAGCCACCAGTCCTTTTGACAAACTTTGTCCATACTGAGACTTGAACCAGCAACCCTTCCCAGCCAAGACCCTATGGACTGAGCTACTGCCTCCCCATTTATTAGGCCTAAAAACTAAGGAGTGGCATTTCAAGCCAGAACACTATTAGATAATCATTGGCTTCTATTCAATGATTATTCGAATAACCCCCCCCATGCACACACACCTGTCCCGTAACAACCCGCTTGTGTGACAGTCGTGTTAACCAGCAGCAGGACGAGCAGGACCTTTCTGTCAGTGTTTCTGTGACGTGGCCTGTATGTTTATATAGGCATCCTTCTGCTGTGGACGTTCCGGACTCCAGCTGATACAGACGTGCTGGACTCCAGCGGCAACAGCTACTACTACTGGTCTCATCACTATCACCGTTCCCTCTGTCTCTTGTTCTCCTCTATCCCTCTTTCCAGACCCAACTCGGTCGAGGCAGATGGCTGTCCAACATGAGTCTGGTCTTGCTCTAGGTTTCTGCCTGTTAAAAGGAAGTTTTCCCTGGACACTGTAACTAGCTAAATATTGCGAGGTGCAATGCTCATGGTGGATTAAGGTGGGTTAAGACTGAGTCTTACCCTGTCTTGGTGTTGGGTCTCTGTTCATAATTTGACATAGTGGTCTAGACCTGCTATGTTTGTAAAAGTGTCTTGAGATAACGTTTGTTGTGATTTGGAGCTATACATATAAAGATTGATTGATTGATTTTACAGCCATGCTCAGTCTCTGGAAACGTGTGTAGTAGTGTGAGATTCAGAAATGGAGAAAACCACTGCAACTGTTGCTGATGTTGTCGTCTTTTGCTATTTAATGCAGTTAGCGTTCTTCTTCTTCTGTTACTTAATGCGGTTATCAAACAGCTTTAAGACGCTCTATAGCCACCATCTAGCGGGAATACCGTATTACAACCAGGCAACGGTGAAGACAATGAAAAATTATACTTTTAAAATGGGAAAATATTCAAAGTAACTCTTCAATTCGTACTAAGTGAATAAATATTTGAATTTCCGAAAATCATTGCCCATCCCTACTAAAACCCCTGCATAATGAGGCTCTTAATCACACCATTTTCAATGTAAATCTAGTGTTTCACAGTAGTTGGACTTGCTGATAGATTTTAATGATGGAAAAAAAGCAATATCAAGTAACACCACATATCAAAGTCTGCTCTTTTTTTTTTACCCATACACACCCATCCTCCATCCAGATTGTGGCAGGGTATTAAAAATGGCACTGTAATCTCTATGCAAATGGCAGGTTAGCACATGTTATCTGCAAGTCAAAAATCTTTTGTCTGAGAATGAGAAATACAGATTGTTCCAGTTGTTCACTCCAGCCGAGGACACAACTGTGACATCCCGGGTTTGTGTCTAAACTGTGATACTTGTTGTTCTCCTCTCCACGTCTCTCTCGTATATCTCATGCTGATGAAAAAACTTGTTAAATTACACGACTTTTACAGGAAAATCAATAACAAGTACTGGCAGTTGAAAGAACAGTGAGTCTTTGTTTACTCTCTTCCACAATTTGTCCGTAATGAGCTGCTCTGTGTTTAAAGCAGTGTGTCTCGAGTGTGCTCATATTTTATGCAGATCAAATCTACCTGCGAAGCCCTGCATGCATGTTAAAAAAGCATTTATGGAGTCCCGTGGTTCCTCTGAAACTTTCAGCACTCATTTATGCTGCCTTGTAAGCCAGATGGATGTGTGTTCCTGAGGCAAATTATTCCTCATTATATTTGAGAGCTGAATGAATGCTTTTAGTGCTCTGAGCTACATTAATTCATTTGCAAAGAAAAAAAAACACCTTGTTATAAAAAAAAAAAAAAAAGCAATATTTTTATGACTGCAGCAGACGCAACTCACTGTGGAGTTCAGGCTCTGCAAAAGGGGTTGACACATGACTAACGTGAGACATAATTATTTGTAATTAACAGAGAAATGATGGATGGTGTGAGGTTGTGCACACAGACACAAACACTCGAACACACAAACGGCTTCCTCTCCCCAGTGGGGTGTCGAAGAGATTGATCAATTCTGCGTGACAGGTTGGCACAAAGCTCCGTCGTTCTTGAGCTTTCTGTTTTATGTTTTCCTCCCACCGCAGCAGGCAGCTAAATCTCTCGCCAGTCTATTGTACTGAACCATATCTACATTTTTATTCTTCCAATTACAGCCATGTACCTGGTAATTACTATAATTGCAGGCAGAAATGACATTTTTAAGTTAACGTCCTAATGGGTCTGGACGATGATTACTAATTGGCTTTGGTTGCGTTTTAAGAATTTATATGTGACAGGACCTCTTCTGAGTTCCTGTGTCTGTGTTTTTGAACATTTGCTCAGTCAGTTGTCGTGTTTGACCATGTAAGTGCAAGATAATCTGCAGAGTTTCATTAAGTATGCATAGAAAACAAATCAGAGCTTTAAAGATAAGTCATTTTGTGGAGTTTAAGTGTACCAGCATGCAGCTGATGGCGACTGCAGACTCACACAGCCAGACATTAAATCAGGTTGGTAATTTACAAGTGCAGTTTACAAGACTCGTCCTGCGACTGCCTGAACCCGACTAATCTTGACAAACACATGGAGCCCCTAAGGCCTGAGTAAATATACTTCACTCAGTCTGTGGTTGTTTCTTAATGTAAACCATGTCCTGCTGTGTCCCCCCCTGCCTATCTTATAAAAGTTTCTTTTTCATCAGAGAGCTATATTTTACCAGACGGAAATTAAATGTCTACCTGTTGAGACAACCCAAATAACCGCGGATGTCTCTCAGACTCCTCTGAACTTTAATCACTGCCCATTTGTGCAAATGTGAAATGCTGTTTATGAAAGGAAATGTTACAGTGGAAAAACTCTAGATGACTTCAAATAGTTCGACTAAGAGCATGGTTTTATAACAACCAGAATAGATCCAGTAGAAGCATTCTCAGACTTGGGTAAAAAATTCAAACCCTTTGTTCTGTGTTGAACTTCCTCCTTGGGATTTGACTTAAGTTTACTTGTGGCATTATACATGACATATTTAACAGGGTTTGTCTCTCTGGCCTTTTTTTTGGTATTTCATCTGTAGATAAAGTGTCAAATTGGTTTGCTGGCTAACACTAGCAGAGCTAGCACCACCAGCCTTTGGCGTTCCGTGCAGGTTGATAAACACATGCTTGTGCTGGTTACACATTGCTCCGGTCAAGTGGTGATATGCCTGTTTAATTGCACAGCTCAGTGTTAGTTTGGTCAACACAGTAATGATGATAAATGTTCATTGAAATTTTTTCCATGACCAAGACCAGATGATGACTCACCAAAAAAATAAATAATTGATGGTAAAAAATGTGAGAAACGTGTTTTGTTTTGTTAATGAGACCGCACAGGACTAAAATGTGGTGGAAAATAGGTGGACTGTTTGAAATTAGATATCTATAATGTTTTCCCAGACTATGCATCAAATGTGCCGTTGACCAAGCAGTTTAAGTGCACCTCATATACAGATGCTATAGTCCTTGTTGCAGCGATTGCAGGTTCGACTCCCAGCCTCAACCATTTCCTGCACGTCTTCTCCCACACTCCACTCCCCCCATTCCCTGTCTCTCTTCAGCTGTCCCATCAAATAAAATGGGATTAATAAAATGAAAATGCCCAAAATATAACTTAACAAAAACAAATTACAAGCAATTCATTAATACAACGGGCTGAATTGATTTAGTGCCACAGTGGTACTTTTCACACTTATCTGCAACAGGTGCGTGAATAGGCTGCAGATCATCACTGCCGTCATGCATCTTTTTTCATTATCATTGATAATTTTCATCCTGATGCAGGTCAGTGAAAGCTTTGGCCAGCTACCAGGGTGACATCAGTTTGATATTTGCAGTTTATTGTTGTTTTTTTGGCCATTGTTTACTTTAATTTCTCTCCATTCATCCTAGATTGGCGTTATACTGGAGAGCTTATCTACTGAGCCGTTTGACAGCTTTAATCTTGACAGATTTTGACAGAGCAGTCGAGTCTTTCCATCCTGCCTGTCACTGCAGGTAAAGTCAGGGACAGGGACTGTTACAGTGCAGTTCAGCCCTCTACATTATGAGCCGCATACACGTGTTCACTGCACTTTCATTCTAAGCCTCGGAAAATAAATACGGCTATAACGGCCAAGGGAAGAATGTTTTGTGTCTCGACTTGAAGGTAGGAACATTCACTGTATTACCACATATATCTGTGTGTGAGGCACTTTTCTTACCTTTAGTAGATCAGCAGGGACAGCTCAGCAGCATTGAGCTGCAGGGAGAGTGTAGACTAAACGACCCAACTAGGGTGAGGAATATCACCATTATACAAGTCAAAGTGTTGAGAGGGGAATGTTGTTACAGATTTTAACACTTGGTACAACCTTGATGCCAATTTCTGATTCAATTTAAATAAAGAGAGAAAAGTAAAGACAGGTTTTGAGTTGTTTACAAAAATGTAAGGACATTTTTCTAATTAAAACTAGACGAAGATGTTTAAAGTTTTCAACAAAAACTAAACTAACTTAAGAGGGCAAAAAAAGGACAAAGGTTTGACTAAAACTAATAGGCAATTTCGACTACATCTAAAATAGCTGCTGAAGTTAAAACTGACACAACCTACATATAACTTTATCTCTATCATCAAGATAAGAATACTGCCAAACCACGCCGCATTACCAGATGCCATCTGTCATCTGCGCTTGTTTATATCCCTTGATAGAGCATTATAGCAGTTTGGCAGTAGGCTTTAACTCTTTAACTGTCCAGTCGTCTTAACACGCTCATCCCTAGTGGAATGCAATATGAGCAAAGATGGAATTTAAGCACTTAATATGGCGCTGTAAGGCATGTGGGCTGTCAACAAGAGGGCGTAAGGGTATTGTTATGAGAGCAGCTTTTAATAATCATGTAAAAACTGAAGTTGTGTTTCCTGACATAATGTGCAACTCGGATCCAAACTGTTGTAAAATATTATAAATAACTATAAAGCTCAAGGCAGCAAGAAGTCTGCTTAGCATAGTTGTGTTGCATACTAGCTATCACACACTTGAAAGGCTGTGCATGCAAACATACTAATTCTGCGCCCTGTTTTATTTCATGTGAACAAAACATCTGGACTAGATCTTGTGAATGAATGTGGTGATACTCACAGCTGTGGTGTCAGGATCATAGACTGTATAATTAATGGACGTAGTATCCATGATGTCACCTGTCTGTTTCTGAAGCGCTGGTTTAAAGCCAATCGTTGGCAGGAGCCTTATTGGAAATGCTGAACTCAACATAACTGCTGTCAAGAAAGTGAGGCGGGCTTTGAGCCTCCTAGCCAACAGCTACAGTGATCCTTCCTAATTTTAATATATTTGTGGCGTTATGAACAAATTCACCCCCCGTAGTGTGTGCCGGTCGAGAAATTAGCTATCCACACTTCTTTTTTGTACCCGGCTGTAAACATGTTTATTTCTGCTGTAAAGATCAGCTTTTTGAATTGGTGTGTATGTGGTTTCTGGTGCTACTTGCTGCTTCAGGATGCAACAAGCCACCTAAACTTAACCACAAGGAGTGCACTGCAAAGACATGCAACATGAAGTCAAAATGTGTAGTGTTGCAATAACAATATGAAGTGCTGTAATGAAATATTAAAGAGTGCATCTTATCTGTAATTCATTGTGCAGCCCCACAACAAGCTCCCAGGATGTCCACTCTGCATAGGTCTAGTTTTATGTCTTCATTATTGTCTCTGTTCCAGTAGAACATTTCTCAGTGCTTGCAGGACTGTAATATATGTTTAAAAGAAGCTCAAGCTGAAGACATCGTAATCTATTTCTCACTTATCAGCAGCAGAAGACAGAAAACAATTAATTAGAGCAGAACAGAGCGTAACAAATCGAGTGAACTGTGCAGCTCGGGCAAACATCTGCGGGATCAGCAGATGAGCACAAAATGTCAGTGTCACTCTACAGGAGCTGCCCGGAATAGTGCATCTCTAAAAGCCTGAGAATGAGTCGTCCAGCCCTCCTGACCGTCTTCGCTGATGACATCACTCGTCTTTCAAAAAAGCCTATTTTTGAAGCTTCTCCACGAGAAGCTCTTAAAACCTTTTTTATTTCCCACTTTTGCAAGCTGCGTGAGCGATTATGCTACTTCCATTTTATCCACGCTTTGAGTCCTCACTTCACATCATCTGCGCCCAGGATGACAGGATGTTGACGAGGAATTTGGGGGCCATTTCAGGACTCAGTCTGAACAGCATTGTTTCTCAAAAGCCTGCTGACAGCTGGTCCATACATGGAGCTGTGTGTGGCCTTGGGAGCCCGTGCTGCAGGAGTGAGAACAGTGGAAGAGCAGCGACAGTATCCCTAAGACTCGCTCCCACTTTGAGGGAATTCTTTGTGCCCCAGAGTGAAAGTTTGATTGTTTACCCTCTGGCACTTAATATTCATCTTCATTTGTATGCATCTGTGAGAATACCAAATTAATTCTCTCCTCGTTAAATATTGAAGCTGGAGGCATTGGAACTACAAATATTATCTTTTACTGTGGACATAACATATTTACGGCTTTGTTTATGACAGTGAGATTCAGTTTGCATAAAAAGAAGTGATCTGAAATGAAATGACCCTCATTAAATCAGGCTGCTGGGAGCATTAAGTGAATTTCAGGATGTGCCAACTGTTCACATATGAATAAATACTGTAGCTTGTCGAGATACTTCAGACTAATACAGCTTTGTGTCCTTCTCAGACAGACCAACTCACCTCATTAATTTCCAGTCATGGATATTCAATGGCCTTCATCTAACCAAACATGGCAGATTTTCTAAACCTGCACAGAAGCACATAATCCATCAAACAGCATCTTTAATATTTTGCAGCAGTCACAGTGTCTTTGTCCTCCATCTCTCTTTGCAGGTGGCATTTTTGAGACCCGGGAGAGTGAGTTAGTGAGTATGGATGAGCTGGCGTTCAAGTTCGCAGTAAACAACATAAACCGCAACAAGACCCTGATGCCCAACACCACGCTCACGTACGACATTCAGAGGATCAACCTGTTTGATGGCTTTGAAGCCTCGAGAAGAGGTAAGACATAACGACAATATAGACTGTATAATTAATGGATGTAGTATCTGTGACGTCACCCATCTGTTTCTGAAGCGCTGAAGCCAAACATTGGTGGGTGCCATATTGGAAATGCTTAACTCAACCTAACTTCTGTCAAGCTAGTGTGAGGTAGAGAGGTGAGCTTTAAGCCTCCTCTCCAACAGCTACAGTGTTCCCACCTGTCAATCAAGGCAGCTGTGCCTCTCGTAATAGAAAACTTGTAATCTTAACATCTTCCAAACTACCGTGTTATGAAAAAATGAATCTTCATACAGCGTGTGCATATCGAGACTAATTCTTTTAAACCAGGCTGTAAACGTGTTTATTTCTGCTGTAATGATCGGCTTTTTTGAATGGGTGGGTATGTGGTTTCGGGTACTTCCAGAGCCAGCCTCAAGTGGACACTCAAGGAACTGCAGTTATTAACACTTCAGCATTGGCTTCAATTCTCGCGGCCGGAGGTTTCTGCTTGGATGACTCAACTCAACTCAACTCAACTTTATTTATAAAGCACTTTAAAACGAGTGCTGTACATAAATAGACAAACAACGCAGGAATAAAAACAATTTAAAACACAGGATAATAAAACAATAAAAACAGTAAAACAATAAATAAAAACAAACCATAAAACACTAAAGCAGGAGCAGAGTCTCATGCAGGGTTGAAAGCCAAGGAATAAAAATGGGTTTTAAGACGAGTTTTAAAAATGGACAGTGAGGAGGCTTGTCTAATAGGATGACAAGAGTTAGCAATGCTATGCTTTGAGTCATACTGTTGTAGTGGATATTTGACTTGGTCAATTTACAGAAAAAACAGAACTCTAAATCAAACCGGCTACGGGGCATGGGGAGAGTGGATGGTACACAGGATCTGAAGATTGTAAAAGTCCTTCCAAAAATGTAGAGTCTTAACAAAAAAGCTTCTTACAACAATCAGTAGCATTTTTGTGTTCACACTCATCCCAGTAAAAAAACATTCACCTTCCCCAGTGTCCGCACCTCCTATATTATCTGCCATCTATATACACGTCACCCGGTTCAAACTATCAACCTATCAAAGGGAGAACTGGAATACATTAATCACACCTAAGGCATCAAACTTAATGCTATGTTCACTGCAAATCAGATAACAATACATTATTATTATTATTATTATTATTATTATTATTATTATTATTATTATTATTATTATTATTATTATTATTATTATTATTATTATTGTATATATATAGGGGGGGCTTTTACACCTTTATTTTATAGAGGAGAGAACAGTGGATAGTGTAGGACACTGGGAGAGGGTGGGGGAGTGATTTGTGGGAAGGAGGCCACAGGCTTAAAATGAAATAATCAAATATATGAAATGATGGAAATAGGTTAAAAAACTGTTATCATTACTTCATGATGATAACATGTTTGCATAAATTGTCCTTATGTCCTTAAACGTAGATAACAATCTGGAGTATCTGATTCTGAAAAAAATACACTGTTTTCCCTCTGTATTATCCAGAACAGAGCACATTTATTCATGTCATTGTCATGTCCCTGCATGCAGTTTTTAATAATGTATGTTGAATGAATAAAATCATAATGCCCAAGGCTATTACTGGAGGATAAATATTATTCCTTAAGGGTAGAGAAATTAGCATTTTAATGATGTATTCATTGTCTTTTTAAGCTCATGATTGCATAGTTCCAAATAAAAGAAGAGATTTTTATACTTGTGAGATTGTGCAAATTAAATGAGGCGTGATCAGTGCTGTCATTTACTTTAGAATAGAATTGATCAGAATGATAATACTCCAGATGTAGGTCTTTGAGTTTAATGGGAGTATATTTTAGAGATCTGTGTGTATTTGATTTTCGTGGTCTCTTATTTCCAAAGACAGCACCCCATGTTTGCACTGTAATCTGGTTATAAAGCACAGTTAAATCCTCTTAAAACCACTTAAACCTCTAATAAATATCACACTCTGCGCTCCTCTCTGCCTCCAGTGTGTGACCAGTTGGCTCTCGGGGTGGTTGCCGTGTTCGGCCCCTCTCACAGCTCCTCCGTCAGCGCCGTTCAGTCTATCTGCAACGCCTTGGAGGTCCCTCACATACAGACCCGCTGGAAACACCCGTCAGTGGACAACAAAGACACCTTCTTCATCAACCTCTATCCCGAGTACACGGCTATCGCCAGGGCCATCCTGGACGTGGTCACATTCTTCAAATGGAGAAAGCTAACGGTGGTTTATGAGGACAGCACAGGTAGGGTGCTTTGTTTCTGTCATGCAGATTGCTATGGTAACTTTAAGAACTGAGTGACAGATACACTCTAACAAAGTGACATGATGGAAGTGAAAGCTGCTCAGTTTAGTCGACCTTTTATGCCTCATTTACAATAGCAGTTGAGGAAGTGGTAGCTAAGTGTGAGAAGGTATTTTTAAGGTAAAAGCATCAATAATGTGATCATGATGTTCAAAAAGAATGAGGTACATTCAGAGTTTTTTTTAACTCTGCAAAAACAATAATTCAGCTCATCAGTACTTCTCTTTATCTGAGATCTAGCCTGAAAAAAACACTAACACAGAATCACTTTGATCACATTTACCATATCTTAAAACGGAGACAATATCTTATAGTCTGATACATACTGTAATACTACAGCAGCCTCCTGTATCTGGATTCTTAGCCCCTCATTTTCCTGAATATCTGCAGGAAAAATGTAATTTGGCTCCCCACTGCATCACATCATCTCATCATTGCATGATATTTGAAGGGAAAAACTCAGAGGGAGAAGAGGTCACTATTTCTGGCTCATGTTTTCTGGACCTTACAATATATTTATATGCCATGGTTATAATTATTCACAAACAAAGACAAAAACAATTCCACTGTCGGCTGCAGTCACCTTCTTCGTACTGGCCAGTGAACCCAATCTGTGACGGGGGCACGAGAGCTTCATATCAAACAGCTGCCAGTATTCCTGCCCTCTGACTTCACACCGAGGAGAGCCAAACCACAACAACAACAACGGCCTCCCATCCAGCCATGTCCCATATAGATCCCCTGCCAACGACCCAGACTATATGAAATTCCCTTGATGAAATGCCATAGTTTATAGATTTTCTAAGTTGTTTTTTTTCTCAATCAGAATCTTATTTTCCTGAAATGTCACTCAAATGCACACCTGGAAAATTGCACCGCTGTTCACACAGATGTAGGGGAATCCAGGGAAGCAGGGTCTGTGTGTAGGCTAGTGTGTGTCTGTCTTTGATGTGCACAAAAACACAGCAGAAGAATCCGAGCGAAGACCTTCTGACTGCAGATTTCATCCCCCAGTTACAGAACAGGGGTCCAAAAAGACCCTGAACTTGAGTCACATTCTGTATCTTACCCTGACCTTTGACCTTTTTCAATCAGAGGGGGGAAGAAAATAAATGCCTAAGAGGTAATAAAGAAGCTGTTTATGATGTTGTTCATTTTTAAGGTCTCATGCGGATGCAGGAGTTGATCAAGGCTCCGGCTAAGTTTAACCTGAAGATCAAGATCCGCCAGCTGACCCCGGGTAACCAGGACGCCCGACCGCTGCTGAAGGAGCTGAAGAAAGACAAGGAATTCTTTATTCTCTTTGACTGCTCCTATCGCATGGCTGCAGAGCTCCTTAAGCAGGTTTGTCCGGGGATTAATCTCTCTATTTGTTTGTCCCAATGATCTTACAACACATTTATGTTTCCCTTGGGGGCAACAACCTCGCTGATTCTTGCCAACACAATTTTAATGTGCCAGAAACCCATACAAAACCTATTTCCTTGTTTGCGTAGGCTCATATAGTAATATATATGACACCTATTAAAAGATATGACAGAGCCGCTGCCTCTTCAGTCTATTTCCAAAGCCATAAATTGAAATGGCCCAGAACTTATTTCCCTTTCACATGCGTTTGTTATTATTTTGAGGAAAGAACTCATTTGAGTTTGAGGATGACAGATGGAAGCTGATGATTTATGAAATTAACAGACATACTGACAAATGTATTTGTCTATCCTTGTGGGCCTTAATTTCAACACCCCTGATGGAAAGTCCTCTGTCCTGATACTTCTTGTTTTTCCATGTATCTGCATTTTCATTACAAAGGACAAAACTTTATTTAATTCTGTCACAGTCGCTTCATTCGCATCTAAAGCGTAGTGAAATTCATTAATCATTTTTTGTTCCCCTCTCCGCTTAAATCAAATAAACCTAAGCACATCAATGTATAGCATATTCGATGGACCGTGCAAAAATAGGAATGACCTGCCAAATTACTTTGTTATTGAAGATGCAACACTGTAGCTGCAGAAGTAAAGAACTCATCACATTTAAAATAAGCAATGTGGCCCAGAATTTTCTCCATTACTCTGTTTCTTCTTTTTCAATTTGCAGCTTTCATCTATGGGAATGATGACAGAGTACTACCATTTCTTCTTCACGACTTTGGTGAGTTAGAAAAGTGAACGACTAAAGCTGTTTTGTGGGAGGAAACAGTCAAAAGTTAAAAACTCCTCATCTCCATCTTCACCTCCACCCCCTCTCCTGCAGGATTTGTTTGCCTTGGACTTGGAGCCATACCGATACAGCGGGGTCAACATGACCGGCTTCAGACTCTTGAATGTCGATGACCCGTATGTGGCCTCCACCATGGACAGGTGGGCGATGGAAAGACTGCAGGGTCCTAAACAAGAGAGTGGCCTGATGGACGGAATCATGACTGTAAGTAAGCCTCCAGGTTGCTTTTTAAATTTCACCGAGCAACAACAACAACAACAAAACAAACACCTGCTCTACTGAGAGTGAGGGATGCTTATTTGTATGCTGCATGCATGTTTGAATACCAGTTGTAAAATGCAAGCATCTGGTATCCTGTAAATCTTTGTGGGAGCTGTATTCTACCTGGTAAAAGTGTTATATTTGTTCCTTTTATTTTATCTTTACTGTATCCTACTCACTCATTTTAATGTAACCATCACAGTCAATCATATGCATTTTCATCTTTAAGACCGTTAAAGTTTGCCTCTAGATAGATAGAGAATGAAATTCAACACCATCCTCCTCCTCTGCAGACCGACGCAGCCCTGATGTACGACGCCGTGTTCATGGTTGCCGTTGCATCCCAGCGGGCCACTCAGATGACTGTCAGCTCCCTGCAGTGTCACCGTCACAAACCCTGGCGCTTTGGACCACGCTTCATGAACCTCTTCAAAGAGGTCAGTGATCACTGCAGACTAACTCCCATTACATTATAGAACATGTGTTGCTTTCTTCTTGACCATCACACCTTTTTAAAAATGCGTTTCAGTGTGTGCTGGCAAGGGAACAGTCAACATCCAACAACATTCTGCATGCAGTGGCTCTAATGCAAATATCAAAGATCATTTCAGCCCTGCTTTGCTCCTGACAGTACACAACATAAAATAAGTGATATATAACACATTTATGCACTTTTGGGCTTTCAGCTCAGCCAAACGGTCAGACAGGATGCTCACTGACAAGACTGAAGCTTTGATACGTGATCATTTTGATCTCTTCAGTCTTAAATCCAGCAGACGACCATTGCCTGCCATAGAAGGCAAACATTACCATTCACTCTCCTTCCTCATACTTCCTCTTTATGCCCACCCTTTTCCTCTCTCCTTTTTTCCCCTCTTTCTTTACATCTCAGTGTCGCTCTTCTCTTAAGCTATTCATTTTGTTTGCCCCTTCACATCCTTTGAAGCATCTGTCCTCCTGTGCCATTCATCACCAGATAAGAGCCTTTTTGATTGCATGAACCAGTAATATGTCTCATACAGCACTCAATTAAAAAACATTTCTGACAAGAGAGAGCAAAACACGAGGACACATCTTTCATTTCAAACAGCTGAATGAAATCCTGGGCAATGTAACCTGTGTGTTCTCGTCTCCGGACATTGTTGTAGAAAATATTCACTCTTTCTGCAGGCAATATGAACTGTGTGGTGTTTTACATGTGTGAACACAAATTTGTTTTTCACCACACGTCATTTCATGCCAGAAAACACAAAAAGAGCTACTCTGAATTTATAACGATTACACCTTAAAAACCTCTTTTTATTTTTTTAAATTAGATTTTTTTGTTCCAAGTTTGTTGTTTCTGATTTTCCTCAAAAACATGTTTTTCTACAAGATTTTTTTCTGAGGCATCTACCTGTCTTGAATTGAGAGATGAATAGAGGGAAGATCTATTTTTCTCTCAATTTTCTAACAAATGAAACAACATTTCTATTGGCTGTTATTGACCAGGGATGTTCTGAGGTGACTCATTTTCTAATCTTTCAAACATGCACAAAAAATGTGAACAACCAACTCATTCAAAGGTAAGAAAATACTCCGGAATAAACAACATTTATGAAACACAGCTAAAAACCAAGCGGGAACCTCTGGTCTAAAGTTATGAGTCCAATGCAGAAGTGCAAAAAACTGCAGTTCATCGAGGATCCACTTGAGGCTGGCTCCAGAAGCACCGGAGAAGAAGAAGCCGATCTTTACAGCAGAAATAAACATGTTTACAGCCTGGTACGAAAGACGAGTGTAGTCTGGATAGCTCATTTCTCGATCGGCACACACTGTACAGGGGGTGAATATTTTTCTAACGCGGCAATTTCAAAGATATTGAGATTACGAGTCTTCCAATGAGAGGCACAGCTGACTTGATTGACAGGCGGGAACACTGTAGCTGTTGGCTAGGAGGCTCAAAGCCCTGCCTCTTTACGTCACAATCGCTTGACAGCAGCAATATGGCTCCTGCCGACGATTGGCTTCAAAACAGCGCTTCAAAAACAGATGGGTGACAACACGGATACTACGTCCAGGATCACAGAGGCTGTGGGTAAACCATGTCAAATGGTTTGCTGAGTGCGGCTAAAGGTAGCAGAGCTAGCCCCACCAGAACCCTTTGCTCTGTGTTGAACTTCTTCCTTGGGATTTGATTTAAGACTTAAGTTTGTTTTTTGGCACAATAGCTGACATATATTTAAAAAGGTTTGTAGTCTCTTTGGGCTTCTTTTTGCATTTCAACACGGGATGACAGTGTCAAATTGATTTGCCGGCTAACATTAGCAGAGCTAGCACCACCAGTCTTTGTCCTCCTATGCAGGTTAATAAACACATGCCTGTGCGTCTTACTCATTGGTCCAGTCAAGTGTTATTTTGTCACTTTACAAAGCTTACATACAACTTTATCTCCATTTTCTAGGCCAGTCATACTGCAGAAACACGTTGCGCAACAAAATGCCATCTGTCATCTGTGTTTGTATACGTCTGTGTAGAGCATTACAGCATTATGGCAGTAGCTCTGGCGAGTGGAGGGTGGCAGCTTAGACATAAACATGACCAGCTCTTTGGACCTTGAGTAACAACACTGTTTATAATTTGTTTAACCGACTAGCAAGTCTGGTGCCAGCTAGCAGAGTGAAAATGTTGAATCATTTAGTAGGCTTAAGGCATACATCCCGAGTATTGTTGCAGCACTTGAAAGCAAAGTGATGGACCCAAAAGTGCATAACTCACACAATGGTAGGTGTTTACAAACAGGTAGAGTTTAATGAGCAGTCCAAAGTTGATACTCAGGTAATCAATCAAAAAACGGGCAAATAATCCAAAAGGGATAAGCAAAAAGGAAATATAAATCTTCATGTAACACAAAGATTTAAAGAATGAACTGTGCACAAGTAAAAAACAGTATTTTTTTTTGTACATGGTGCATGGATAAATATGACATTCTTTCATTGAAAAATAACCTTTGGCTTTAAAATAGTTTCAGATAATGGATTTCATGAAGTGTTAAGTCAGTAGGAATAAGACTGTGAATGTAGTTCCTTTTGTTCTCATGAACATTAAACCTCATGCATATTAAGACTGTACGACAGAAAAACCTGGAGTCGTCTTTCAGTCTTCACCTGAGTCTTTCAGCTGTCTGTCAACACTGACTTCTCCTCGCTGCCTCGATCCCCTTCACTTGCCCTCCTGGGACTCCGCTGCGGAGCTTCAATGAGGCTCCGCTCACTCACTGAACTCAGACGGCATCCGAGACTTTCTCCCACTTCTCTCTCTCCCTGTGCATCTCTTTTTCTCTGCAGGCACAGTGGGATGGACTGACAGGGCACATTGTTCTTAATAAGACAGATGGCCTGAGGAGAGACTTTGATTTGGACATCATCAGCCTCAAAGAGGATGGCACTGCCAGGGTGAGCACATAGTCCTGGAACAGCCAATTACACCACTCCCATGTTGCTTCCTCGCTGGCTGATTCATTCCATTAAGGCGTGTGTGTGTGTGTGTGCGAATGTATGTGTGTGTTTGTGTTTATAAGAGAGAGAGAGAGGGGTACTATAGAGATTTTGTTTCCTACCGTCCATGCACACCTTTATTATCTGGCTTAGAAGTCCAGTCATGAATATCAATTATGTTGCAACAACTGATTATTTTTTTCCACGCTGCTTCATCTTGCCCTCTCCACATTTTTAAAAGGGTGTTGTGGAAGCTGGAAGTCGGCTCACGAAAAGGTGGATCAAGGTTTGTGCCAGTACCATGTTTGCTCAGTGGTTTGTTTTTTGGCCCACCCTCCCCTCTCTTCCCACTCTGTATGCCTCACACCTCCCTGCTCCTTGCCTCGTCAACCTTGTTTCTCTCCACTGATTTTGTGTACAGCAATGCCAATGTATCTGACATTTCAGTTTGCCCTGTGTTTGGGTGCAGGCAGTGCACTGACACTTGTCAAAACTTCGTCAGCAGTGGTGAAAAAAAATATCATAGGCTATTTTTTTGTTTATGTTGACATGACAATACTTCCCTGAGAAGAAAGAGGTGAGTCAGTGTGAAGGCATTCAGTTTCTACATTGACTAGAAAGTAGTACATTAAATTCATCCTACCCTCTTTTTTACAGGGTTCTCCTTTCACTACTTATACCGTACATGGCTATTAGACTGCTTTTACACTGTCAGGGGAATTGTACTGCCTAGCATGACTTAATTGCAGCCAGGAGTGATCCAGTCAGCACCAGAAAAATGGATAAAGTCGGGCATGAAGAGTTTCTCCCAGAGGAGCTTCTGTTGATTCATTCTCATAGAAGTTAGCATGTTTAATCCTCACTGTAATGTGATTGTCAAGATCTCCGAAACAAACTGGTTATTTTAGAGCATTATCTCTACCTTAAACAAATGGACATGTTACAGGGACTATGTGAAGCAATTAATATAGCTTACATTTATGATGTGTATTGCAAACAATTTAACCAATTTGAGTTGAGAAATCCAGAGTATATTGCATTAAGGCTAGCTTTCCGACTAATCCAACAGTGTGCGACACCAATTATCCTTAGCTTAGTAGAGGAGGCCTCAACACAGAGTCCAATATGAAGACCACCTTCAAAAACATGTCATGTATGCTTTTATGGCTAAATGGGAATATGGCTATGTCAGGGGAGAAACTAGAGTCTATATCGATTGGGTATTCAATAAATCGAGTCATCTTTATTTGATTTTAATTCCTTTTGTGACTCTTTCAATCTCACCCAGTTAATAAATTCTCAAACTCGTCAAAATCAAACACCCTGAGAGATCCATCCTAATTGATTTGATCCTGACAAATGTGCCTAACAAATTTTCGGCAGTTGGTGTTTTTTGCAATGACATAAGTAAGTGACTAGAAACTATGTTTGAGAAAATGTATCTAACTTGAATTTTCTAGATTGACCCATGTTCCCTCTGCTTATATGGAGGAGGTGGGTTTTATACCCTATTCTACAGCCAAACAGTAGGGGGAGCTCCAAATGTCGTTTTCACTTTTGGGGAGCTTCAATGTCATCCATCAATTTTTAAAAGCAAATGAAATCATTACATTGATTATTCAGTCTACTGGGGCCTTTTTTGCTAGTAAAAATATAGCTTGCAATTTTGAAATTACTCCAACAGCCAACTTTATAAAGCATTGGACTGTAATGCCACATCTACTGTAGGTGACCTGCTCTTTTTAGCTAGCTAGCAAGCTGGCAAGCTTAAGTTGAGCACTAGTAAAATACTCTCAAATACTTTTCTAGTTAACTGGATTTGACAAGAATACATAATACATAATGTATGATGGAAACACTAATGCAACATTTGCATAGGTGTAAACTAACATGTTGCTTGTTTACTCTTTGGAGTGCAAGCATGAGAAACAGGGAATTGCCTCAGTCTAACTTAAAGCCACTGTGAGGATTTTTTTTAGCTTGTTATGAAAGAGACTAAAATTAATACTGATTTATCTTTATGAGCTACAAAAGCAAACAAGTCCATCAGCATTCAGACTGACTAAATCTACAATGTTATTTTTAATCTCTGAAACTGTTGGCAGGGTTAACTGTGGATGAAGTGGCTAACTACTAGCTGCTGAAATAGCCTGTTACTTTATTCTTATGGCAAAGGTTCTCAAGGATTGATACATCAAACTGTCAAAATTAAGCAGGGGTAATATGCTTTCTTAAAAAAAACACTGTTTCTCTTATACAGGAAAATATCAGCATAGGCATTGCAGATATTGCTCTCTCCATAGAGGGCGCCAAAATTGGCACAACCTGAAAGTTCCTCAAAGAAGAACTGTAGTCTTCAAGCAACAGTTTCTTTGCAGGAAAAATAAAATTATCATAGCCTTTTTTTTCATTATGTTAACTTCTTCATTTAGTCTTAAAACATGCACAGTTTTGTCATTTAATTTATGGACTTCCTTTGCCTACCACCTTGAAACCAATCTGAAGATGGAAAGGGCAAACTCTGAATTAATTCTCTACCTCAAAGACATTTTTCTTGCTGAAGTTGGCAATGTTTTTCCTCTTCGACTGGCTTAGTTATCAGACGGACAGGTATGTGGGCAGGCAGCATCTGTCGAGTTTTTGAAGCAGTGATTTATACCAGTAGTGATATTTTTAATTCCATTCAGTACTTTCAGCCCTCAAAAGCCTCGCCTCGGAGTAAATACCCCAACATGGTAAGCAGCACGCCACATGAAACGCTCGACTTCATGGTCATGAAAAATGAATTATCAGGCCATTGAAGTTGTGTAAATTCCTGGGCACTGGACTGTTAAATACACTCTGAAGAGGATGATGGGACTAGACAAAGTTAAATTCTCCTGGGAAATAAAAATATTTCCTTTTTAAAATGTTGACTTTCTGGAAATAAGGTTTCTTCCTCTTGGCTCTCTTAGTCTTACGCAGAATGTTTCCAGCTTTGTGGTAACGGTTTTCCAGTCTGATTTGGTTCTGGATGGAGATGAGCTTGAGGATGCAACGATAATATTTAACTTGCAGCGTTTGAGAGAGAATTCCTGTCAGTTTTTATAGCACACTTTGTAGTTGGAAGCTTCTCTGGTACGCACGATAAATTTGCAAGGCTGTACACAGTAAATCCATGACTTAGGGCTTTAAAAAGATGATGACTGTATGCTGTGCAGTTGGCCTAGGCTGTATTTTAGCTTTGACTTCATTAGCTTAGTCAGATTAATTTGTTTTTTAAACTTCAAACTGACTTATCATGCAGCTGATGTTTCATGGAGGGTGATATAACCCAGAATAACATGGTTACACAACTTTTGCATGCGATACTGGACAATCTGAGAACAAAATACCCTCCACACCCTTCAAAAAATATTGTTCTCACTCCATCCGTTTTATCTGTGAGATTGAGGACAATACAATTAATTAAACCCAACCCCAGCCACTGTGTTCCTCATCTGCCGTGTCCAGAGATAAGACAGATTTATGGACTCCTGCACAGAGAGGACCCTTTGCAAAAGTGCCACGTCGGAGATATAGAGTGCTTTTAGCAAGGTTATAAGTGAGCGCATTTTCGGGTCTGTGTGACTCTGAATAAGAGAGAATATAATGAAGAGTGAAGAGCATGTTATCTTTTCCAATAGGTAATCTCACATAGTCCTTTTCTGCAGTATAAATCGTGAAAAATAAGGCTGTAGAGCTCAGCATAATACAAGGTACTGATTCGTCTCTACTGCTCATCCTCTTATGCATACAGGACGTTGTTTTTTGAATGAAAACACACATTTGTTGCTTCTTCTTCTTCCCAGAATGAATTGCAGAAAGAAGAAAAGCTTGCCTTTATCACTCTCTTTAATTCTAATCTACAATGAAGCCTGATCGCGTAATGCACTTAACTGTAACGTATCCGGTGACCTTTGCTTAGCTCTTAATGAGTGAGGGGATTTGAAAGGGTCAAAATCCAGCGGCCAGACGCCTCGTCTAATCTGATAACTGTCTGGATTATACCCCCTGCTCTGATGAGCCAGACACTCTCATCCACTGTTAGTGTGACAGCATGGAAGGCAAACACCAAGCTGTCTTCAACTTACTCCTCTGTGGCTTTTTTCTGTACCCCTTTTCCCTGTCTGACCCCTTCCTCTTTTCACTCCTACTATCCCTGCTAGTGTGATTCCCAATACCTCACCATCAATTGTGTGTAGAGCTATAGCTGACATAGTTGGTTTTAATTACTCCTTGGATTGTGTGCTCACTGTACCCTCTGGTTTATAACATACAAGTGAGTATTAGGGCCACCTTATTGAAAAAAAAAAGGTGCAATTTTCAAGAATAGTCATTTGTTCATGAAATAAAGTCCAAATCTGTGTGAATTGAGTCTGAATATTCAAGAAAAATGTATGCTATTTTGAAGGGGATGATCAGGGTCCGTATGCATGCCCAGCCATTACACAAACGGGACCATTAGTCTTAACATACCGCTATGGAACGGCCCATTTGGCCGTAGCGTTAGCAAGCACGACTGCAAATAATTGGCCAATTAACTAATTGCGCCATGAAAGCGAGTCTGGTGCTAAACAACATATGTCCAGGGAACCTCCTGGCAAACCCCTATCCAACAAATTTGAATTGCGCATGCCTACTACGCATAAACAACAATAAACATGGTGAGCGGTACCGCTGTGACTGAGAGAAGATCAAGAAGAAACACATTTTCAGCAGAAGAAATGGACATTTTATTACAAGAATATAGAATGAACAAACAGCTATTATCATCAAGTCAATCATCAAAGATAACAAACAAGGAGAAAGGGGAAGTTTGGCTTAAGATCTTGAACTGGGTAAATGCGTGTGGTATTTCTGAATGCACATTAAAAAAAAAAAATCAGCAACATGAAAGCGGCTTTGAGCAACAAGCATCGCCACCAACAGGTGTGGTAATCCTGCCGTTAGCACCTGTAATGGTTGGGTCTACCGCCATTAAATTCAATGCTTTGTTGGGGCGTTAACCTCGCTCATGCATACCACTTATCAATTTTTTTTCCCATTAATACAAATGGCCCGTTTTCATTGCTGATGGCTGGATGTGCATACGGGCCCAGATGAGGAGTGTGGAGCATCTTGTGAAGTTAAACTTTAGTGTAGCTTATCAGCACCACACTGTAAAAAGAATCAGGATTCTTAATAGACTGTACGAGAAACTGAATCTATTATGAAGAACTGGCAGCCTGAGCACGCTTTGACAACAGCTGTTTATCCTCAGCTGTTGAGTCCAAGTTCGCAAGATGATCCATATTCCTCATTTTAGTGCAGGCAGCTGGCTGCTCTTCTGATATCCCCTTATAGTCTAGATGTAAATTTAACATATAGATCAACCATAGCCTGTAGTTATGACTTCTTACTCATTAAGTTACAACTTCATGACTTCATTCACAAAAATGTAAGACTTTTATCGAGCAAACTTGCTCGCTCATCCTCATAAATTAACAACCTTTTCTTGTAAATGTACAAGACTTCTTTTCTCATGACTTTATTCTCATAAGACAAGTACTATTATACCACTTTATATGACAATATATATCATGTAGAATTATATTCTTATATTTTTTTCATCCTTAATGTGGCCCTACTCCTCTGTTGTATTAACATGTCAAAAAATATGAAAAATGTATGTCTGAAAGCTCACTGTCATTTGATGAAGTTTCTTGTTTTACATAGATTGTTTTCATTATCACACAAGCAACATATAAGCGTACCTTCATAACTGAGAACCTGGACATTTTGAGGCATATTATGAATGGGAACTTCATCTTCAGTCAATTATACGTTAGAGAAAAGGGGGGCGCCACAGGGGCTGACTTCAGGCACACCAGCTGGAGTCGAGGAAAGGGTGAAAAAGCCTTTAATTCATACAGGGCAGAACGTATTAAAAGATAGTGTACAGAAAAAAGGAAATGCCAACCGGTTTTCGACCCAACAAGTAAGCTCACCTTAATATTGATCCTGGACATTGTGGGCCATATTTTGAAAGGGAATTTCATCTGCTATGTTAGAATTTCTGTGTAGTATTCTTTATTTATTGCCTTTTCACTGATTGATTGACTCCATGCTGAACTTATAATATCAGAGAGTAACTTGCTGAACAGTTATTGTTTTAACTTTAGTATCTTTGAAAATGTCAGCACATATTGTAGATTTGAAAGTGGACTCCTTCCTGCTGTTAGTAGGATTCAGACGGTGAAGTCTGAAACTAAAAACGTCCACACCAGTGTTCCAGGGCTAAGGTATAATTACTCATAAATAAGTTGTTTCATAGATTTCTCATAAAAACACCTTTGTTGCATAAGCTGCACAATATGTGCAACACCCCAGAGAAATCACTGCACACCATGGGGGTGATACTGGCTCACTCCGATATAGCTGTTAACTTTTACCTGAGTTTTTTCTTTTTTATGAGCGGCTTCTTCATTTTCATATTCACTGTACATAAAGTGAAGTTTTTCGGCACTTCGCCCAGAATCATCAGAGCAAAGCTGAGCAGAGGGAAATGTTGTAGAGTAGTGAATGGAGCAGAGAGCTGAAGATGAGCCAGGAGTGTCAGGTCTTTAAACCTTTACACTTCTTTTTCATTTTTCTGTTCGCTGAATCAGAAAATATGATTAATATTCAGAGTTTGGAGGGAGTTCAGGTTCCTGTGAAGACTGCAGGACTACATCAGAGTGTTTGTTTGGTACAAGGGACAATGAGAACAATCAATCAGCTTATGTCCTTTAATTTAATTAATGGTTTTATGATTAAAATGCAGCTTTACTGGAAGCTTCAACAAAACCAAACATGTACTGACTTCAGAATCAAGTGTCAAATGGCTGTTTCAGAAGATCTGGTGCGATAAATCTAACGCCCTGTTTGCTTTTCCAGATTGCTGTGTGGAACTCATACAAAGGGATGAACCTGTCGGAGTCCCACCGAGACAAGAATAACAATGTGACTGACTCTCTGGCTAACAGGACTCTTATTGTCACTACGATTCTGGTGAGGAGGAAGGTTAAACAGAGGAGAGCACGAGGAGGAGGAAGAGTACATTTGAGATGTGAAGAGGGCAGATAGGGACGCAACACTGGAGAATAAGAGGACTCTGAACTGGATAATTTAGACTCTGTGAATTACTGCTTTCACAATTGTGTCTCATTTTTGCACACAGATAAAGAAGCTAAAGGAGAAATGTGTTGAATTAAAGTATTCGTTTTCAAATTCATAAAATATTCAGAAATTTAAATTCAAAGAAATTTGATTTGCTCATTTGCTTGTTCTCCACTCAAGCTGAGATCTAATGAAGTGGAGAAGCATCTCAAGATTAAAATTTCAGCAGCACTCAACTGAGACAGCACAAAGAGTAATTAATTAAAACCTTGAAAAGAGTTAAACACAATGTTTTATTCTATTTTGACAGGAAAACCCGTACGTGATGTACAAAAAGTCAGACAAGGAGCTGGCTGGAAACGATCGTTTCGAGGGTTACTGCCTGGACCTTCTGAAAGAGCTCTCCAACATCTTGGGTTTTACTTATGAAGTCAGACTGGTGGGTGATGGGAAATATGGAGCGCAGAATGACAAAGGAGAGTGGAACGGGATGGTGCGGGAGCTGATCGACCATGTGAGTTACCGTAGTCACCTTACAGGAGATCCTAATCAGTGATCAGATACAATGGAGGGATATTGGGTCATTGATCAAAAATAGGTGATTTAGATGTTTAGCAACCATAGCAATACCACTTTGAACATAAAATCCCCCTAAAATATAAAAAAAGATAGAAGTAGAAAATATGAGTATCAAAATTAACTCTGAAACATCATCATGAGCAATCATTGTCATCATCGTCTGACGAAGAGAAGCGATATGCCTCTGAGAACGGATGCCAACTTTTCTGTAATTCAGGTGTAGCTAGTGAAGCGTTCAAGGACTTCCAGTCGCAACTTCCTTTCCCGTGCTGTGTTTACATCTGCAACATAAATGCTTTCATTTCTTGGTCCATTACATCTTTTGGAGCAGCGCCCGCTCATCTGTTTCAAGCACCGGTAGGTATCTGTTCAACAGTGGAGACATAGACGCTTCACTTTGGCTTACTTCAGTGATATAAACCCCAAAAAATGAAACCTATTTTCTTGGGATTAGTTTACAACTTACTGACTTAAGTTTGCCAAAATAACATCACCATAAGGTGTGTAAAAAGTGAGAAAGGGAAACTTTGTCAAGTGTGTCCCCAAGAAGAAAAGAAAACAGCTTTTGCAACATTTGTTCATTGAACGGAGGACAGGTGAAACATTTGTGACACGTTCAAGGTAGTCCGGATATGTAACCACTAATGGGATTTTGTGACACTGTGTTCAAGTATACATATTGGATCTAGAATTATTTGTCAGCTGCACTTGCATGAAGACATCTGCTGGTTGGAGCCTGGATGTGATTATAGTGGTGTGGGTTCTGCCTGCTTTTGCTCTCCACATGGACTTTGTTTCCTGCAAGCACCAAAACCTGTTGATACATGATTGGTCAATATGACTCGAAGGCAAGGCAAGGCAAGGCAAGGCAGCTTTATTTGTATAGCGCATTTCATACACGAGGGCAACTCAATGTGCTTTACATTAACACATTAAAAGCATTGGAGACATTCAGACAAGCATAAAAGAACATAATTAAAATGACAAATATGATAAAACAGAAAAGAAAAGGAAAATTAGAAATATATTAAAAATTACATTAAAATTTTAATTTAAAGTGGGTTAAAATAATCTAAGATAGGAAGGCAGAGGTAAATAAAAAAGTCTTAATCTTTGATTTAAAAGAGGTGAGAGTTGGAGCGGACCTACAGCTTTCAGGGAGCTTGTTCCAGATATGTGGTGCATAATGACTAAACGCTGCTTCACCATGTTTCGTTCTGACTCTAGGAACTGAAAGCAGACCAGTACCTGATGACCTCAGAGGTCGAGGTGGTTCATAAAGTAGTAGCAGATCAGCAATGTATTTTGGGCCTAAACCATTCAGTGCTTTATAAACCATCAGCAGGATTTTAAAGTCTATTCTCTGACAGACAGGAAGCCAGTGTAGAGATCTAAGAACTGGAGTAATGTGGTCTACTTTTTTGGTCCTTGTTAGGACTCGAGCAGCAGCATTCTGTATGAGCTGCAGCCGTCTGATGGACTTTTTAGGGAGTCCTGTAAAGACCCCGTTACAGTAGTCTAGTCTGCTAAAGATAAATGCATGGACGAGTTTTTCTGCATCCTGCTGAGACATGAGTCCTTTAATCCTTGATATATTCTTAAGGTGATAGTAGGCTGACTTTGTAATTGTCTTAATGTGGCTGCTGAAATTAAGGTCTGAGTCTATGACTACACCAAGGTTTCTGGCTTGGTTTGAACATTTCATCATTGCAGATTGGAGCTGAGCAGTAACCTTTAACCTTTCTTCCTTGGCTCCAAAAACAATCATTTCAGTTTTTTCTTTGTTTAACTGAAGAAAGTTCTGGCTCGTCCAGTCATTGATTTGTTCAATGCATTTACTCAGTGTTTGTATGGGACTATAATCCCCTGGTGATATGGTGATATAAATGTGTGTGTCATCTGCATAGCTATGGTATTTTATTTGGTTGTTTCTTATTATCTGACCTAAGGGGAGCATGTAGATGTTGAATAGTAGAGGCCCCAGAATGGATCCTTGAGGTACTCCACATACGATTTTCATCCGCTCAGATGTGTATTTACCTATAGACACAAAATAGTCCCGGTCATATAAATAGGACTTAAGCCAATTTAGTACTGCACCAGAGATTCCCACCCAGTTTTCAAGTCTGTCCAGTAGTATCTTGTGGTCAACTGTGTCAAAAGCAGCACTGAGATCAAGTGATACCAAAACTGAGATTTTGCCATTGTCTGTGTTTAAATGAATATCATTGAGGACCTTGACTAGAGCGGTCTCTGTGCTGTGATGTGATCGGAATCCAGATTGGAAGACATCAAAACAGTCATTTATCATTAGATAATTGTTCAGTTGTTGAAAAACAGCTTTTTCAATAATTTTACTTAAAAAAGGGAGGTTTGATATCGGCCTATAGTTGTTCATTTCTGATGCATCTAAATTGTTCTTCTTCAGGAGGGGTTTAATTACTGCTGTTTTCATGGCCTGGGGGAAGACACCTGTAAGAAGAGACATGTTGACAATTTGAAGCAGATCTGAGGTCATGCAGTCTGAAACCTTTTTGAAAAATGGTGATGGTAGAATGTCAAGGCAGCAGGATGAGGATTTCAAATGCTGTATTATATCTTGTAGGTTTTTGTAATTTATTGGATTAAATTGTGTCATAGTGATTGAGTTGTTTTTTGGTGGACACACAGATAACACATTCCCAGTACCTCGTACAGTAGTGCTGACTGCTTGTCTGATTTTCTGAATTTTGGCAGTGAAGAAGAATGCAAATTCATTGCAGGCCTTGGTAGATAAATGTTCAGAGGCCACTGGCACAGGGGGGTTTGTTAGCCTGTCGACTGTAGCAAACAGGGCGCGTGCATTATCTTTGTTTTTGGAGATAATGTCTGAGAAGAAGGTCTGCCTTGACTTTTTCAGTTCTAGATTAAACATGTGAAGTCTTTCTTTATAAATGTCATAATGAACCTGAAGCTTTGTTTTACGCCACCTGCGCTCAGCTTTTCGACATTCCTTTTTTTCATGTTTGACCTGCATGGCATTCCTCCAAGGCGATTTTTTCTTATTGGAGACCCCTTTTAATTTAGTTGGTGCAATGGAATCAATAATGTTTGTAATTTTTAAAGTGAAATCTTCTACAAGTTCATTTGCAGAGAACCTAGAGAGGGGGGTTATGGAAGAGAAAGCCTGAATAAATATATCACTGGTACTTTCAGTAATGTAACGTTTTGAGATAACCTCAGTTTGAACATTAGTGTTCACAGATAAATCACTTTCAAAGAAAACACAGCAGTGATCAGAGAGAGCAACATCAGATACCAGAACCTTGGAAATGTTTAGACCTTTGGAGATAACCAAGTCTAGGATGTGGCCCCTGTTGTGTGTGGGCTGCGTCACATGCTGAGTGAGTCCAAAGTTGTCAAGGACATAACACAGTTCTTCAGTCACTCTGTCCTCAGGTTTGTCAACATGGATGTTAAAATCACCAACAATTAAAACAGAATCAAAGTCAGTGCAGATAAGAGACAGTAGTTCAACAAGGTTATCAAAGAAATCAGTACAGTATTTAGGTGGTCTGTAAATATTAAGAAATATTAAGAACTACAAACATACTATACACAGAAACCAGAACACTTGCCTAATGCTACAGATTCTACTTTTTAATGTAGAATCTGTAAATAGAGATTCCATAATCATTTTATTGGTTGAAATGGAGACACTTTTGTCTACTTGAGCAAGTCCCACAGTTTCCAACTGGTTATGATAATAAGTAGGTTATTTTAGTCTTGAGGGCTTGAGAGATGACGATTAGAGGACTTCTGAAACTTGTAAGGAACTCAAACTCAACAGGGATTCTGATCTTAATCAGAAGACTAAGAAGGAAATCTAGCTCTAGTGCAGATCTGAGCATCACAAAGTGACAGCAGTCATGTAAAGTTCAAGTACTCCAATATATAAACGTTAAAGTGCAGTATGTGATTTAATGTACTGTGCTACTTACTGCAAATGTTCTGCCTGAATATCATAAGTTGAGTTAAAGTTAGTCAAAGTTCCACCTCTACAACAACTCTTTAAAAATACATGGATAGTTTGAGGTAAAGACAATGTTATAATTATTCTAGTCTCGTATTGAATCAGCAAATAAGTCCACGATAAAGTTGAGATAACAGCCTGTGGCAGCACAGCCTGTTAGCAGGGTGATGTGTTCACAGACCAGTGGAATGGTGTTTCTTTTATTTGCTGATATCATTGGTAGATACTGCGTGTTGAGACCGTTCCCCCCTCTGGCTATTTAAACACAGTGTTCTTTTCTTTTCTTTTTTACACAGTAAAGGTAGACTATAGTTATAAATTATGAGAGATTTTTACTCCTACATATTAATAACTTTAAATTTGGCCCACAGGCTTTTGACACTCATTTGTTTAAAGTTACCTCTTGTACCCTTACTCCATCACCAGTGTGAGTCTGCTCATCTCTTTAAGCTCCTTATGTAACATATACAGTACATTTCCATATTTCTAATGTATTCAGTGTGATAGTGTTCTTTAGCAGAGAAGAACATTCAATTTTAACATGGATGATACAGACTTGTTTTTTCGATTTTGATAACATGAGAGTCTAGGATATTCATAGACTCTTGTGGTGTGCTGCATCTTACCTGCAACATCGATTTGTTCTTCTCTCAAGGTTGCAGACCTGGCCGTGGCTCCCTTGACCATCACATATGTTCGAGAGAAAAGCATCGACTTCTCCAAGCCCTTCATGACGTTAGGAATCAGCATCCTGTACCGCAAACCTAACGGCACAAACCCAGGCGTGTTCTCCTTCCTTAATCCCCTGTCTCCTGACATCTGGATGTATGTGCTGCTAGCCTGCACAGGAGTTAGCTGCGTTCTCTTTGTGATTGCCAGGTAAATGATTGCAATGAGGTGAGGTATAATGGGATAGGAAATATATATATAGGCTGCTGATGGTGTGCCACAGAGATGCTGATTGCAGTCAGTGCTTACAGATGAAGCCAGCTTTCTAAAACAAAACACAGAGTTACACCTGATGAACCAAATTCACATCACAAGAATCCCAAATACTTTGCTATAATTGGCACCTCAGAAAATTTCTAATTTTGTGCAGCTATTCTAAAATATCAAAAATATGCTTTCAGCTGCCAGATTGGCTTTCATGGCGATTGTGAAGTAGCCGGGAGTAATTGGGAGCTCTCTCTTCACTCCCTCTCAGGTAGTGTGTAAAAGCGCTGCCAGCAGGCTGCAGCCAGAGACACATATCTGAGATTTATAATTTTGAAAATCAAAGTGTAGATTGCACCGGAGAAGAACTCCACTGAAGTGAAGAGCCAGTGTGCCCTCATGCTTCAAGTTGAGCTACGCTGTGACACGGAGATGAGGCAGTGCTGTTAAAGATTTAGCGTGTTTGTATCTGATTTTGAAATGTCTCTTCATCTCTGGTTTAATATTGATTTGCAGGTTTACTCCGTATGAGTGGTACAACCCTCATCCGTGCAACCCGTCGTCCACTCTCATACAGAACAATTTCACCTTACTCAACAGTTTCTGGTTTGGCATCGGGGCTCTCATGCGACAAGGTAAATAGTGATTGTGAATATGTTATCTGTATATCTGTGGATTCATTGAATTATTCTATGCATTAGAAAAGAGATGAGAAGAGCATTTTAACCCTCCTGTTATGTTGCGGGTCAAATTGACCCTTTTTAAAGTCTATTTGAGGCAATATATGCCTCCAAACCAGCTAAATGCAGCATAAAAATCTGTGCAGCATGTGACAGAAGAGGAGTCATGTTAGTTTATCAACATCACTTCATAAAAAATAAATAAAATGTAAAATGTAAAATGAAAAAACAAAAATCTATGTCATAAAAAAATTATTGTATTTATATTTAGGGCTTTCAAATGTACATTTTAAAAAGTTTTAATATTAATTTCAATGCAAAACGAGTGAGTTATCCTAACTGAAGCATGATCTTTGAGGATTAAAGAATACCAAGGGACTAAATCTTGATTTAAATGGTTCGAAATGGAGTTAGAAATTAGATTTTAAAATTGTGTGTTGGGATTTTTTGGGGTTCTGACACTTTTGGATAATGCCCCGGATCAAAATTGACCCTGGAACAATATTGCTGTTCCAGAGAAACGAACATAACAGGAGGGTTAAACAAAAGCACAATTTGATAGACTGTAAACTATATGGCAGTTATTCAAATAATCCCTCTCCTGCAGGGCGCCTCTCTCTCTATGCATAATTGTTGCAGACTTATGATGTCCTATTTGACCCGGGTGAAGTTTCACTTAACCTGAATTTTGTTTTCTTTTTTGCACAAGTCCCTCAGATAACTTTTTAACAGCTCGATAAGTTCCTGCAGTTTTCTCTTGTCTTGAATCTCACAGCACCGCACTGTTTTAACTTGCACCTGGTTATCCTTTCTTCTTCTTCTGTTATTTAATGGCGGCAAGGAAACAACTCTTCTATAATGATCTATAATCTATTCACCCTCTGGTCTTCTTTTATTTTTTCCACAATAGTTATTGTATGCATGTTATTTTACATAATCTTGATAACTTTCTCTCTTATTTTAACAAACTAAAAGCCTAACTAGGGACAGCAGTTGGAAACTATCAATAGCTATAATCTCTATAAGCAAGGCATCAGTTCCTGCAGTTGTTTGTAACAGGCAGAAGTTGTACTGTGTAATTTGCAATGTCCCTATCAAATAAAATATATAAATAAATAAATAAAATAGCTTTCAGATGGGCTACAGCCATCATCTGGTGGTTATACCGCATTACAACCAGCAAAAGTAATGGAACAATATTTTTGGATAGCATAATAGTTGTACAAACATAAATTAATGACTATTCATATAATTAAATCATGACCCATCCCTACAGTAGAGGTTCTGCCAAATAGTCCCTACACTAAAAACTAAATATTTGTCCTCTAGTTGAAAGAACTTCTGATCTAAAGCCACCTTTAAACAGTATGGCTTTGTTCTAGTACCATCAAAGAGGTCTAAAAATTATATCAATCAATCAATCTTTATTTATACAGTGCCAAATCACAACAAACGTTATCTCTAGATGCTTTAAAAACAGAGCAGGTCTAGACTGTACTCTGTTATATCATTATAAAGACCCAACATCAAGACAGGATCAGATCCAGTCTGATCTCATCTTAATCCACCATGAATCGACAATTTGCCAATTTAGCAAGTTACAGCGGCAAGCAGAAACTTCCTTTAACAGGCAGACGCCTCGAGAAGAAGCAGACTATGCTATTAAAAAAACATCTGTTTAATGAGGCGGTTAGATTTTGACAAAATAACAAGTCCAGTTTATGAACAGATCTTGGTTTGTTATAAAATGCATACTCTGAAGTTTGTTCTGCGGTGGTTTTGCTTTTAGAAAAAGTTGATTGTTGATTTAAAGTGACAAAAAAACCCTGTCCCAATCGTTTTGAGCGACAGGTAGAACTTACGAGGACCTTTAGTACATTGTTTTGTTTGCAGACAGTTTAGCTGTATTTTTTGGTTCCCTCGAGGCACTGTTGTTTCTGCTGCTGCCATTTTCATCCAGGAGGCTTTAAGAAAGCTTACTGTACCTACCTTCCCAGTAGCAAACAGTAGATTGAAATGAGTAGCTGATGAACACAGTGGAGAAATTAGAATCAGAGCAGAACTACAGTGATAATGAATTTTGAACTTTGGGCAAGGGGTTAGATTTGTTAGGTGGTCTGAATCCAAAACCACAGACATGGCAGGTTTTTGAGGCTCACAAGAAACAGCACCAGCTAAAAGCCCACTAGGCTCCTTTTTTTCAGAGCTGTGTAGCATTCTTCTCATAAAGTCTGTGCCAGCACCAACACTGCTCTAAGCTGTTAAAAACAAAACATCAATCCTCGCCTCCGATTTTCAGCAAATTCCTCTTTCCATGTTCCCCGAATCCAGACCCTGTCATAAGAATTATGTAGCAATTCACGGGGACTTGACCTCCCCTAAGGCGAGAGATTTGGGCAGGATAAGTCCCACATGTCTGATTGGACGAACGACAAACCTACTGACAACACCAATCCACAGCAGGGCGGTGATTCAGATGAAAACCTGTGCTGACAACCGGCAACATTTGTCAAATTTAGGTGAACAACATCAAGGCTTTTACATGTTTTTTTTCACCTGATCTGTAGACAAGATTACTGATAAGTCTTGGACATCCTTTGTCCCGCTGATCGCTGCAGTATTCATATTATTCATTCTATCATATTACAGACGGGCTCAGACAGGTTTAACAGTGATCGTAATGTAAGCGACGGGCGGTAGGTGCATGTGTGTGTGGAGCGTGTAACTTAGATGTAAGGTGTCCTTGATCTTTATGTGAGACGTTAGTGTATCCTTCAGTTACGCCCACTGCTTCTTCTTCATGCACAGATAGGAAAACATGCAGAAAGGCACATTGTTCAGTCAGTGTCAGACACTTATTGGCATGATGTGGTCCCTTATTTCCATCATGTTCCGCCTTGTTTTGACTTATTTCTTCCATTTTGTACCTTTTTGTTTCGTCTTCTTTTTCTTACCGATATATTTTTTTTTTCAACTCTTTGTTCTCAAAAGAGCTCAGAGAGAGAAAAACACACAAACGGTATGAAGAAGTGCACATTTATCATTTTGGGAAGAAGTAGAAATCCAATTGGAGCTCCTGTGTGTTTCCAGCTATAAAGATAACCCGGTTAAAACTGTGGTCCTGGACTTTACTGAGGAAGATTATAAATCTCCTATATTTCATCGTATGGGGTTTCAGAAGGATACACCAACAGTACATCTTACCATTCTGGTTGTAATATACTATGTGTTGGCCTTTTTTAACCTTTACCTCATAACTGTGCTTCCAGGTTCAGAGCTGATGCCGAAGGCTCTGTCCACTCGAATAGTTGGGGGGATCTGGTGGTTTTTTACCTTAATCATCATCTCCTCCTACACGGCAAACTTGGCTGCCTTCCTCACCGTGGAGCGAATGGATGCGCCCATCGACTCAGCAGACGACCTGGCCAAGCAGACCAGGATTGAATACGGGGCGGTGAGAGATGGATCCACCATGACCTTCTTCAAGGTAAGAAGAGTGTCGGGGCTAAATGAGGTTTGAACTTTTACAAAGTCACAATATAAAAAGTAAAAGGAATGTTTTGATTATGTTTTCTAAGTTCCTGATAAAGCTTGTGTGAGCGAGACTATCAAGGACTAGACTGATCAATACTATTCATTTTCAGTACTTTTCAATGTAACAGCCTTCATTTACATCTTCAACGACAGATTCATGGTTACGTCTGACTGTTAAAAAAGCAGCATGGGTTGGCCTAGCAATCTAAGATGCAGATGCTATAGTCCTCATTGCAGAGGTCACAGGTTCGACTCCAAGCCTGGATCAATTGCTGCATGTCTTCCACAACTCTCTACATCCCTAATTTCCTGTCTCTCTTCAGCTGTCCTATCAATAAAGTTGAAAATGCCCCCCCAAAAGAAATACAGGACACAATTATTTTTGGTCAGAAACTATTCTCATGAATATAAAAGACATGATGGACAAAGAGGTTAGAGGTACCACTTCAACCACAGGGGGCACCAAAATCAACACAAACCCAAATGTCCTCATAGGAGCTTTAAGTTCTAGTCCCTGTAAGTAGTGGAATAACAAGTGTGGTACTAGAGCTGATGTCCATATATGGTTAGACATCTAATACTAGATACATCAAATCCTTCTAATCCACACTGTATACATTTAACTGATTTGCTTTTTGTCATCTTGGGCAAAAAGTTTGTGAAACACTCGCTTGTTGTCTGACCATGCCTGCTGTGAGTTCTCTTTGTAAGTACTTTGATTACAACCACAACTTTCCGCCTCTAATTCGTCCCCAGTTTAATTTAAGATGCTTCTGTAACAAGATTAAAAAACACCACAAATTTGTATTCAAAGTAAGTTAAAGACCTGTGATTAGTTCTTTAACCATAAATAATGCAATCTAAGTTATGCTGTGTTTTTTCGGGTTATGTGTCCTTGCTAGTTTTTGTTCCATTGCATTAAAAGTTGGACATACTCCTTTAACAAGCCTAAAAATGACAAAGTTCAAGACCTTTGAAATCTCTTCATATCATGAATTACATGAGTTGATGCTGTGATTGAATTTAAAGCTCCTGGAATTTTCAGTGTGTGTAAATTTGGCGCCCCCTGTGGTCAAAGTGGTACATCTCATGTCTTCTGATTTTGTCCTATACATGAGTAAGTTGTCTTTTTACAAATTAATCTCATCCTGTTGTCTTTGAACTGTCAGATGTATCACTTTGACGTGGAAAATGCAAAGTAAGTCATTTCTACGTTTCTACATAGCGTGCCGTTAATCACATGATCTAACACCTACCTGATGGAGGCAGTTCCAGACATTAAAAACCACTATGAAAGCATAATCAATCTTAAAGTTGATGATCTTGTTTACTTTTTTATGTCATACAGAGACATCAGTATACATTTCAGTCTATTTCATCACCAGCTTAAAACCCCTAACTGTTGCTTTAAAGATGTGATATTAAAAGTTAAAGTTCATAGGTGTCAAAAGTCCTTTAAGTTATAGTCTACCCCAGTTCTGTCATCTTTGTCACACTTTAATGAGTATGAGTCAATGTCAGAGTGCCTTCACTTCCATAAAGTCAGAGTTCCTCCAGCTGCTCTTTCCGTCCTCATCATGGGTCTTTGCAAACATCTCATGAAAAAGCGGAAAATCTAAGGATGCAGGCGAGGATAAACACTTGCATTTATTCTAATTAAAGGGAACATAAATGCATTAAGAGCTGATTACAGGAAGTGGAAGTTAAGATTCATATTGAGACCACTTGTGTTAGCGTTTCGGGGCAGCTGTTTTTCAGTTAAACATAGGTTAACTTTTTAGTTTGTTTCATATAATGTATCACTGCACCGATGTCCTCTGGCGGGGCTGCCACTTCCTTCCCCCCCACCGCCACCCACTCTCCTTGCATCCTGGTGGCTCAGCAGGGGTGATCCATGGAGGGCTTTATCCTCCCAGATTGCAGCCAGTGATTACGGCTGCCTGGATAGGAAGAAGCAGGCTGTGTTGATGGCTTGAACAAATTGAATCAGCTGGAGGAGATTAAGAACACAGCTGTCCCATTTTTTCTGACTGAGCAAGAAGAGACACACATGCGTATACACCAAGACACACGCTCTTAGAAAGATAGAAGAGTCCCACACATCCTGTTTGTCAACTCACATATGTTTATGACAACATTTGAAATAAAGGTACATGTGTGGTGTTTTTTAGCACAGACACATGTAGACTACATGAGATCAGATTCATAACACATCTTCCTTTCTTTGGCAGAAATCAAAGATCTCCACCTATGAGAAGATGTGGGCGTTCATGAGCAGCAGGAAGAACACCGCGCTGGTGAAGAACAACAGAGAGGGCATCACGAGGGTCCTGACGACGGATTACGCCATGCTGATGGAGTCCACAAGCATCGAGTACATCAGCCAGAGAAACTGTAACCTCACTCAGATTGGAGGTCTAATTGACTCCAAAGGCTACGGAGTGGGAACACCAATTGGTAAGAGATAGGATGTGGACATGCTGTAGTGTAACGTGGATACTGCACGTTTAAGTGGAGAATATTTGGGTTTAAGGGATTTTCAATAGTTTAAATAGTCTGTAATCAGGGATTTGGGTGGACTCACTGGACAGATGAGCAAAGACCATAGACTTTATAATGAATGGACGTAGTATCCATGACATCACCCATCTGTTTCTGAAGCACTGTTTTGAAGCCATATTGAAATGCTGAACTCAAACTAACTTCTGGTGAGCTAGTGTGAGGTAAAGAGGCGGGTCTTTATCCTCTCTGCTAACAGCTACAGGGTGCCCGCCTGTCAATCAAGTAAGCTATGCCCTTATTTGGGCAAAACTAGTAAGTTTAATATCCTCAAAAATGACGAGTTGTAAAATAATTCACCCCCTGTACAGTGTGTGCTGATAGAAAAATTAGTTATTCAGATACAAACCATTTTTGAATCAGGCTGTAAACATGTTTATTAATGCTGCAAAGATCGTCTTTTTGAATTGGTGTGCATGTGGTTTTTGGCGTTTCTGCAGCCAGCCTCAAGTGGACGCTCAATGAACTGCAGTTTTTAGCACATCTGCATGGGCTTCATGGAGGTTGCTTCTCTGCTTTTCTTCTTATATATCATTTTAAGTGGTTTATCTGGGGGTAAAAATGAACAAGGTAATTACAGGACCTTAGTCTAAACATCTTAATAACTGAACCATGATTTCTGACCTCACAAGGATAATATATCATCTTAAACATTGTTATGTAAAACCTTGAACCAGGATGTGAGTTAGCCACAACAGAATCTAAACTGCACAGCAAATAATTAATCAACCACCCAGAGTATTATTACATTCAAACCAAAGGTAAGCTCCTCTGTTCTCTAAGAGTTTACAAAAACTACAATATCCTTGGAACCATCATTTTCTGTTTTCTGGAGAAATAAACCAACAAACATGAATAAACTGAGTCATTATGTATAACTTGTAAATGCTGTTTAAGAAACAACTGCAAAAGTATGTTTTTCTCTAAAACAACATTCTATGTTTAGGTTTGTGTTTGAGTAAAATAAACATTCTAATTGAGGTATTTTATTTGACAACCAGTCAGATCACTGATAACAAAATGATACAGTATTTTAAGACCCTGAATAATGCAAGGAACAAACAACTTCTTATTCATTTTGAAACAACAGAATATGATGTTTTGAGGCAAGAGATAAGAAATAAGTATTTGGTGGAATAAACCTGATTTAATGTGAGCTGTCGTGCATCTTAGCATGTTCTCCTCCAGTGTTTCACAGCTGTGGGTGATGTAATGACACTCGTAACGCAACAGTTGCAGCAGTCTAGCTTTGTGTGATTGTCAGGTGATCACCAAATCAGTACCTTACTGAGATGAATGAGGTGTAACACGGATGAAATTCTACACTGGAATAGATTTGCTTAATGTAAACAGGGTTCCTGATTTAAATCCACACAAATAAAACCCAAAGTACCTGTTGCAAATAATTACTGACATAGACAAAACATAAAGTGTGGAGCTGTCTCTGTAACCTCAGTAGGATTTTTTGGCATTCATTTCTTGCTTCCTGCAGTAAGCTGCAAACAGTTTCCCCCCTCCCAAGTTTGTGAAAACAAACCTCACACACTTTCACACAAGTTTCCAGAGAATGTTAAAATTCACTGGAGGATTTGTGAAAGCATTTTGATGGAACCTCTGCAGCTAAAGATACAAACTTCTTTTATTCATATTTTGTATTTTCATTCTAGAAGAGTTCCAGTCCAGAGCTGTTATGCTCAAAAATGCAAATTCCCTGCCATTAAAAAGCTCTGCCAGCTGTTCAGAGCAAATGTTCAAGTGGGATTTCAGGCCAGTTTGTTGGATTGAAAAACTTCAACTGGAAGCAAGTCAACCCACTGGACCGCAGGCGGTACTGTTGGATGTGTACTTAAGCTGTGCTTAACATCTTGTGTCTCTTGTGTGTTTACTCTCGTCTTATCCAGGAGTGTTCTTTAGTCTTTTTTTAGTTTATCTCAAATGTTCTCCTTAGTTGTGTGACTCAGTGTAGAGTTCGTTTTTTTTAAACTGTTTGAAACTGGGGTAGTTTTATAAAGCACAATCTGTCTTTTCCTGAAACACCCTCCACGCTTTCATACGTTTTTTACACCCATTTACAGAGTAGCCATATATAAAGGTCTGGACACAGCAAAGGGAAATAATGAGCATGAGGTTGTACCCATCCAGTTAATATATATAATTACCACAACATTTCCACCGGCTGTCAGTATCTATAACATAGTCATTATATTCTTTTTTCACTGAGACCTTTTACCTGCTCCACTTTTGGATATTTTATCCATCTTTTTCTATAGGAAACTACTAAGTACTACTGATAAAATGTGCCATCGATGCAGGTACAGATTTTTTTTCCAAAAGTGTTAGAAGTCCAACTATCAATAAAACTATTTATAAGTAAACTGCATTATTACAAAAGTTCAAAGTCTGCAGAGCTCTCCTCCTTGCCGAGAGGGGAGAGGTTTCACACTTTCATTACTATGGAAACAAAGGACTTCAATTAAGATTCAAGTATAGAACAAGAGGTACTCCTTCTTGCCTGTCATGACACAAGGATGACATCGCTAATGATTGTCATAATGGTTGGACTACACCGGAGATTAAAGTTCAACCCACTCCACAAATCCAACCTGATGAGGTTGTTAATTCTTCGGGCGCCAGTTCCTCTGACATGCTGCGTACACACTAGGATGCAATCAATCAATCTTTATTTATATAGCGCCAAATCACAACAAATGTTATCTCAAGATTCTCTGCAAACAGAGCAGGTGTAGACAGTACACAATTATTGACAAAGACCCAACATCAAGACAGGATAAGATTGAGTCCCATCTTAGACAGGACTCAGTCGGATCTCATCTTAATCCACCATGAGCAGAGCACTTTGCAGCATTTAGCAAGTTAATGCAGCAAGGACAAACTTCCTTTAACAGGCAGAAACCTTGAGCAGAACCAGACTCATGTTAGACACACATCTGCTTTGAAAAAGTTGGATGTAAGATATGATGACGGCCACAGCAGAGTGTAAGAATATCTGTGTTACAGCACTGCAGATGGATAATGAGCAGATCCTCCTCAGAAAGTTAAGCTGGCACTGAACTCTCTGGTAGTGGGCAGCAGTGCAACTCATCCAGTCCAGTCTGATGCAGAGCTGAAGGTGGATTCACCCACACCATTTGTTTGTAGTCAGTCTGGTGCAAACTGCAAGAACTAGCAAGCTTGATCCAAAGGCAGACTGCTGGGTCCAGTGATAACTTTACAAGGAAGCTGGCTGTGTCAGAACCCTTACCTTTCAAATCTTTCTTTTTTTGTTGTTTGATGTGTTTCCTCCAGCAAAGGTTCAGGTTCAGGTTAAAGACATGTTTTAAAACGAAACACAGCTTAAAATGAAGCGCTGAAGCACCCTGAGGATGTGCCCTCAAGCAAAATGCAACCGTGCCTTGGCTGTGCTGATAGCTCCAATATTTAGGAGTGTGCTGGAGGATATTGTGAAAAGTGGAGGGGAATTTCTGTGGAAGAGGAGAGTGCACAAAAGCCTTTTTGTCAAATCTAATAAAAGTGGTTTAATTTTCCTCATCTTTGCCCCTACCATGTCTCCTGCAATCACCTGTGCTCTGATTTTCTTGTAACCAGTGATGGTTTTCATCCCTCCACCCCTCTCCTGCCTTGACTTGTTCTGCTGTTGTTTCCTCTTCCTGTGGCTGTCCTTCCCCTGAGCAGCCACTCCTGTCAAATGCATCTGTAATCTGCTTCATCTTTTTCATGCCCTCTTTCCTGCAGGCTCTTTTCCTCTCATCCATCGTCTCAGGTCCCACTCGATCACCTTTGAACAGCCTCATCATTGCACTGTGACCATCTCCTCACAGTTCTCACAAGCTGTGGCTAAAGCTTATTCATATAAGGCTTAGTTCTGCATCACTAATCTAAGCTAGGCTAAGGTGGATGCTTCTACAAAAGGGAACACGGGTACATTCAGATACAAGTGAATCCTGGCTGTGTTAAGTCAAGTTGATTCATTGTCGTTATATTGTCACAAATGACACATTTCACATTTCCTCAAAGGACTGTATAATTTTCTCTGTTTTCTCTGATCACAATAAACATAGATTAGTGACTGCAGAGGGATTGGCAGACATGTGCAGCTTCAGACGTACAGACATGCAAAAGGCAGAAAATACCAATAGTAAAATATGTTGGGTTTTATACAAAATGTGCAATATAGATAACGTCCAATGCATGTTGTTTTGTGATTTTCTTTGATAAGTGTGTTTCTGTTTACACGTTGTTGTTTTTTTTTGATTGATTAAGACCAGTGTGGAGGCAGCCAAATGTGTGCAGCACTGAACTCAGGGACATATTTCTTTAAGGGGAAAGTGTACCATTTTATAATATCAAACGTAACGTATCGTCTCGGATCTGCTAGTATTGGAATATATCATATATCTTAGTGTATCATACAGTATCATTTGAATCGAATCGTATCCCACATGGTTGTATCGAAAAGTATTGTAACGTATGGAATTAAATTGCATCGTAACGTATCATTCCATACATATTATGTCGTATCGTATTGAATCATACAGCATTGTATCCTATGGCATTATTTCAGACAGGATTGGATCGGATCATAACATATTGTAGTGTATTAGACAAGATTGTATTGTATCATATCGTTAAATACATATTGTATTGTACCTTTTTGGCCAGTATCAGATCAGATCATATTGTATCTATTGTATCAGACGGTATTGGATTGTTTCATAGTGTATCGTATCGTTCCGTACATATTGTATTGTATCTTTTTAGCCAGTATCGTATCGTAACGTAACGTATCATAGCGTATCGTATCGTAGCATATCGTAGCGTAGCGTATCGTAGCGTAGCGTAGTGTATCGTAGCGTATCGTATCGTATCATAACGTAACGTATCGTAACGTAGTGTAGTGTATCGTAACGTAGCGTAGTGTATCGTAGCGTATCTTATCGTACCGTAGTGTAGCGTATAGTATCGTATTGTAACGTAGCGTATCGTATCGTATCGTAACATAACGTATCGTAACGTAGCGTATCGTAACGTAACGTATCGTAACATAGCATAACGTAGCGTAGTGTAGCGTAGCTTATTGTATCGTATTGTAACGTAGCGTAGTGTAGCGTATCGTATCATATCAGACATTATTGGATCGTATCATAGTGTATCGGATAGGATCATATCGTAACGTTGCGTATCGTATCGTAGCGTAGCATATCGTAGCGTATAGTATCGTATCATAAAGTAGCGTAGTGTAGCGTATTGTATCGTATCATTTCAGACATTATTGGATCGCATCATAGTGTATCGGATAGGATCGTATCATATCGTACTGTAATGTATCGTATCATATCGTACCGTATCGTATCACATCATATCAGACAGTATTGGATAGGATCATATCGTACCGTATTGTATCGTATCGTATTGCATTGTATTGTATCTTATCGTGTTGGATCATATCGTATCATACCGTACCGTATCATATCAGACAGTATCTTATCGTATCGTAGCACATAGTATTGTATCGTATCCGATCGTATCGTATCAGACAGTATACGATCGTATCATAGTGTCGTATTGTATCTATTGTATCATATCAGACGGTATTTGATTGTATGATATCAGACAGTATTTGATTGTATGATATCAGACAGTATTTGATTGTATGATATCAGACAGTATTTGATTGTATGATATCAGACAGTATTTGATTGTGTCATATCAGACAGTATTTGATTGTATCATATCAGACACATAGACTGTAAATAAAGTCAAATCAGACAGTATTGGAACAGATAGCATCATATCGTATCCTACAGTGTGGTGTCATACATTGTTGTATCATATTGTGTCGTATCATATCGTGTGTATATATTGTGCTCTGAAGTATTGTATTGTAAAGGACCGGCATCCCACAGTACCATAACATGTATCCTATAGTTTAATACTGTATAGTATTGTATTATACAGTCTCATAGGGTACGTTATGGTATCGTATTGTTTGGTAAAATTTCCCTTTACCAAAACATGTCATATTACTTTATTGGACAGTATTTTATCATATCCTATCATGACGTATTGTATCATACTGTATAGTTATGGTGGTAATAAAAACATACATCAGAGAAAGAAGAGAGAAAAATGAACTTTTAGTGCAGATCTGCAGTGTGATGCATTTTGAATAACAATAAACACGAATGCAAATTCAGATCTTCATGATGCATGTACAGTCATGTTCCCTGTCTCTGGTGTTAATTATGTTTTCAAAGCAAAAGCTTAAAATCACTGTATTAAAGTAATTATGGTTTCCTAAAACACTGTTGAAAAGGGGATTGGAGGGGCTTTCCTCAGCACGGCTTACGTTCTTATAATATTCAGGTATTTATCTGTAACAAAAAACAGTTGTGAACATGCATGCATTAGCATTTATTGTTCTAATGTCTCTTCTTCACATTATCTTCTTCCAGGTTCTCCATACAGGGACAAAGTGACCATAGCCATCCTCCAGTTGCAGGAAGAGGGAAAGCTGCACATGATGAAGGAGAAGTGGTGGAGAGGCAACGGCTGCCCAGAAGAGGACAACAAGGAGGCTAACGCTCTGGGCGTGGAGAACATTGGTGGTATCTTCATCGTCCTGGCTGCTGGTCTGGTTCTTTCTGTGTTTGTGGCCATCGGAGAGTTCATTTACAAGGCCCGCAGGAACGCAGACATAGAGGAGGTGAGTGATGATTGGGAGCTGCTGATCTCCTGCTGAGGAGAATCAGATCTTTCTTTTAAAATAGCGTTAAGTAGAGTTTGAAATCAGAAAATATATGTAAATTTATTCTGGCACACATTTCTTTGTAACTAATAAATATTTTAATTTAAGTGTTTTTCTAACTGGGTTTGCGCTATTAAAATTTATTTAATGAAACATAATTGGTAAAATTTGCACTTGGTGGTTTTAAATTAGAGAGAGCCTCGATGAATTTTTGACATTATACTAGTGTCTGACAGTGTGGCATTGCAAGGACTGAATGAATTACTAAATTATAGTAAAAGGGGAGAGAAAGCAGCTCAGAATAACTGACAACTGAATCGTTGCTTTTATTTTTTACCTTATTCTTTCTCATTCTGGAGCTGGTGTCACTTGGAGTTAATTTATGTAGAAGCATGCTTTAACTCTTATATCTTTAATTCTGTTTTTGTATTATTTGTAACATTTCTGTTTGGCTTCAACCTCTTTACATGTGTTCTTCCATCCCTTTTATTATTTTTTTCTCTTCCCTTTTCTTTCTTTCTTTGCATGCTGGCGTCAGGCCTTTTGTTTCTTTTACGGGGTGCAGTCCCGTCAGTTCCAGCGGCGAGGTTCCACCTCTTCTTCTGGCACCTCCTTATCCACTGATCTGGAGAGCGGCAGGCTACTGGGAGATGACACTGACTAGCCATGGCAGCACATTTACAACACATACACACTCTAGATGATAGGTTTGTAATTAGGTGTCCATATGTCTGCCTATGTTGAAAATACCCTCCTTGTACCGGCCTCTGTCCCCCCTTCAGTACCTTATCTCCGTGCTCACATTTCCTCCCTGTAAAGTGTCCCTTTTATATGTTAATTGGAATTTTGTTCTTGATTGTTTTGTTACCTTTGGCCTAAGGATAAAAAAGAAAACTTGATATTCTAAGCATTTACGGTTTATCAATCAATCAATCGATCAATCTTTATTTGTATAGTGCCAAATCACAACAAATGTTATCTGAAGACGCTTTACAAACAGAGCCGGTCTAGCCCGTACTCTCTTATATTATCAACAAAGACCCAACATCAAGACAGGATAAGATCCAGTCCCATCTTACAGACAGGACTCAGTCTGATCTCATCTTAATCCACCATGAGCAGAGCACTTTGCAGCATTTACAGCAAGTTACAGTGGCAAGGACAAACTTCCTTTAACAGGCAGAAACCTCCAGCAGGACCAGACTCATGTTAGACACACATCTTGACTGAGTTTAACATTTTAAGCAGCAGGATTTACAGACTTTGCTATCCTGGAAGTACCTAACTTGTTTTATACAGCATGAACAGGCAGGCAGTACAGCCCTACCTCCTCTTGGCACTAAATGCCTGTAAAAACTTTATAATTATAGACAGCACTTCATTCATCAGTAAAGTTTTAAAACTCCTCAGTTTTAAAATGTAATCATAGTCACCTGTTTGGAAGATTTTCAGCCAAAAAATAATAATATTCAGGATAGTGAATACAAATGTGGTTTTTACAGTTCAGCAGAGAGCTCTGCGGTGCTGCCCTGCTGCTTTTTTGCTCGCAGCCCTCCAATACCAGCCCACAAGTTTGTCTTTATTCAATAAGTCTGTCTCAGTAGGCACTCGAGTACACTTCAGAAGCAGACTTTGAATGCCTTGAGGGAAATCAAAAGACAGGCAAAGTTATTTGAATATTTTCCTCCTCATTAAGCTCGTTAGCAGACTGGTTTGGTTCGCTGAAATTTGGATAACGGTGATAGAACAACACAATGTTTCAGGTTAAAATGTCCCCTGACAACAGATCCAGAGCCGGGAGTTAAGTTGTGATTTGTTAAATACCTTCTGGGGAGTGGAGAAATGTAACTGTAGTGAAGATGAACGGGATCACAGCGGGATAGACAGACTTTCACTGCTCCCCTCAACTGACCTTGTTATCTGTGGTTACAAAATCGATCTCTGTAATAGAATTTAGAAACACTATGAACTGATTCTGACAACAAAAAGGGATAATGACGCCACTGTTGATAAAGGGTCTAAAACCAGAGCATGTTCAACTAATAAACATATAAGATATATAACTAAACTAGAGCAGAGTCAACAATGTTTTAAAGTGAGGTGTGTTCAGTCTTTGTTGTTTCTTTTTCCAAAAGTGAATCTTAAAAAGAACAACCTCAGGTGGGCTGAATGATCTATTGTTTGATATTTCAGTAAAATCATCTGAAATTCAGACTTCACTTGTTTCATATTACATACATCAGTAGGTTTTTATGTCCAACAAGTCTATAAAATAGCTGCATTTGCTCCTCTTTCTCAAATTTTAAGACCTAAGCTTGGTACGAGGTAGGTATGCTCACTGATTCTGAGCTTTAGCAGAATCCGTGGGAAACCCTGCAGGAAGCCAGATTCAATCGAGAAGCCTTGGGCAAAGCCCGAGGATGAAAGGAGGAGACCTTCCAAGGTCCTCCTGTGCTAAAACCGGCAGATAAAACGGTATAACTGTGTGCTGTGAATGATGATTTGTAAATACATTTTGTTTGCAACCCCCTCAGGAGTAGAGGAAATAAAAGATGAACCAACATGTTTGAAGATTAATCGATATGATGTGAGGTATCATTGTACTGAATCAAAGAAGGAAAAGGCTTGTTATTTCAGATGGCCCTCTCTTTTGATCATTTCATATTATTACAGTATGAATTCACAGCCCTCTGCATTGGGATGTGGCACAGCAGAGAGTGTCGCTCATCTTTTCTGTGTAATTGGATTTTTTTATGATGAGACAACGGCCTTTTACAACTCCTTTATGTATATTTGCAATTTATGTGTGCTTTGTCAGTCCTTGTGTTTGTCTGCTCTGACTTTTGAGCTGACTTGCAATCTGGATGAATCAGCTGTCATTACCTTGGCTTTGAACCAAAGCTATAGATTTCAGCTAACACTGTATGCAGTAATTGTTTAGTTAATGCACTCATACAGCAGCACTCATTTTTGTATAATGGCACATTAATGCAGTCTATTCACTCCAGCCAAAGTTCATAAAGTTCATAATGGCTGTTTTGGAAATGAGCTTTATTTACGTCTTCAACCAGGCTGTCATTGTTTCTCTTTTGGCAGTGCGTGTCCTTCAGCGCCATGATGGAGGAGTTGGGCATCTCCCTGCAGTGTTACAAAGGCGCCCGGAGAAGGTCCCGACCCCACAGCGCAGCCAAGTCAGCTTGTATCTTCTGTCAACCCAAACGCACCTCAAGGCGGGAGGGAGCGAGACGGGACTCCAGCACGTGAGCCTTGGATCTATAAACTGTTGGAACTTGGATCAGAGACTGACACATGGATCGCTTTCCACTCCTCCGATACTTTTGTGTGGAACACCGGATGACATGACGTTGGATGATGTTTTGTTCCTCTCATCCCTGTCTTTATACTGTATGTGTATGGATTAAACATTAAGCATTATACTGTAGGTGTAGTATACACAGGTGTAGTCTTGGCCTTGTATCAACATAACTGAGGTGATGACTATTGAATGAAAGCTCTCATAATATTACTGTTCCCTCATGGCTGTAATTTAGTGTTCTGAGCAGTTTGCAGAGTTGAATCTGCACACTTTATAGAAACACCCGTTGTGTAAATGTGCAAAAACGTCACTGATTTTCAGAGTAAAAGATTTTTGCATTTTTTAAACCTCTGTCTGACTTGCTGCTGGTGTTGTTGTTCATGCTTGTTGGGCACATTTCTTTATATGCCCACTGGCAGGTGGCAAAGTAGCTTCAGAGCGGATTGCTGCGCCAACCCTGGCCACGGAAAAGAGATAAGGACCTCTGAGGAAAGTCAGGAGCACACCTGCTGTTTTATACCCTTCAAGCCCCGACATCGCAGACACACAGCCTCACAACGCTTGTGATCCCTGAAAATATAGAACGCCAGAGAAAGAAAATGATATGGAGAGGAGGAAAGGACAAAATGAGAAGCTGTCTTCTTGTAGGCATGAAATTCTCAGGAGGTCAAAGACAAAGCACAATTTCCTTTTCCCCACGGGTGTAAAAGCCTCGTCTGTTTGCTATTGTCAGATTTGAAAGCCTGAGGGGAGAGCTTGTCTCCCAGTGGTGACGGTGGATCTCAGAGCATGTGTGCATTTATAAGAGAGTAAAGATTCTCTTGAAGTTTTTTACAAGGTTGACGAACATTTTATAAACCTCACCCACCAGCAGATTCAAGGCACGTTATAATATATGGTGAGATGTAAGATTATGATCCAGATCCAGAACCATAAAATTAACATAAAACCTTTATTTAGTAAAAAGTAGTAACTCCAACAAAAGTTCCCACATAAAATCATTCTTACACAAAAAAAAGGAGGCATACAGGCCAAGAGATCTTTTAGAAGAAGGGGATTTTCACTCTGTTTTTATGAGATTGTTCAATCACTGCTGATGGTTAATGTTGTAAACTCAAGCAGTGAAATATTAAGAATGGGCTTTTTGGAAGAAAGCTGCGTTCTACTGCTCTGAAGGCTGTACCAGGATGCAGTGCAACTTTACAGCCTCTCTCTGCTGATTTTTTCTCTTTGTTTGGCTTTTTTAAAAATCCCACTAAACATCTTGGACATCCTGATGTTTCCATGCCCTTATCATGCTTTGGCCTAACATTTCTGATGCCACTTCACCTGTGTGCACTGCACTTTTGAAGCCAGTTCATACGCTACCAGTCAAAAGTTTTGACGCAACTTCTCATTCAATTTTTTTTATTTAGTCTATTTCCAACACTGTAGATTAATACTGAAGACATCAAAACTATGAAAGAACACAGATGGAATTATTTAATTAACAAATAAGTGTTAAACAAACCACAATATCAATCAATCAATCAGGCTTTATTTATAAAGTGCTTTTCATACAATGACATTGTAACACAAAGTGCTGTACATAAAAACAACTTGAAATAGAATAATAATAATAAAAAAGACATATATTTAAAAATAAAAATAAAAATACCCCCCCATCCTTATCCCAACCCCAACCCCAACCCCAACCCCAAACCCACCCCACAATCCTAAGATTAAGAACACAACATAGAGACTAAAAAGGTAGGTTTTGAGTTTGCTTTTAAAAATGTTGATGCTCTGTGCAGCCCTCAGATCTTCAGTAAGGGTGTTCCACAGACGTCGGCCGGGATGGGGTTACGTCACCTTGAGTCTTTGTTCTAGCTTTTGGTACAATTAAAAGTCAACTACCTGACGACCTGAGGGCTCTCACTGGCTTATATGAAAAAGCAAATCTGATAAATAAGAAGGAGCAAGACCTTTAAGACATTTAAAAACCAATAAAATAATCTTTAAAACCTATTCTAAAATATGTTTATTTTAGATTCTTTAAAGTAGTGCACACTCTTGGTATTCTCTCAACCGGCTTCATGAGGTCGTTTCCTTGAATTATGTTGGATTAACATGAGCCTTGTCAAGAGTTAACTTGTGGAATTAGATGCCTTCTTAAAGTGTTTGAGACCATCAGTTGAGCTGTTCAGTATTAAACTACAATGTTGAAGATAATCAGAATAAATTAAAAAACAATGAGAAGTTGTGTCCAAACTTGGTATTTTATGTTGCAACAAATTCAGGCTGAGACAGACTGCAGTCTTCTATCCAGAGCTGCAAACACAGAGAACAACTGTAATGACTGCAGGATAAAACATTTTTTTCACTATTTGCACTCCTTTGATAAATGCAGATAACGCTGAAAATTGACAAACAATCAATTTAATTAAATATGTTTTGTTTTTCTTGCTGGTTAATTCAATTTCCGTGTAATTACGGCTCAAACAAACATTTAATTTAAGCCGGACCGTCCTCTGGCTGTGTATGCAGCAGCTGCAGCAGTAACCTCTAAGCAGCATGAATACAGAGAGCATCAGTTCATATTTTCATTAACATTTATTTACATTTGCATCGGCAAATCCTACAAATCCTCCCTGTTACAATAGAGGATTCCCCATATGCTGAGGACGGCATATTTCCTCTGTATTGAAAATGTTCACTAATGCTCTGTCTTAGTCACCTTTCACCCTAACCTTTGATCCACTTATTTTTATCAGCATCTCCAGTTTTTTTTTTATCTCTTTAGTCCTACTACACATCTGCCGTGTCCTCTCAGTGGACTGGATATAAAGTGTTCCTTACAATGCAGTCAGTAAAATACTTACAGAGCAAACATGCATTCAACACAGAACAAGTGCAAAGAAATCTGTGTCAACATGAACAAATAATGCACACAAATAAATCATAGAGCAAAAAAAAAGGAAAACAAACAAACCAAACTGAGAACGAAGAACTGTAAGCGTTTAATCTTTCTTTAATTCATCATCAATAATGTCAGGATTTACAACACTGACGTCGGCTTCTCTTCTCTCAGCAGCTAATGCATTGACATTTCAGAGCGCAGAGAATTGATTTAAATACTTAATAAATGACGTGAGTCAGAGGTTTGTTGTAACATTTTCTCCATGGTGCATGGTGTGCATTGGTTGCTGTGCATCCTGAGAGAATTGGACCAAGCTTTTCTTAATCTCTCCATGTAATGAGTTTTCTCTTTTTTTGGTATTCAGATTAATTCTGGGATTGGGCTCAGTCCAATGCTATAGCGCTTGCTTGCCTCTAATCTCCTAACCCCATAATTCTTAATCAAAACCAAAGTCAGTATTTTTTTATCATTATCTAATCCGTCATGAACGAGGCCATGGATTACAACTCTGACCTTGGCATCCTGCACAGCTGAGCGAGACCCCCTCCTGTCTCGCGGCTCCTTACGACCTCACCTGAACTCCTGCATGATCTTCTTTTTGGACAATGTTTCTGTCTTCACCTGCGTGTCCCTGTTTGTTTCACCCACAGGAACTATTTGTCTCAATGATCCTGAAGCACAGAGACAGCAACCTTGGTGTGTGTGGTGGAGAGGTGAGAGCGGAATGGGGAGAGATAAAGGGATGGTGGCATCTGTCTGTGTGTACCATCAGTAAGAAGGTTAGAGATTACAATCCATTCTTCTATACCTCTTGCATAGATGAAAAGAAAGAGATTGAGATAAATGTCTGGAGAAAGCAAGATAGGGAGACAGCTCAATGAGGCATCTTAAGAAAAAAAACATTTCAACCACTCTTTGTGAAAAAAAAAACACAACTGCCTTATCACAAAGCACTTCATGGAGATTTTCTACCTCTCAACATATCTCAAATCTCACATTTAAATCCTTCAAACCTGTCAGATCTGCCTCTCCATCTAAACCAGGCTCACAGCTGTACATAAGAGTACAGAAGAATCCAACTCAACTCTGATTCCAACAGAAAAGAGTGGCAGACGTTTGAGTGTGTCCCATCCATCACAATGAGACAAGCAGCCTCTGGGGCTGATAAGGCAGGTCTGTGTCAACAGCCTGTCAATGAAGACAAACGAGGAGAAGGACGACTGCTGGAGGTGCAGAGCATCATTTATCTCTCTCTGTCTCCCTGAGTCTCTGTCTCTCTCCACTAGTGTCTGAAAGCCTGACAGTAAATATTTCAGAGGCAATGCTCTCATCTGCTGGTGTTCAGGTGAAGTGGCTTCATGGTTAGAAAACAAAAATAATATAAATAAAATAAAATGATGGAAAACCCAGGTTATGATTTATGTTTGTTTCTTATAGACCCCTCCTCTAAGGCCTAATGCCCTTTTAACCTTAAAACATTATTTGAATAATTAGGCTTATGATTTTGGGTTGTTAGTTTTCATTTCAGCAAAGACTGTTATGGCCTTCACCCAAATTATAGAATTAGATTACATATGTGAGACACCCTTGATACCCTAAATTAAAATTAATGTCAAGTGAAAGCATTACATAAAATTAAGAGTAAAACAGCTCAATTGTTTCATTAAAGACTGTTCATGGGATGATTTAAAGGGATTTGAATGGTTGATCTTATGAAGTTGGAGAATTTCTCAATAAAAAAAAGAAAGAAATCCTCATTCTGTTTTTTATTTTCCACGACAGACAACCCCACATACGTTTGTTGTTACATTAATTTAGCCGAAGGTAAAAAGATGTATATCATCATAAGATAATTAAATAACCAAGTCCAATTTAAATTGAATGGGAATTTGCATGTAGGCTCTCGTAGCAAGTATTGCAACAGCAACTTCACTCAACTGTTCTTGATTTCTTTTTTACATTTTCTTTTCTTTTTAAATTTTCTTAAAATGTCATAACTATACCCATTTCCTTAACAGTGAGTTTACTGCAAATTTAACGTTTTTCATCTGTGGGACTTTAGCTAAGTTGACTTTTTAAAAATGTTTAATAAAGTTTAATCAAAAACTGATTCAGCATTTCTCAGTGACCCCTAAGTGTCATCCAAGCATCCTTGAAAAAATAATTACAGTGACATATGTGTTGCTGCCTCTCTTGGCCAGGTCACCTGTGTGAAAGAGGTCTCGATCTCAACGGGTCTTTAATCTGGTTAAATAAAGATAAAATATTTTTTTTATCTTTTTAGAGTTAGCACCTCCAAGTCTGAGGCCATGGTTCTCTGCCAGAAAACGGTGGATTGCTCTCTCTCGGTGGGGAGTAAGACTTTGCTCCAAGTGGGGGAGTTTAAGTATCTCGGGGTCTTGTTCGCGAGTGGGGGTAAAATGGAGCGTGAGATCCACAGGCGGATTGGTGCGGCGTCAGCAGTGATGCGGACGTTGTATCGGACCATTGTGGTGAAGAGGGAGCTGAGCCGGAAGGTAAAGCTTTCGATTTACCAGTCGGTCTACGTTCCAACCCTCACCTATGGTCATGAGCTGTGGGTCATGACCGAAAGGATAAGATCGCGGATACAAGCGGCTGAAATGAGTATCCTGCGAAGGGTGTCTGGGCTCGGCCTTAGAGATAGGGTCAGGAGCTCGGACATCCGGAGGGAGCTCGGAGTAGAGCCGCTGCTCCTCCGCGTCGAAAGGAGTCAGCTGAGGTGGTTCGGGCATCTGATAAGGATGCCTCCCGGACGCCTCCCTTTAGAGGTGTTCCGGGCACGTCCAACTGGGAGAAGGCCCCGGGGTAGACCCAGAACGCGGTGGAGGGATTATATCTCCCGCCTGGTCTGGGAACGCCTCGGGATTCCCCAGGAGGAGCTGGAAAGTGTCGCCAGGGAGAGGGATGTCTGGGTCAATTTGCTTGTACTGCTACCCCCGCGACCCGACCCCGGATAAGCGGAAGAAGATGGATGGATGGATGGATATTTTTTTATTTTTTTATTTTAAAGATTTTAATTTTATTAGATGTAATATATTCTAGATCTCAGAAAATGAAATAAGTCCTACAAAAATTTAAAAAATCTATGACCCTTAAATAGAGGAAGTACTTCCTACCTTTTCACAATAAAGCTTCCAGGTGAACTCACAGGGGGTTCATCAGTAACACATCCTAAAAGGACCATAAACAGGACATCATATATATAAATGCAAGACAACAGTAGAGAACATTTTAGATTTTTTTTTTTTTTTGAAAAGATGGACATTAAGGAAAACCCAGTCCCAGACCTAGTAATCAATGCTTTTGCTGCCAGTCTCTCTGACAGGTGTACTAAAATACAAAACCACAGTAAGGAAGAGTGAATCAGAGCAGAGGTAAATCACTCTAGGCGCTGGCAGCTGGGACAAAAAATATATACCTGTCAACAGAAAATAATACACTATTCATCGAAAGCATGTGTGTGCTCTCCATCCCTCACTCTCTGAGCTCTTGGATTGATCATTCACAGAACTGTATGAGTGCCATACGCAGCTCTTATAGAGCATATACAGTGCCTCAGAAAGGGAAGCTATGATAATATTGTTACCCAAATTCTGTCATACATTTTAAACATACACCACCTTCTTGCATTTATATCCCATATGATGTCCTGTTTATTGTGTATTTAGGATGTGTTACTGACTGCCCCCTTCTTTGAAAAGGCTATTTGATCTTTCACCTGGAAGTTTTATTGTGAAAATGTGCGAATTACTTCCTGTATTTAAAGGGAATGTCCCGTTCTTACCTGCAACATATGAGGAAATAGTCTATTGCTTGGTGCAAGACTGTGCTATTTGCCCAGATTTAAATTGGTAAAGGACATTTAGTGTGCTGACTTTTTTTTACCTCTTGAGTAGCCTCTGTGTAGTCTGACTTTAAGAAGTTTTCAGTTGGAGTGTGCTCCTTCTTTGCTTTTTTTGCACTGTTTTAACTTATCCTTCAGTATTGCACATGTAATCATTCAAGTACACTTACAAACAGAACCATTATTTTACCACAAATGCAGTTTTTAAAAGTATCATGCAAATACTTTTAACTGCTCAGGTGAAACACACGCGCACACATACAAGATAAACAACCCGGAATGCTCTATTTCTTCCTCCTCACCAGCTATTATAGCATGAGAAGTTCATTCTGAGCAACTGCCTCATTGCACAGCTATTGCAAAGCCAAACAGCGTCCCAGCGGTCTGACCGTGTCACTCAAAGCAGAGCGGAGCTATGAGCATTTTTGCGGGCTACTGTCATGTCATCCGAGACATTTAATTGGAGCTGGGCCGCCACGGGGGGACAGCGGACGACATTCCTGCTCTGCCTGCGCCCTGTTGTGTTGCTCTGCGCCGCGTGGCTGCTGTCTGTGGATAACATGTCCAAACCCACGCAGAGCTGAGCTTACAGACACCCTGTGACTGACTGACAACAGTGTGTTGGGACCGCTTTGACTTTGATGGAAAACAGCTGAGAACAGAATAACACAGCCGGAGTCTCGAGGAAAAGAAGTGGAGGTCAGATTCTGGATTGAGAGTGTTTGTCATTTCTGCTGGATTTGAGAGAGGAGCAGAGGCTGAAAGACCACCTGTTTTTATGCAGAGAGACTTCTAAAGTGGTCCGACGGGGAACAAGTATCATCTCATGGTAATGCTAAGGACTTAAACTGTTACCTGACTTCAACTTTATTCCCCTGGACTTCCTGGCTCTGGGTTTGTGCTCCTCCAGGTAAAATAACCTGCTGGCCCTGGCTTGTCCCTTTCAGTTACACCACTAGAGAGGATTAAACACCTTCAACAAGTGCACTTTCATACTCTTCAACTAACTACTTTAATGTTTTCAAGAAAAGAAAGCTTTTGTTATTGTTTCTATAAAAAAATTGACCTTTCAAATCTCCAACAACCCATGGAGACGTAAATAAAAAGTGCTTATTTGCTGGTGCAGAAGGTCATTTAGGCATGTTGTGTGAGGCAGAGGGTTTAACAGGGTTAAAGCAGGCAAATGCCCTGATATAAAAAGCCTGTACATTCACTGGAGGGGGGCATGCAAAATCCAGACCTCAGAGTCAGTCTGTCAGAGCTCCCTAATTATTTAATCCCAACACCACTCTAAATGCATGATGAAACTGGCTGCTGTGTGTTATTATGGCTTCATACTCTTCTAGGTGTGCTTTAATAGCCCGCTTTATTTAGAGTCCTTTCAAGTGAACGTTGCACCTGCCAAGTTTCTGTTTTCCTGCCTAAATCATACAAAGTGCTCGAAACTGCTTTCACAGAACCCAAAGTGGCATCTTCAAATTGTGTATATTCATGTGTTTTCTGAGCCCAGGGAGTCAATTTGCAGTCGTATATAAAAATGAGAGTGACAAAAGCAGCTCATTTATGATTCTGAGTGTTCCTTTTTTCCATGCAAAATCTTGAAAATGAGTAATAGATGACTAAAAACTACATTACTTGTCTTGTGATTTGATCGTCCGATCTTTATTCATCTTCTCTGATTGTGCTAACAGCTCCATTTTGTGCCTGTGGCCGAGTGAAGGGATAAATGATCACCTCAACCAGACGAGTGTCTCCTGATAAATCTGAAGTAAGAATCGCCTTCAGCCTCGACGACACATCAGGTAAACACACTTACACACCCACACACCCACACACATCTTCGAACAGTTGCCACTCACACAGAAATACACACATCCACCTGTGTTCCTCTGCTGCAGATCCTACAACTTATTTTGAGTTCAGCTACATGTATTACTCAATTGATCATTTAGCACCCGAGCTTTTGGCTCTACTCTCACTGCATTTCCAGTATGCGTGGAACCCATGCATGACATTCTTCCAACCTAAACAGACCAGGCACAATCTGCCCTGAGCAGCACCCCCCCTCACACCCTATCACTTTAACTGAGTTCATTCTTCTGTGCTGTGGCTGAGACAGGTGCTCCCTCTATTTCTGTAGGAGAGCATATTAAAAAACAACCACACGTGTGCACAGCCTGCAGACGGTGTGTTTCTGCAACTTTTAATTACGAATATCATCATTTTTTTTACTCTCAAGTCAAAAAGTGTCCACTTCTCTTTGCCAATTTGCACACATACACCTAATGGTCCACCTTTGGTTTGAGATGCTGTCAGTCAGGATGTTTTACTGCAGTGGGGCCCAGCACTGGGACAGCAGCTGCAGCTATGCAATGGCAGAGTCAGGTTTCCCCCTCTAATACTAACAGTGTCCCGCTGCCTGATTCACTGTTCAGCTTTTAGAACACTGGCCTATATTTATAAGCAGTTAACACTTCCAGTCCTGCTCCACCCATCTTTGATCCCCCTTGTCTTTCTCTTAGGAAGTGAGGTGAAGGGCTGCAGTGGGAGCCACACACTCAAATCCCACTCAGATTCAAGCTGTGACATTCTGCTTATCATGTGCACACAGCCGCATACCTTTCACTGATTTATCAGATTCATTCACAATGTTTTTTTTATTCACAACAAGTTTTATCTTCACCAATAGCAACCCAGATTGGTTCCATCCATCTGGGTCTCCATGGCTGCTACATTTTTTGATAACTCCTGAGGATCACAGTGACTGTATGTGACTGTTTTATTTGGCAGCATTATAACCTGACTTGCTTTAAATGTACTCGAAGTTCCAGAGGCTGCTCATTCGCACTCACCCCCCAAAATCAGATATTCCCCCGACGATTATGTTATCGTCTCTTTGAACTCGTGTTTCTCAGCAGGGGGACTGAGACCCGCGCTCCGTCCAGGGGATCATCCTCTAGGCCCTTCATGACTTCATGCCGGGCATAGTTATAACCCCATGCTGTGTCAATCCTGAGCATGAGAACTGTATTTATTTCACATCATAATTGGCCCCATGGCTGCAGGCTAATACTCCTGCTTTTAGACGGTTGCATCATCCCAGGATTCTCCACATGTGTTCCACAACTCCAGGGGGACATTACTGGCGAGGCAGAGGCCGGTGCAGACAACCTGTCTGGTTTTGTCTGTCTGAATCCCTGTCTGTTCGTACACCTGGTGCGTCTGTGTGTTTGTCTGTCTGCGTACATAGTTGTCCCTCTGTATTCTGAGAGTCTTTCAGTCTGACAGCTCATTACTTCTGGACAGTAAGAGGACATGGCTCATTCATAAGTTTAGCACTGTGTTGCCATGTTGTGGTGTCACATTAGAGGCCCCTATAGTGTTTCATTTTGAGCCTTTTTATGAGGCGAAGAAAGATATCAAGGCAACTGCCTGTAGGACAAGTCACTTGGCTGACGATGAAGGACACACAGCAAGCAATATTAATGAAAAAATGTTTTTGCCGAGAATACATCACTCAGAATTCACATTGTCCTTCAACAGTTAGAGTTAAAAGGACAGACTCTTGTTTGTTGTCTTCTTCTTTTTTTAAAGGACATACCTCATGACTGCCACAAATTCATTGTTTTTAATACAAAATGTCTCAACTTTTGGCAAAGCCTTGAATATTTTAAGTCATGCCCTGCACACTGTGGCATAAACACATAATTAAAAAATAAAGCATCAACAAAATAATTTATCTCCAACAATTTTGAAGTCTCCTCGGGTTCATCATGATCCTGAAATTTAAAGGACCTCTATGCAGGTTTTTGGGCTTTGAGGAAATGCAATAAAATGCCAAATGTTTCTACAGTAGTCAGAAGCAAACAAACCATACACAGGCTCTACGACGGGCCTTTCCTTTTGAAGAGTTAAGCAGCCTTCATATGTTCTGTTCTTCCCTTTGAATGAAACGGTGAGGGGGAAGTTTATGAGCTAGCTGCAATCTACAACCTTACCACAAGATGTCACTGAACTCACACTCCACTGTTTTTTTTAAATGAGTGAAAATGAAATGACTAAGTACATTCTTCTAGTACTGTACTCCCCCCACTACTATACACATGAGAGGGTAATGGATAGAGCAACAGAGGCACTAGCTTAGCTCTGGCATGGAGTGTGCAAACATGCAAATTAATATCATATATTTACCCTCCCTATCTCATTTTATCACATCTACTTTAACTACAAGGGTAAATATATCTAAAATATGTTGCTTCTGTGTTTATTATATGTTTTAACTTTACAAGACATATTGGCAACATTTAGATTTTAGCTTCCCTCTTCAAGGACTCAAAGAAAATGTGTAAATACAAAGTCACAATTTAAACTACTAACAAAGGTAAATGTGTCACATTGAAATGCAAAAGAAGCTAACAGCATTTTGTTCCAACACAGCCAAAAAAGTTCACTCCACAGAAGCCCCACTCACCTACAAGGCATATAACCAATCATTGTGTAGGATTTTGGAGTGGAACTTTGGTTGGTCAATCCGATTTCAAGAGGGGGGCCAGGCCACCCCAAATCATTATGCTGGATCCACCCCTGAAAATATTTGATCCTAAAATGCATTTGACAGGACAAATATAACATTTGTCTACAGTGATCTTCCAACAGTGATCACCTTATTTAAATATACATACATCTTCTGGTACTCTTCAGTGTGTGAATACCTTGACTGCACCATATGCCACTCTCATGTGCCAACAATGAACTCTTAAACCTTTGATCCTAGCAGGTCATGTCTGCTAATACTTGAATTATTCTAGCTTTAAATATAAATTATGTAGGGTTTTTTCTTATAACTTAGTGTTATTATTCTGTTTTAATACATTTTAATTAAGTTGAGGACCAGAATATACACACACTGTATACCTGGATCGGTTCATCCTTAAGATAAATACAACCTGGAGCAACACTAAAGCATCAAAATAGAAAGATTGTTTTAACATCCACTAATATACAATATTGTGTTTCATATCGCAGGCTGTATTTCATGTGTTATGCTGATGATACCATAACAATCAGTTGTGCCTGTACTTTGTTTTAACAGATGTAAAAGATGTGGAGGATGTCCCTCAGACGTTCCCAGATCTTGAACAGCGATTACAGGTATGCAGTACATGCAGTTGCATCATGTTACATAGAATGCACATGTTGTATTGTCGTCAGAGCGGCACAAGTGAGGACAAGCAGAATTAAGAAGGCAAAGCATTGGATTTGCATTTTGCACATCATGTCTGTCTTTGTTTAGCAGCACAGTACTGAATTTTTCATATGGCAGTGGATAAGTCAGACTATGAATACAAGTTTTTTTAATTTATGAGAAAAAATATGATGGGGAAATGTAAGAATATTTCCCCGTAACTAGGTCAGAAGACATTCTTTGAATTTATGATGACAGGAATCATTGATCTGTCGAAGCTGGACTGTTTGAGATCTTGTATGTCGATCCAAAGTGGTGTAAAATTATAAATCTGTCATTAGAAACTGATATTGTAAAAAAAAAAGTGAATGGAGGTGAACTTTCCCTCTCAGGCCTTGTTCTTTTGATGAAGCTGAAGCTCTGCGCCAGGCAGAGCTGTGGTTTAATTTATCAACCTTGTAAATCAATGTTTTCACTGTGTGAGCTCACTCTGCTATTAGTGTTGTCATTGAATTATCCTTCAACGAGTGCCGAGGCCAGGGTCACATAAAGTGCATGTTGGTTTAGAGTGTCAAATGAGAACAGTAGTAGCATGCCAATGAATGATAGCATCCACACACGGAGGTACAGGCCAACAGTAGCTGTAAGGTTTTTGTTTAATACCCTTTGCTCATTGATTTGATTTTTGAATTCACAAAAATCACTATAATTATCTTTTATTAGGGATGTGACTTTTGGCCTAATTGCACCATCACTGCAAGGCCATTCACTGTTAAAAAAAAAGCCTTTAGTTCAAGTTTATATGGAGACAGGTCAAACTAGTTCTCGTGCTTTTGTCCGCACAGCATGTTACACCAATAGTACGTTTCATGGACATTCTTCCAATACTTTGAAAAATCCCTTGACATGGATTAAAATACATTACATAGTTGCTACTTGAGCCGTAAGAAATGTTAAAGGGTCACTAGAGTCTTTAAGAAATACCTCCATTCAGTTGAAGTTGTAAACATACCAATGAAGAATAAAAAAAAAGGTTGAGTGTCGAGGCAGTTTGAGGTTTTCTGGTTTGAAAAGGCTGTTCCAAATAACATAAGTTTGCATATCGCTGCTTAAGTGATGGAGGTTGAAACAGTTTTTTACAAATACTGTGTGTCTGTGTCCTCTGGCAGCCCGTGCCCCCTTGTATGTCCTTGAGGGAGAGCGTTCAGGTGTACAAGGAGCACTGCAGGATGGCCAGAGAGTTCCACCATGTCAAACACGACATCGCCGTGCTCGAGGACCGCAAGTAAGTCTCTGTAAATGTCTCTTCTTTAATAAAGCAAAACTAAATAGGAGACCTTGTGATATAGTGTCTGACTGATTTGTTGGTTTCGCGCTCATTTTGCATCAAGTCAAAACAGGTCAAGTCTTACAGCTTGAAAGACATTGATAAAAGCGTCCACTAGATGGCATGTGTTTATAGTTTTCTCTACAGCACAGAGCACATGATCTACTTTGTGTACTTCTCTTAAGATGGTATTTAAACATCAACTGCTTTTTGAGGCTTTAAAATCTTATTTCTTTTAATTAATGAAGAGGATTTTTAAAATTGAGACAAGGTCAAGAATGCATGATGGGTTTCTTTGCTTGTTTCCTGCTCATATGAACAAAGTAGCATCTTTGTTAGGGGGAAAAATCTGACTAACTTCAGTCTTGTGAGAAGAGGTTTTTGAGTGAGACTTGCTATATGCCTAAATGCCCATACAACCCATACAATACATACATGAGTGTAACACACACACAGGCACATGCACACACAGGCACACGCACACACACACACACACACACACACACACACACACACACACACACACACACACACACACACACACACACACACACACACACACACACCGTGCCCACTGTCCCCTGTGCCCTCAGCAGCTGTGGGTAGTCTTAGCAAAAGGATTTTCAAGGCCCTTGCTGTAACCCCTCACCACCACCACACCTACACAAACTCACACACAGAGATTCACACACACACACACACACACACACACACACACACACACACACACACACACACACACACACACACACACATACACTAATTTTCAGTTCCTAAATAGAGAGAGTAGTAGGCACAATGCTGGGATGAGCATAGCCTTGAGTTTAGATAAGAACATGATGAGTCAGGCTGGTAGAAACTCTTGTTTCTTTCTTCTCTCTCATGCTGTGGCTCACGTCGACATGTACTCTCAAGTTCACACACAAAAAGTCTGAATCATAGTATATGGAGACAAAACTAGGCAGCAGTGAAGGCTTGCAGGAAATGGTAGTTTTACTCCATATTGGAAAGATAATGTAAGGTGTCACTGATTCTAATACTTTTGTACATTCAATAAGTTTCCATTTGTGAGTGAATGGGTTCACTTTTTCCTTCATTGGTCATTCAACAAATCCAGAACTGCACACTACAATGGCTGTTATCTACAACAATGACAACAGGAACAACACTTTTACACACTGCAAGGGGGTTTTCCAAAAGTCACTCGCTCTTCCTTTTTGTCAGTTTTAAATGAGAACAAACTGTAGCACTCAACGATACAAAGAATAAGAGTTCAATATGAACAACAACGGTCAATGAGTCCTGTAATGCCAGTGAATTGAATCTTTTTACACCGCTGATCATTGACAGAAATATTGATTTCATTTTGTGTGGAAAGACTGACTCAGACATCGAAACTAGGCCTTAAGTAAACAAACCTTTTACTGCTATTGTGAAAGAATTATGACATTATTTTTCAGAAAGGAAGCTTCGACTTTATTTCGGTACACAGGTTTATCGATTTGAGACTATTTCAAAACAGTTAAAGAACACATAAATATGATTGCCTTATGGAATTATCTAAAATGACAACATTGTTTTTACCAATTTCTTTATTACTGTCTCTCACATTTGAGTTAGTTCTATTAGAAATAACAAAAAAATATTAAATGAAGATAACATGTCAGCCTCCAGCATACGAAACAAGCAAACGCATCTTCTTCCACTTTTCTACTTCTTCTTCTTCTTTATCCATGCTGCTATTATATTACTTAGCACTTCCTGACTGTAACACAACACCTACAATCACACAGTCTCAAGCATGAGGCCATCACACACACACATTGTACACAGAAGTGTGTGTGTGTGTGTGTGTGTGTGTGTGTGTGTGTGTGTGTGTGTGTGTGTGTGTGTGTGTGTGTGTGTGTGTGTGTGTGTGTGTGTGTGTGCATAAGCTTAAATTGTCTTTCAAAGTCCAAATTGTTCTCTTTCCTGAGTGTGACATCACTGCCAGGTAGAGTCAGGTCGACTTAACCAGAACATGAGTCATACATTTGCTGAATTGCGAAATACTGTTTGGAATATTATGGGAGCATTAAAGTGAGGTTCTTATGCAATTGAATATGCCATGCAGATGAACACAAGTGTTTAGCCCATATGGACAGACAAGAGTCCTAAAAGTAGTTGGTTGGAGACCTTTTAGATATTACATTACATCACAAGTAAAGTTTAGTTTTCAAAAAAGTTAGTTCCAACATAGAGTTTTTCAGTATTGTTCAGTAACAAAATATAAAACTTATAATAGACTAATTCGGAGGCTTTTTGCTTTGATATGATTAGACAGTCAGTGAGAGACAGGAAATGTGGGGAGAGACAGTGGGGGATAACATAAACCAAATCTTTCTGGGAAGGGAATCATTCCTACAATCAGTGTATTGAGGATTGCCGCCTCTGCATATGGGGCCCTGCTCTGCGTATGTGCCTGTATAACAGTGTGCATGCAGAGACCTTTGATGTTTGGTAAAATTCTGCTAAACCTCTGTAGCTTTTTCTCAACCAGCTAACATCTCCACTATTTAGGTTTGTACAGAACTGATGCACTCGTCTACAAGCAACTATTTCTATCGTTTTTTTTCAAGTTGCTGTTTCCCAGATTCCCACCCACTTCAACAGGTGTGAAACCTTTTCTAATTTTAATCTGGTATAGTCACATTTAATACAAAATTCAGCCTTACTTAGGGTACTGTTTTGTATTAGCACTACTTAATCTGAGTGTAGCATTTGACACAATCCACCATGACGTTCTTTCAAACGCTTAAAGAAAGTGGTGGTGAATGTCTTAACAATGGAGTGTCCATCACCTGCTCTCATTGAATGTGGCGTCCCCCAAGTCTCAACTTTAGGACCTCTATTATTTCTAGTACACATACTCCCCTTAGCTCTGTTTTAAAACAGTGTAACCTCTTGTTCTGCAGATATGCTGATGACAGATAATTGTATCTACTAGTTTACATGGCAGTGCCTGCTTATTTGAAGACCTTTTTAACTTTTATCAAATGCTAGGTAACATCATATGTCCTTTAACACTGCAAAACAAAATTATATCAATCATGTTTGGCCATCCTAGCTCTGTCACCAGCTTGAGAATTAGACTTGGGCCCATATCTTGCAAATTGGCACGATAAGGTATAAATATTGGCATGATTAGAAGAGCAGTGTTTATCAGCTGATAACCTCAGCTGGTTTAAAGCCAATTTAAAGCTATGAGTATCCAGAAACAAAAACCTTTAATCATGTCTGTCAGTGTTTCTCAGGCTGATTATTGTATTTCCAGTTTCGAACTCTAAATGGCTTGGATTGGTCCAAAAGAAGACAGCTCTTGTTCCCAGGCTCTAGAATAGTCTTGATTAAGTTATGTCAGTTAATGACCCAGCTATTTTCTCTTGCTTTTTATTTGGTCTGATGGTTCCCCAGTATTTCTTCTAGCATAACACTCTGTTGTTAGTTTGAGTTTATTTACCTTCTACTGATTTAATATTTCATTCCTGTCTTTATACTCTTATTCTGGTTGTATTACCACAGTGGTTTTAAGTGTAATTTCCAGTGTTGGCCAAGTTAATTACTAGAAATTAAAACTACTATTACTGCTATTATAACTGAATTACTGAGTATAGCTGCATTATAAAAGTTATAACTTTTTTGGAAAAAGTAACTTTAGTGTTACTTCTTTTTGCTTCTAATTAGTTCTCTGAAAGCAGCAGACTCAACAGTTAATATGGAAAGCAAGTCTTTAACAACATACCTCGGTTTGGTCCTTCATGGCTAACAGGTTGTGGAGCTGGTGTTGATTTAAAATCAAGCCTTGGCTGTTTGGAATGAGTGGCTCCTCCTTTCTGCTGAGCTAACGTGGGCTGCACTTGGGTCACCAGTGTTTGCATCACTTAGTGGAAATATGATGTTTGGTTAGATACTTCATGAGATTAGAGTTGCAGTATTGAATTTGAAAAGCCACAAGATATACTACTAGTTACAGCAAATTATAGTGGGGTTCAAGTACTAGTGGAGTAATAACAACACGGGTTATTCCAAAATGTATCCAATGTCTTTTTTCTTTTTAATGCATTACTCTTTTAATCATAACTATCTCTACAGATGTAGATTCTAAACTGTCTACAAAGACTGTAAACCCTTTGGTTTAGCTCTTGTTGCTTTTCAGTGGCTATTTAAATAAAGTGAATTGACATGACCTTTATGTAATGAACATTTGCACTGTGCACCACTGTTTGCTACAAAGAGACCTTATTTATCTCCATGAGAGTGGTTTCCTTTGTTCCCCAGCTCAGCCCTTTATGTAAGTTTGCATTGTTTCCATATTCATAGGGATTCCCTGGTTCCCTCCCACATCCTTTTCCAGCTGGAGAACAATTATTGCTAATTATACACAAATGTTGTCATCACTTATTAAACTCAGAACCTGTTATGGGTATTTCCAGCCACCAGCAAAGACAGTGACACTTGCTAAAGCATCTCTCTCGCTTATCTACTCAGGCGAAAGTTGCTGGCCGAGCTGGGAGAGGATGAGAAAGTTGCCGCTGAGATTGCCCGACTGGAGGACGAGTTTCTGCGTCTAACGGAGGAGAACCGCTCCTTGGTGACTGTCCACAACGAGCGCACTCAGCAGCTGGAGACGCTCTGCTTGACCGATCGACCGACGCAGGACTCCTCGTGACCTCTGACCTCTGCAGAACCTGAGACTTCTGAAACACCCAGCTGGACATTCAGGCCAGGAAACCAAACCAGAAATAAAGACTCATTCTACAAAACAACAGTCAGTGAATCAGCTAATCACACAGAGAGGCGCTGTGTTTATTCATGTCTGAGTCATTTGTTATAACCACATACTTGCTGTCATCACCAGTATGAAGCTGTTAAAGTGATTCTACCAAGCTAGGACACAAGGCCTCCTTTCTGGGTGCTGTTTTCTTATTATATGATCATGCAGAACCTTTGTGGTTGCTTTGACAATACCTCATAGTGTATTTACTAATGTCAGCTGCTGTGAATGTGACTAGATATTCTGATAACTGTCTCAGGTCCTGTGGAGACTCAGATCTTTTACCTGAGGTCTTTTGAGGGAGCCAAAGGTGGTATGTTGTGGTCCAAATGTTGTATTTTCAAGGAGTGTCATCCCTCCTTTTCCCTCCTATTGCCCGCCAGGTTCCTGTTATGGTAAAAGGGAAATGAGTCTTTGAGGCAGTGTCAGGGATCGGGGAATTGAAGCCATTTATGAGGAACAGCAAAAGAAGAAGGGTGATTGCTCATTTCTCAATAAGTCTCTGCTGCGAGACGACACTGTAGGAGCTGTACATTTTTTTTTGATTTCTCATCCACCTGCAGAAGAGGAAGCATACAACGATATAAACTGTTGCTTGTCTTCCTTGTCTATTAATAAAACACATTTTATTGTAACGTCAGCACCAGTTGCTCAGTTTCATTTCTCCAAGTCCATGATGCTGTGCTTTATTTTTTTTTATGTTGATTCACTTACATGGAAAGAGGAACTGTTTTTTTTTTTATGTTAAAGAGGAGATTAGCTCACTCTGGAATTATGAAACAGTCAAAGGCTGATTTGACTCTGCAAGGCTTCCCTCTTCCTCCTTTAAAAATCATGTGACAGAGGCAACAGTGCTTTGCTGTGACGAAAACTCCACTCTTAGCTACTACCCTAGTTGGTGCTTTGAAGCCTGGGTGTTTCATTACAAAAAGTAAAATGACTAGTCAAGTACTATCACTTTTTTGGACAGTTTAAAAGTGCCTCCTACTAAGATTATTGCCAATAACAGTTACCCCAACCTCGGTTATCTCATTGGCCACAAAGAAATGAAGTGTAAAATTCCTGAAAAGATAAAAATGTAATTGTAGCAAATGGACAAAGTACATGTCTTCATTACTTAAGTCAAAGTATAGATCCTCCTGATCAACCGTTACTCCAATACAAGTTAAATTTTGTTCAGTCAAATTATTACTCAAGTTAAAGTCCTGGAGTACTTGCTTTTAAAAGTACTTAAATATTCAAAGTACTTTTAAAAATACCTCCAAACAGAACAGTCAAGAATGCATGTGTACACTCTGCTATGTTGGAAACATTATTTCATATCTAAAAAGCATACCATGAATTATAAACTACAACAAGTTACTACAAGCACAGACAAGTTTCAAATGTGCATCTGAAATAAAACAAGCGTGCTAGCTACAGACCTCCACATGCTTTCTCAGGTTAGATGGAGATTTTTTACAAATCATTCTTATTTCAAAAACCTCAAACATGGGCTTTAAATAGAATCATCATCCTTCGTGATAAAGTTAATTTATAATGATAAAGTTTATTCATATAGCAGTTCTCAAAACAGACGTTACAAAGTGCTTTAAATAATAAAAACCCACAATAATAAACAAAGCATTAGGGGGGAAACATATAGAGCTAGCAAGACAAGAAACAGTGGAATAAAAGAGTAAAAGAGAAACTACTTCAAGCAATTAAAACAATAAAACATTTAAAATCAGTAAAACAATAAAAGCAATGAGTGCATAAAATAAAAATATCAATAAAAGTAAATAAAAAATAAAGGGGCATGTTGGCCTAGCAGTCTAAGCGCGTCCCCCATACACAGAGGCCACAGTCCTTTTCGCAGAGGACACAGATTTGATTCCAGCCTCGACCATTTGATGCATGTCCTCCCCCACTCTCTACTCCCCACATTCCTGTCTCTCTTCAGCTGTCTTATCCATTAAAGGCAAAAATGCCCGAAATATATAACTATGAAAAAAAATTAATAAATACAAATAAAAAAATATATATATAGCATCAAGGATAAAACAATGTTACGGGCCTTTTGATAAAAAGTATGTTTTCAGCTGGCAATCATTACGTGACCAGTTTACAGTCTTTGGGATCTGATTTCAGAAAAGAGAACTCATCAGCTGACTTCAAAGCAAAAGTAAAGTTACTAGAGGATTGATTTTGGAGTCAAAAGATAGTTGTCTTTCAAATGTAGGGGAGTAAAAGTAAAAAGTTCCCCCTCAAAAAATAATACTCAAATAAAGTACAAATACTCAACAATTGTATTTAAGTACAGTACTCAAGTAAATTTACTTTGTTACTATCCACCACTGTGTATTAATTGCATTGCTACAGCTTTGAACTTGTTTAGCCTCTGACAGATTCTCTCTCTCTCTCTCTCTCTCTCTCTCTCTCTCTGTAGCAAGCTCTCTCTCTCTCTCCTTCTCTGTCAGACACGAAAACACATACCAAAGACTGAGCCCGCACAGGCTCCTGCCTTGAAAAACACGACAGATATGACCCAAAACAGACCTCCTGAGAAAAGTTAACCTTTTAAATACCTTAAAAGCCTCTCCCTGGTTAAAACGTGTGAATTATTTTTTTGTTTTTACCCTGTCAAACATCCATAACCCCTCCACAAGTTGAACTCTACAGCTTAAAACACATTATCTTGCATGCAGAGGTTTTTTATTTTATTTTTTACCTACAAACTCCACCTTAATCTCTGCATTGTGCTCAAGGTAAACCTATACAAGAGTTTTCTGGGAACACGCTTGTTGATTTACCAGACATATCCAAGGGTGGGAAACTGCTTGCTCACTCTATATCAGCAGGAGTGCATGAGTCAGCACTCGCTCTGTTACACCCAGAGTTGTTGCGACACACACACACAAACACCCACACACATACAGACAGACAGACACACACACACACTCACTCTCTCCCTCCATTATCTCTCCCTCCCTCCCTCTCACATATTCACACACAGGCCATATGACTGAGTCAAGCTCAGTTTTTAGTTTGTAGCCGAGTTGATAAGGCTTTCTGGGAAACGCAGCCTGTTGGATGGCATTCCAGTTAGAAATAACCATGTGGACTCAACAGCTGGGACTTTCTGTAACGCTCTAAGACTTGGATATATTAAGTGATCTCTGTAAGGTAGGCATGTTCCTTCTGTTATTTTTATTTACAACTTTTTTTTTTTAAGAGTGCCTCCTGAAAAGAACGTTGTGTTATAACCATGAAGTGTGGGTTTGTTTGTTTGTGTGTACTCGTAGGTTTTCCCTGATGGCGGTGTTAGCCCCTCGCTCGTCTGTGTTTACATTTGAGTCTACAGTGCATTCCTCACATGTGCTGCGCCGTCTGGACGAGCAGCGTCGCCGGGACACGTTGTGTGACGTGACCGTGGTGGTGGACGGTCAGAGTTTCAGAGCCCACCGATCAGTGCTCGCTTCCTGCAGCGAGTACTTTACGCACAGAATCTCCGCGCTGGCACAGCATGGCGCCATCATCACCCTGCCACAGGAGGTTAGATATGTCACCTCTTAATGCTATACTGTCTTAAGGCATACTGTCCCACAACAAATCTGTGCAAAAGTGGAGTCAGACATGTAAACATAATTTCCTCAACCAGTACAAAGACCAACTGAATGAGATCTATTTAGATTATATTTGTTTGGTACAGTTGTGCTCACAAGTTTACATATCCAGGCAGAATTTAGGATGTCTTGGGTAGTTTCTGTTGTCATTGTGACATAAAAAGAGTAAACACAGTTGTTTGACAATAAATGACTTCACCCAACCACTAACCATGAGTGAAAAACAAGTGTTTCTCTTATCATTCATATTCTCTGAAAAATGGCCAAAATATCACAAATTCTGCCAGGGTGTTAACTGTATGTAGTTCTAAATCATCATTATTTGTCACTTGAATGCAAATAATTAATGCCTTTGAAGGAAGCTATGAATTACATATGAAAGTGTTTGCTTCTTCGTGATTTCTGTGGGGCTATTTAAAAGTTAAAGCTCCTCTGTGGAGGATTCAAGCGGTTTTAAAACAGGCTCAAATTAATCTTGATGCATCTATATGAGCCTCAAAATAATAGGAATAAAACACAAGACCATCAGCAACTTCATTGGAGTTTTCTATTTAGTACATTTTAATGCCTATAACTGCCATGGGGGTTATGTGTCAGACAAAACAATTTACAGCATGCTGCAGAACAGGCTTTTTTTTTTTTTAAAGTTTACCCACAGCAACTATTCACATTGAGTAGCTTAAATATTTCACTGTAAAAGAGAGCAGGAGGATATTTTAGTCAGAAATGCTACCAACAAATGTACAAGTTCTGCAAAGAGAGAAGAAGGACTGCTTTGGCCACACAGGGCGCCAAATCAACGTAAATCAAAAGTTCTGCACAGGAGCTTTAACCTAAAATGAAATAAATTAGGTTTCTGAAATGTTTGGTCTTCAAAGTATAATCTACAGTTTGAACTTTGCTTCTGATGTGGTCGTGTTTGATATATCTATTCATCAAATCCCTGTTCATATTGCATATTTAGATTATTTCTCATGTGGTGTGAGTTTTGAGGAACTGCAAATGTGGTGGTTTCTTCACCAGTAAACTTTTAGATACCTGGGCTTTGTTTTGCTAAACATAATCTGGGTCAGATTATCAGGTTTAAAAGGATATAACAATCTACTGCTATTGTTCATACATTGTTAATAATGTGTGTTGTGTTTCTGCATTCACAGGTGACAGTTGCTGGCTTTGAGCCCTTGTTGAAGTTCGCCTACACGTCCAAACTTCTCTTTGGTAAAGATGATGTCCTTGAAGTGCGCAACTCCGCCTCCATTCTTGGTTTCAGAGACCTGGATGACGCCTGCTTTGATTTCCTCCTCCCCAAGTTCTTTTCCAGTACGCAGGACTCTGCTACTTTTCCAAGAAAGACGTGCTGTAAAAAGAATTGCAAGGGGCGGTCATCAAAAGATGACAGCGCCATAAACTCTGACGATATTTTGTTGGATGAGAAAGAAGTCAAACCAGTTGCTGACTCACCGTTTCAGCAGGAAGTGGCTTTTCTGTGTAACAAATCTGTCAACAGCCAAATGGGAAGTCAGAGCAGTTTGAGCACGGTTACACCTGTAGCTGAAGGGACAAGTTACCCTGTTAATCAGGGTCCAAAGTATCGCAAGTTCCAGCTTGCTTGTGGAAAAGAAGCTTGTTTCACTGAGAAAAGTCGGAACAGTCCAGTGACATTAAACAAGGATGACTGTGAGCTCTCCTGCTCTCCATGCTCCAGCAGTGTGAACATTAAAAATGAAAGTGAGGCTGGACCCTCTGGAAGTTCATTCTCAAATCTCATCAGACAAAGCAAAAGCGAGGCTAATGACACAAGGAAATGTGTCATAGATGGCCAGAAAGCAGAGGCTGAGGTTGATATCATTAAGAGAGAAGCAGAAGAAGTGCAGGGAAAATGGAGTGAAAATAAAATGGATGTGGATGTAGAGGAAGACACAGGCTTTTCAGACCTACCACCACTTGCCTCAGGGCTAAGTACAGCGCCCTGTGAGGGGTCATCTGGGTTAATATTGCACCATTGCCCCTTGAAGACCCTCAGTGACCCTGCAATCACTGGGTCACCGGGGCACAAGAGGTTCAGCATGGTCATTACAGAGGACATTAAAACAAGGGGCGCTGGTGCACAAGTGTCCATTCCTCATGAGGTTGAAGAAGAGAGGTTGGCAAAGCAGGAAAAGGCAAATGATGGGATAGAGGGAGGACTAAACTGCAGCATGGAGAGGGCAGCCATGTCTGTAAGTAACGCTAGAGAAAGAAGTGCCGTGGAAAGAGAGGTGGCGGAGCACCTTGCCAAACGACTTGGGTCAGACGGATCCACAAACTTCCAGGACCTCAACGCAAGAAGCTCCTCCGACTCAAGGAGCGTACAAGGGGGGCAGAGTGCATCTTTAGAGAGGCTCCACGTCAACCTCAGCTCCTCCACAAGCACCAGCTGCCCCTTTTTCATAGATCTGGAAAGCAACAAATGTTTGTGGAAAGGTGCAGAGCTGTCCGAGTGTGAGGGGACGTCTCAGTCAGGAGTATCATCTTTTAACTCGGGGGATGACGGAGACTCAGAGACGGAGACAGAGGGAGACAGTGAGGCCTTCACACAAGAGAGGGCCAGACAGGTGAGCAAGTTCAGCAGCTCCCCACTAAATACTCTGTTCTGCATATCTGTGCTGCTGCCACCTTTAAGTGTCAAGTTCATCTTGTGCTACAATTAATCTGCTTGAATAAACATGAATCAGCTCGGCCTACCTGCGGATGACTTCACAGTGTTTGTGTTAGATAAGAGACTTTGGTACAGGTACAAAAAGAGATGACCGTGTGTGTTGAGTTAATTAGTTCAGAGTCCAGTTCAAGCTGAAGTGACAGCTCAGCTTATTGAGTTACCAATGACTACAGGGAACACAAACAACACATTTGAGGAACTTCTGCTGCTTCGATCCTGACTATTTCCATCAAAGTGGAAGTTTTAACCGTGAAGAAGTGAGGTCATCTCAGAACAGAAAGCATATTTTTATAATACCAGCGATAAAATCCTACAACATTTATACTGCCTACTAACTGCTGTCACACATTGGCACCAGCAATTACCCAGTATCTGACCTACTCTTTTAAACATTAACTCCTCGTATTTAAGATTTAATGATTAACAGCTTGGCAGGAATATGACGGGCTATTTAAGTGACATTACCACTTTGAGCTCTGGCTTACTTTACAACCTCTAAACAGATCTTTTAATCATAGACTTCTATCTAATTATATGTTTTGTCATTGAATTATTTCCTGAAATTGGTCATGATTTCCTCTGTAGTATTATTTGACGATGATCATTTTGTGTCTTCAGCACTTTTCATGATATATTCATAAATCAAACCTCTTTGCAGCAGTGGCGATTCTAGACCAATTTTACTGGGGGGGCCAGGCTGGGGGCAAGGGTGTTGTCAGAGGGACACATTCAATCCTGACAAAAGAGAATGAGAAGGGAGGGGGCCGGCTGAGAACAAACTGGCTAAACATCAGTGCATCCCTATATACTAGACATATATACTGTGTACTATATCAAAATGCAGACTGACAGCAGCTGTTTGGCTGTTTACACTTAACATGAGTCCCTTAGCGCTCTAAGGGACTGGAACCAAGTGCCACACGCATGTGTTCCACCTGTAACATCGGCGCAATACCGAAGCTTTTTTTAGTGTATAATATTTGTTTGGTGTGGAGGGGCGGGCCACAGGGGGGGCTAGGTTCAGTTTTACAGAGGCACTGGCCCCTGTTGGCCCCTCCCCAGAACCGCCACTTCTTTGCTGTACAAGCCTGCCGCTCTAAATCAACCTGTTATTTTCTGTTTGGGTGTTTTTCAGATGCAGTTGCCCTTCTCTGTTGACTGGATCGTGGATCTGAGCAGAAATGACTTCCAGCAGCTCCTGAAGCAGCAGGTGTTAACACACGAACAGCTGGAGTTTGTCCACGATATGAGACGGCGCAGCAAGAATCGCCTCGCAGCTCAGCGGTGCCGCAAAAGGAAGCTCGACTGCATTCATAACCTGCAGTGTGAAATCAACAAGCTGGTAAAATAACAAATTTTTACATCAGTACTTTTATGATTTATTCTGCTTTTGCTTACAGATATTTGAACCAGAGTTGTTGCCTTTGTTTTTGTAGAGGACAGAGAGGGAGAAACTGATGACAGAGAGGAGCCACCTGAGCCAGCTCAAGCTGACAACGTGTCACAACGTCTCCTCCTTGTGCCAGAAGGTGTGCAACGAAGCTAACCTGCAGCCAGATCAGCTCCAAGTGTTAACCAAATACACCTCCCCAGACTGCCCTCTGTCCTCCTTCTCACCTCACATAGACGCACTCCTTTCACAGTCACCTCTGTTGACCTCTTCTGTGGGCTCTCATCAGTACACGGCATCAGAGGGGGGTTTGCCGAGCTCCAGCAGGGACACAGTTACAGGAGACGGTCGGCAACAGCTGTAGAGATACATGAATCACAAATAATGCAACAATCACTGAGTCTGGATGATGCCGTCGAACATATGAAACCAAAAACTTCCTCCTTGTATCATACTGTAACTGAAGGAATAACCACAGACTCTTCACTGAGTAATGGGGATTACTAGCAGCACATTTTGTATAAACTCCTGCTCCTTTTTCAGTTTTAAAAATAACACAGGGATACATTCCAGGTGACCGAAACCATTCAGTTTACTTCTCTTATCATTTTAAGTCTCGATGACCTCATGTAGCGTGTTTGCTGCTTTACAAATCGCCTGACAGCTCATTTTGTGGTTAAAGGCGAGTACCTCTTCACAAATGAATGCCGCCATATTGAATGTTGGAAAAATCAAAATCGTAGCTCAAGACAATCACAACTTTAATCACACATCATGAACAACGATCTTTAAATATTTACTGCGCTCCACTGCTTTGTAACCTCAGGACAACAAACTCACACTCGTGCACATTTTCTTTCTTCTATTTTTTCATGAACAACTTTTAATACAGTTTGAACAGTGAGGTTCTCAGGTCATAACAGGAAAATACAGCACACACATATTACCTCTTGCAAACAGTGTTTGGTTCAAAACAGCTTACGACAACAGAAAGACTTGACTCAGCACGTGATGCTTACCTTCTGACTGTCATATTTCAAGCAGTCATTGTGGCTGCCTGACCACAGTGACACAGCTCTTCTCTGTTGCACACACAACTCTTGGAGCTTTACTTTCCTCACAAAAACAGACCTCACAAGCTAACCTTAATATGTGTAATGTACTGTGTAAAGAAAGCACACCACAGGCTTTTGTACATGAACAAAGCACACATGTCTGTTCTTTGTGTTACCCACAACCGGACTATCTCTCACACTCTTATCAACAGTGAAGAGTCAGGAGAACAATGTAGCAATGTCTCTTTATAGGCTGCAGTTTGAGCTGATTCCTGCTCCATTACTCTCATCAGTTTTGTGCATCTAAGCTACTACTCCTAGTTTTGTAGCTTATTTGTTAACTTTCACAGAATTTCTTCCTGCTTGTACAAAGCACTCAACTTCACCCACTTTGTATAGAATTACTCTGACTCATCACGATCAAGTTTAACTGTATCAAATGTGCGTTTTTCATTCATTTTGACTATCAGTGCAGCTGACAGACAATGCAGCTGTTTTTTTTTTAAACCCTCCTGTTATGTCTGTTTCTCTGGAACAGCAATAATGTTCCTGGGTCAATTTGACCCAGGGCACATTCAATTATCCAAAAGTGTCAGAACCCCCAAAAAATCCCAATACACATTTGTTTTAGTCTAATTTTTTACTCCATTACTACCCATTTAAAGCAAGATTTGGTCCATTGGTGTTCTTTAATTCTCACAGATCAAAGTTCAATCAGGATAACTCACTCGTTTATCATTAAAATTAATGTTAAAACTTTTTTAATGAACATTGGAAAGCCCTAAATATAAATACAATCGTTTTACATGACATAGATTTGTATTTATTTCATTTTATATATATATTTTTTATGAAGTGATGTTGATAAATTAACACAATACCTCTTCTGTCACATGCTGCCCAGATTTTTATGTTACATTTTGCTGGTTTGGATGAATATATATTGCCTAAAACAGACTTTAAAAAGGGTCAATTTGACCCGCAACATAACAGGAGGGTTAACAACATGAGCACAATAAAGTGATGTAACAGAACAGAAACACTCCTTTTAATGAAGAAATTCTGCCTCATAATGCTAATTTTGGAGGACAGTGTTTTTGAGGGTGTGAAGTTGTCTAGTGATGTTTAATAATATAAGAATGTGATTTAATTTCCTCACAGTAATGCCTGATAAAGCTGGTGCTTATCGCCCCCTAGTGGCACTTCACACAAAGTCAATGGAGGTGTACAGTATATCCTGTTTTTGTTATTCTTTTATTTTTTATTGTACAAAAATGCCTTTTGTACCCATTTATTACAACGTCCAAATGGATTGCTGCATTTTTTTTTTTTACGCATAAGCGACACTGAAGAAATCAAAATTAAAAATTAAAAAAAAAAACTCTAAACAGAAGATGTGTGTTGTACTCCACCACTTGTGAATATGGTAGTTAGTGCAATGCAGTGTCATTGAAAAGCCATCAGTAAGGTTAATGAGATGTAAAATCTGTCAGCGTTCAGTGTGAGTGATGAATAACCAAGCTCACGGGGTCTTCAGAGGACTCATCTCTCAACCTGGACAGATATATTAATGATTTAACACCTCGCCTACCCTTTCATGTGTCTCCCTCCTGAGTCTCACTCACTCACTCCTCGCCACTTTTAATTTACTCTTGAAGTTCCTCTCTGTCCTCACACCCCTCTCTCTCTCTGGGGGATATTTTAATTATCAAAAAGCTAATATTTAATCTCTTTGTTTTCTTTTTTAAACATAATGTAATACTGCCTAGACTGCTACAACCCTAACATAAGGTCTGTAAACCACTATAATACTACTCCGTCTCATGCTTGTATCAAAGGAGTAGAATTAAGAGGAGATCAGCTCGGTTTTAATCGTTTTTGGCACAGGGGAGTGGGAACAGAGAGTGGCTGAGGTCCCAGGGCTTAGAGATGAGAAAGTCGCCCTAATAGAGGAGGTCATTTGCTCGGTGTTCACACGGTGTAATTAAGTCTAAAATCCAGTTATCCTCAAGTGGCTGCACTTCAACTTTAAAGCCTGCAAGTGCAGACCCATGTGTGTTTCTGTGTGTACATCCAACAGAGTTAACTTCTGTGGTTTTCAATGAGGTAATCATGTTGTGGAAGTTAGTTGTCATCTTGAGCATGAAAGTTCAATCAGTTTGATTCAGAATAAAGGAGGGAGCAGTAATGGAAAGGGGAGAGGTATTGTTTTTATGCTGCTATGTGACTGATTTGCCAGCAGATGGCACAACATGAGCAAAAATTGAGAGTGCAGAATGAAGGAGACTTGGTCCCGTCAGCTTTAATGTTTCATGTCTCGAGTTTCAAACCGTCTTATCAGACAAGACACACTGTTGTGCATTTGGTAAAGCAGGCTGTATATTTTATGTTTAAGCAGAGAGTTCTCAGTCTCAATCTGCATGGAAAAAGTCTTAAAGGTGGGTAACAGTGACCCGTTTGATGCTTGTATTTACCTGCATGATTTCCTGATGACATAGCCTCCCTGCAACCCTTCATTGCGACGAGGCATCAGTGTTGCTTTTACTCCATCTCCCTCTCCCTCTCTGTTTCTCACAGAGAGAATATGTGGGTGTTTTTTTTCTGTAGGTGGTTCTCTGGCACATTCTGAGAACTACAGCGAGCACAATATGTTGGGCCTAAAATCCCAGTAATGAAGAGTTAGATCTGTGCCAGCTGTTGTCATTGGAATAGTTAACTAGACTAGAACTTTGGGATTTTGCTGCGTAATTAAATAAAAGTTTGCTAATAGTTTTATTGTGATTTACATATTTTGGAATATAATTAGAGTTCTAAAACAAGTGTTGAGGACATGATTGAAGTCAGGAGTGATTTTGTATCTTAATCCTTGTGCTTGGTTTATCTATGTTTTATGTTTTCTTATATTGCTTGATGAATTTCAGATGACACAAATTGTCCAAAGCAGTTATTTTTTATTATTTTTGGATCATTCATTGGGTTGTAGCTAGTAATGTCTTCTTGTGAGCCAAGAGCAGACAACCAAATCTTATCCCACATGCAGAGAATAATCCACTCAGTCATGTGGCTTTAATGAGAACCTGAGACACACACACACACACACACATAAAGCACACACATTTCTGGAAGCACTGTTTCCTGCCATGATGTGTGAAACTAAAGCACTTCAGTGATCATTAGCACGTCAAATGCTTTGTTCCAGGTCAAAGGTTAATGGACGTGAGTGCATTTTGTTGTCACACTATATCAATGAAAAGAAACTAACACAGGGTCACGTGTGAAACCAAGTCATTTTGCTTCATTACAACAAATAATGTAGATCACAATCCACAAGTCAGCTGGAGATGTGCTGATCACGATGATGTCACACGGAGAAAGTGAGTTATTGTCCTGCAGAGACAGCCACGTGTGTGTTTGAGTTCCTGTGCGCTTGCAGTGAGCATGCAGCTTTTTTCCAAAGTTCAAATCAGTTCAGTAAATCTATAGTGTGGAAACAAGGTGGTGTCACATGATTTATACTCACACATGACCGCATGATGAGCCAGACTCGTAGTGAAAGGTTGTAATCCTGGGGAAAAGGTGATGTCTGGGTTCATCAGGTCTTTAATGTGCAAGCCGTAAACTAAAACAAAGAACTTACAGGAAGACATGTGATACTGTTGAGATCTGGCCTATAGTTATAAATACACTGTTGGATGTCTGCAGGGTTGGCATGAAAGTATGCTCACACACTAACTCACAAAAAAACCCCTGTATTTATCTGAATATAAGACCACTAAGATGACACCCCTTGCCCCATTTTATTAGATTCATTTCAGGAAAGAGACCTCCATATTTCTTGGCTGCTTGACAGTTGTCCGTATTGATCAGCATCATCTTTCAATCTGCATCATAACTCCACTACAGTTGTTGAATAACTTGGCTTACTTTGAGACACTTTGTCCTGGACTATCACTGTCTCTCCATCTTTCATCCCCTTGGTGCTGTATTTTAGTGACAGCTGGCCTCAGTCATGAAGGGTACACTCTCTCCACAGATAAGTGATTTCCTCAACTGTTGTCTTTTTAAAGTTACATTTTTGCCTTTATTGGATAGGACAGCTGAAGATAGTCAGGAAATGTGGGGAGTAGAGAATGGGGGATAGACATGCAGCAAATGGTCGAGGACGGGAGTCGAACCCATGACCGCTGCGATAAGGACTATAGCCTCTGTATATAGGGCACACGCTTAAACCGCTATGCTACCGGCGTCTCATCCTCCACCATTGTGAGTGAATATTGGCATTTAAAGGTCATGAATACAAGATGAGCCCACTTTTTCAGGAGTATTTCAAGGGAAAAAGTCTTAAATCCGGACAATATGGCAATCTGATCATAAAACCATATCTGCTTAAACTAACCAAGCATAGCGGTAGTTCAGGCAGGCCATAAAGTCAAGTTGGCCCACAGTACATCAGCTGCTTTTAACGCCAGCCCGAACAGCTGACAGCCCACTTGATTACATCTACACATCCTGTTGGCAGCCTTCCTTGTCTTGTTGCTTCCCCTGCAAACTGCTTTGCAACCCACCTCCTCCCCCGCAGCTCCTTTGTCAACAGTGTCCTATTGTCACTGATGCCTGCTCTGTTCTGTACCCCAGGGTGTCTTTGCTGCTGCTCTCCCTGCCTTGGCTTTTCATGTATGCACATGAAAGAGAGAGGATGTGTGCTCTCCCCAGGTCAGGCTTTGGCATTCCACATAGGCACATGGAAGGGCAGGGAGCTCCCAGAACAGAGCCCTACCGAGAAATATAACTTATCGCATGCAAAATATCATCCTTTTGACAAGAGCAGTCCTGACTGATTTAACAGTAAAGTATCATAAAGATGCCTAATTCGGGCATGGACTTAGCCTAATGGTTAAGTTGCACGCCCAGGGTCGGGCTACCCAGGTTCCATTCCAGTCCACGGCCCCTTTCCCTGACTCTCATTCCCCCACTCTACACCGGTTTCTTACTCTATCCACTGTCCAATCCACTCTAAAATAAAGATACAAAAGCCCAAAAATATAACTTGAAAAACAAACAAACATCTTATTCCTTAAACTTTTGAACTCTGGTAACAAATCAGAGTGGTAACATTCAGGAATCCAAATCCTAGTATGAGATTTTGAGGTGGCAGCGGATGTGGTTAATCAGATTTCAAGGTTGGCTGTTCCACCCCTGGGATCCCTCTGGACACATAAGAAACCACTATAACACATGTTATCATGCATTTACTGTAATCTCTTTAACTCACAATGCACCGCATAATGACATGAATCTGAGCCAGCTTAGCACATTTTTATAACAAGGGACTTGAGTAAACATTGGCTTGTATCAGGTCACACAAAATGACATCACCCTTAAGTAACAGAAGAGGAAAAAAAAGGCACAGCTTTGACAACGACTTGCTTGGTTTTTACAGAAGACACTGCAGAGATGCACCAAAAACAAGAGAACAGTCACATAAATGCAACCAGTGTCAACTTCTTGGAAGATCAAGAAATCAAGCTGCTTATGTGGGTGTACAGTTGAGCCTGTGCAGATTTATGTAATGTGCAGTACATGCTGAATCAGAGAAGAAAGTCGAGACGAAGGGGGGGCAGGTGACATTTAAAAAGAAGACATCCATGCTCAGTGAGGATGGAGTTTTTAAGATTTAAATGAGAAGTAATCGAGGAGGAGAAATGTAACAAGAACATGGACAGTGGAGAAATCTGTGTGCATGTGTTTGTACGAGTGTGTGTGTGTGTGCATTTGAGTCTGTATGGTTGCAAGTACAGCAAGAAATAGCTTCACACAGACGTTTGAGGGTACCCATAAAAAAAAAAAAAAAAGACTTGAGCTAGTTACCATGGATACAGAAGGTTCGGCTCTAGCAGGCGGACTCATAAGGATGTCCGGTTTACATCCAGACAATCGATGCTCTACTTCTTCTTCTTCTTCTTATAAAGAAAAAAATGACCAAACACCAACACACACACACACAAACACAAGACACCCACTCTCTTCCATTAACAAACAAACATGTCTGAGAACCTTTCATCACTCAAAACTGAACTTCTCCACTGAAACTATTCTCTGGCCACAAAGGGCGCGATACACCGCGCACACACTCCGGGCTGTTTGTGTGTCTCAGCGTTAAACTCTCCTGTTCTTTGCAGCTGCTCGCCACAAACAAACAAGTTATTTTCTATTAATAAGACTGCATTGTTACTTAATGTGCCTGCTTTGATAAGGCTTACACAATAGTCATCTGAGGGAAATATAAAGGCAGATTAACACAATAAACTAACCAGCATTACATTAAAAGTATTTCATAAACGCATACTGTAAATAAATTAAATCACAATAAAAATAAGCAATGCATGTGCAAATTCACATAATTATATTTAGCAGATCTCAGGATCCACTGAGCTTGTCAATGCTGCGTTCTGTCAGGCTGAAAGTGCTGTGTGTGTGTGTGGAGTTGAGGCCAACACAGCGCTTGTTTTCAGTCTTTAATCCAGTTAAACTGTTATTTCATTAAGGAATGTATCTTGACCAGATGAAAGAGCAGCCTTAAAAAAAAAAGACTGATATTTTGATAATAGGAATAATCATGCCAAAAACAAAACAACAAAAGAAAGAGAAATGTATCGTGGATACCTGAAGAGTCACTTGTTTGCCTGATAAGAACTTTAAACACTGTTTGTCAAGTTACCAAAAGTCTATTGAATCCACATGCCTCTCCTCAGTCAGTCATGCCGCAGACTAAAAATCTTCAGCTTGTGTTTGGAACACAGAAGGTGAACTGTTTCATGGGGACTTTCACTTCACTGGAAGTTCCTGCGGTATGCCTGTCTCTCTTTGTCCGAATATGTCTCCATGAGATTCCTCTCAGACATTATTTGAAGCATCCAGAGCAGCTCGACTGCCTGTTGTGGTCGTACTGAGGCGAGATGGTGTCTGGTATCACGCTTTTCAGGATTTCATTCTCTGTGGCCATGATGTGCTTGACCAGGAAGTTTGCAGCATCACCGATGTTGAGATTGTCCTGGAGGAGAGAGAGAAACAGCTGTTAGGCACGCCTCTATAGTTAATTTTTTATAAGCATTTCTTGTTTTTGTAGAGGGTTGTAAAAAGAGCATAAAAGTTCCCACAAAAAAATGTGTTCAATTATGCAAAGTTAGCCTGTCACCTATAGATCTTTAAGACACTCATTTGAATGGACTCTGTTTGGGTTTGTATGGATAACCAATACACTAACACTGTCATGTCAAAAAGCACCACGTGTGCACACTACACCTCAATGTGTTCGAAAGCACTTCAAATAGCTGCTGTTAACATTGTTTTCTAACTGCTGCCAAAGAAGGATGCATGTTTGTTCACACAGCCAGCACCTTTTCTGACCTTTGACCTTCAGAATGTTGAGTCTTGATGTCACCAGAACATCAGCACACTTATGCTGCTGCAACACATGGGTGTCAGTAGGTGACGTGTTAATAAAGACAATCATTATGGACTTCAAAGATCTGCAAGAGGTGCAGAGAGTGCTGGATTTTGAAGATAGATTGTGAGTAAGGGAAAGGAGGTGGATTTAAAAAAGGGATGTTTCATGTTTACTTTTGCACTCATATTTTGACAAAAGAAAACATGTGACTACATTAAAGTTCTGGTCCAGATCCAAGTTTTTAGGACTAACCTTAACTATGGGGAAATATGAGATCAAGAAGAAACCTGTAATTTTCCATTTCAACATAACCATGAAGCCACAAGACAACATCGACAATGTGTCTGATAAAGAAGCTTACATAAAGGTCATTTAGTTTTGAAATTTACTCTCAAATACACAGATTAAATAACTCCATTTGACTGAATCAAACACTTGGAAAAAACAAACACTGAAGCGTTTCCTCTGAATTAGTTTCTCTGTCCCTGCTTTCAGAAATTATCTCACAGAGCCACTTTCCATGAGGATATGAAATTCCAGTTGGCTCTGTGTGGATGTGTTTCACTGACTGTGGTGACCTGAGTGGGAGAAGATCTCCACTGACTGTATCAGCCACTTACTGCAAAAGGCCCATTTCGCACATTCATTATCATGTTGATAATTTAAGCCAATCTTGAGCATTTTGGGACCTCTGCACTTACTTGTATCTTGGCTGACAGTTATATAAGAATATTAATACGACCCTTGTCTATCTATCTATCTATCTATCTATCTATCTATCTATCTATCTATCTATCTATCTATCTATCTATCTATACTTAATATAATAGAATAACAGAGAATAATACAGAGAAATAAACCTCCACAGAGTTTGTTGCCTTTTGACAGAGAAGGGAAATGTTTCCCCATTTTTAGCCATTATGATAATCTAAACTAATCTGTCTCTTGCTACAAAATTCCATTTACCTAACAGGAGGCAGAGTGGCACTAATCTTTTCTTCTTATTTTCATTAAGGAAGAAACTAAGAGTATTTTTATCCAAATAGCAAACTACTTCTTTATCTAATAAGGCCCGGTAACAGTCAGGAATAAATTTAACACATTAAAAAGGACTTTAAAAAAAGTAAAACTCCCACCATACTCTTCCCTTACCTTAGCAGAGGTCTCAAACCAGCCGACAAAGCCGTGGTCCTTGCAGAACTGGTCCATCTTGAGGCCGTTGCTGGTCAGCTCTCGGCCCTGGTCACACTTGTTAGCCAGCAGCACGGTGGCGATGCTCTGTCCATCAGCAAGCGTGAGTTTGGAGTCCAGGTCTTCCTTCCACTTGACCACAGCCTCGAAGGTGGTGTGTCGCGTCACATCGAACACTATGAAGGCTCCCATTGCTTCTCTGTAGTACACTCTCGTCATGTTACCAAATCGTTCTTGACCTGTGGTGACACACACACACACACACAAGCTTAAGCCATTGTTGTTTCAACATTGTGGTTCTCAGCCATGAGTTTGATGACAGTTATTCATTGTTTTATTGCATTTTTGCAGCCAAACAGCAGTTGGCAGCGCCTGCTTGCTTTCCATGAAACAGCAAATTCCTGAGGTCTTACTGTCACGTTGCACTTAACTAGACGGTCAATGCACCTACTTGTTCTTGCTAATAATAGGCCTGCTTAAATGAATACCTGTACTTTGCCCAAACTGAACTGAAAACAAACATAGTCCTCAATCTTTACTGCATGTAGACAATATACCTATGTAAATATAACGAAGTGAAATGTCTGTGTGCAGGTACGCAAATGTTTCCACATTTCCCCAGGGTGTGTGTTCTCCTGTTGAAGTCACGACTTGTTGATCCAAAACAGCATGAAGCTTTTGAATCCTGCTTTTCCTTTATAAAACATCCTTAACTGAGAGGTTTAATGGTTGATGAATGTGTGTAGGACTCCACCTTTGTCAAATGAAACACAGATAAATGCTGCCACATGTCCCACAATTAAGAGGAAATGGAAAACCTGACACCACATGGAATCAGAAGTTCCTCCTTTCTCACAAGAAAGACCCTCGTGTGCAGTTTTGTGACAGCTGTCTGAGACAGACGCACGTCACTCATGTCAGCTGACATGCTGTCATTCAGTAAATGGTGCAATTGTAAAGTTCTATACAACCTCAAAGTGCATCATGTGAACGTAACATCTACACTATGTGGTTTCTCTAGTTTTCAGCAGGTAGATAAGATTTAATCAGACGCTTAATCTGATTTGATGGACCTAAATGAAGCTCTTAAAGCACGTGCCTGCATGTGTGAGCTAATGATGTTTGTGTTTTATTTAGACTACAATGACACTTCTGTGACTGGCCTTTAAATCTTCCTCACATGAGCCACAATCACATGTTACGGTACCATACCTTGAATGAATGACTGAAGGGCTGCATGCTGGTCATCCCTTACCAACAATGAGTGAGTGTGTGTGTGTGTGTGTGTGTGTGTGTGTGTGTGTGTGTGTGTGTGTGTGTGTCATTAAACCAGCTCCTTACAGTGACAGTGCATCTTTGAGCTGAGTGTTTTGCAATTTGACAACAGTCATGCATAACTGTCAATTTCGAAATAGGTCTTATCTCCAGAAACCATCAGCTTTTCTGTAACTATGACAGCCAGCCCTACACCACAACATTTGACTTTATCAGCCATAAAAGGGTTTTTCCTCTTCCAGCTTATTTCATCATAAATACACTTTCAGTTAGTTGCAGATCACATGGTGCACAATGTTAAGGTAACTAAGGACCCAGGTCCCTTCAAATAGTTGGTCAGGACCCTAATGATCTACAGTCCCCTAAAAAGTAATCACCTGCAATGTCCCACAGCTGGAGTCGAATAGTCTTGGTGTTCCAGTTGAGCACCTTCAGAGCGAAGTCCACCCCGATGGTGGCTCTATAGTTGGTGGAGTAAGTCTGATGCACGTACCGCCTGATGATGGAGGTCTTCCCGACCCCCAGGTCCCCGATAACCAGCACCTTGTACAGGTACTCCCTCCGCAGGCTCTGCATCCCGTTACCGTACGACGTGTGGTTACTCATTCTTTACCTGTCAAACAACTTTCAGCTACTTTGACACTCTTTGAATGAGAATTTAAGGCTTAACCCCCCCTCCTGGTCCTGTATATCTCCCTCTCTGTGTGTGATTAGGACCCGCCCTCCCTTGAGGAAGTGTGTCTCGGTGTTAATGCAGCTCAGGGGCATGGCCTGGGAGCTTAGGACCTCGCCCAGTCACCCCGGGGAGACGCGCGGTGCGCACAGTCTGCTGAGGGCGCTGCGCGGAGAGGTAGTTCCTGTTAGAGGGCTTCGTCTGTGTGTTAGTGCAATACACTGAAACATGATGTAACTCTTGTCTTGAGTTAACCTTTTTATGTGCTGCGAAACAGGCTGGCCAGTTCTTGCCCTTTTCCGTTTTTCCTTTCAAAATGCCAAACTTAAACTCTCCACTCTTTGTCTTGATTATTAAACAGTTCTTTTAAAATGCATCTCGGAAACTGAGTCATAATGCATTCAGGGGAAGTAATGCCAGTAAGTTTGTCTTGTCATACTCACATGGCAAATATAAGGCATCCTCAACAGTACCCTTTCACCACATTTCACAACATATGGCCAGGGGCGTGTCCAGACTTTTGAGACTTGGGGGGCACAAATGGAGGACTGACTTATGCAGGGGTGAACACACGCAAAAACAAACATTTACTGACCCTTTCTGTCTCCATTCAAAATATCTTCTTTGACTGTGTGTATTAAAGTTTCAAAGAGATGTTACAGTATTGTGCAGGATTGTTTAACTTTGAAAAATGACACCAAAGTGCCAACTTATAAATATTCTTAATTATTTTAAGACCAAACAATAAAAAAGCTACTAGATGGTGATCTTAACCTAAGTCCTGCATCTGATAAGGCAAACAATCTGTTATAATTTATGGCACATGCCACCACTGGCCACCCCTCTGGACACGCCCCTGCTAATGGCATCAAAATGGCCAGGTAAAAAAAAAAAAAAGTCATCTTAATATGTTTCTTTACTTGTTACAGCATATACAATCACTCTTCCTGTAGTCGTTTTCCCAGTGGTTCAGGTACAGGTCAACATTTACTGTGCAAAGTGCTTGGTCTTTTATGGCTTTAACATGCTGTATAATGTAAAGGCCACTATCTTACAAGACACCTAAAGTTAATGTTTCATAGTCCTATGAACGTTAACATTTACCCTGGCCACAGGGGTAAACTGCAAAGACCACAGCAGTCAAAAAAGACAAGGTGGATCTGAAAGCTAGCAATGAGTCATGATCTATATTGTACATAATATCTGATCAAATGAAGAATTGTCCCCAAATTTAGTATTAATCTGTGAATGAACACGTCAAATAAACTAAGAAAACTCTGTCCACCCTTATGAAAGTAAGATAACAGAGATATCAAGATTATATCTGTGTTTAATCAGGAATATTACAAGTGAAAAATAAACTGGTGTGTGCACCTGTTTGTTGTCAGGTCTAGACTACACAGACATCCTGCTTCTTGGCTAACAGCTTAAAGGCTCAAATGGTTATTTTCTCTTGTCATAAATAAGAGGTACATGTATGCCAAGTCAGAGATGAGTAAGGCTGTGATTATACATATGTTCCTGCAAACACAGTACCCATGTGCCAAAGCCAGAAATGGTGATGTGGCTTATTTGAGCTTTTCTTGTGTGAATTGAACGCGAGTGAGAGAAAACAATAAAAGTTCTAGGTTTTAAAACAGTAACTTTTAACATTATGGAACTCGCTTGATATTATTTGATGATGTGGGTTACACAATATGCAGTTTACAGTATATAGGAGGAATGGCCTTAACTACTTGGATGTAAAGGATTACAATATAATGTGATGGTTACACTACAGTATTAATTTTGGGTAGCAGCTGTTTGTTGTGCATACACTTGCTCTGGATATTTCTATTATGTCCTTGTGGTGGAAATAGGGAATGAGAATCATATTTGCTACGCATAGAATTGTTATAAGGGTAGGTGAATAATCGCAATGCTCTGATCCCAGTGCTTTCCCTGTGCAAAATTATTAGGGCCTGAGCACCGACAAGCAGTGGCAGCGCGGCCCTATTGAAACCCTAAAGATAATTAATCGTATTGTTATTATTATTATTTTTTAATTTTTTAATTTATGACACTTTTACCCCAATTTTGCATGCCTCAATGTAGCCCGAGACTCCCCAAACTTCACACACTCATCAGGCCTGGTGTAAAATGTATTATTTTGTGTGGCTCGTGAAAAGATTCTCAAAAAGCGCCCCCTAAAATTTTCAAACACCCCTATCCATAGAACCTTTTTTTGAGCTACATGCACAAAATCGCATATACATATTTATGGCATCAAGATGTACAAAAAATCCTCCTGCACCTATATCCTTAACCTAACAGGAAGTGCGTCACCTAGTTATATTTACTAATTTTTATTCATAATTTTTTTTGCTTTCTTTTGTCGATGGCCTTATTATTTCTTTTTATGTGACAATATGTTTTCATTATTAATTTCTACATTTTTATTTTCTCTGATTTTAGTTTTCTTCTGCTGTTTTGAAAACCAATAAAAAGTGAATCCCAAAAAAACAAAAACAGTAACTTCTCCCTACATCAGTAAAGTTGACCTTTTATAAAGTTAATCATCTTCATGGGGGTTAATGTTCAGTGTAAGCTGTGGGTGTTAATTCAACTTTATGGTCATTTTGTGGCCTGAGGTTGTTGTTGTTGTGCTGCTGTGAGGGGGCAGCTAATACCATCATCACATCCCAAGGATAAACAATGTGCATGTTTATTATCTCTGTCCCTCAACTCATCAAATATATAACCCTCCAAACTTTGCCCAGCATCTTCTGAATGTTAATTCTGGTCTAATTTACAGTACAGGAAATTGCATCGTGTTATTTAATTCAGCGTGCCCCAGAAACCCTGTTTCCTGTTAGGTTTATTAATTATCACACGGCCATTTGACACAATTTACTTATTTAGAAAGGGTTCATGAATAACATCAACATAGAATGTGTAAAAATAACACACGGTTTAGTCCTTGGTGTTAAGTGGAAACGTGACTCCTTAAAACGTGATGAGTGTTCAGCCTTTAAGTGTCATTTATAAGTCATGCACAAAATAAACAAATGTATTCCAGCTACTGTTTAACTTCAGTTTTTTAAGAGTCACAGAAAATGTACTTGATTGTAATGAGGGATTTCTTTAATCTGAATGATTTGTGGTCCTACGATGCAAATAAGGAGCGTTTGCAATGAATTACAGATGAGAGGGAAAAAATGGTAATGCGTTTCAGATGTAAACCTTTAATGCAGCACACATCTAATACTCAAGTCTGGCTTCCTGAAAGGCAGGTGAAGACAAAGTACCAAGAAAATCATCTTCTGCAGATAGTTATTAAACTGTTGGCATAAAATGTAATATATGCACCTGATATGAATTTCAGGAGGCACGAACCTGCATGCAAATATGGCGGTTGTCTATGCTGCTTTTAACACTGAAAAGCAGGAAAAGATACTAAATATGTCAAAACCAAGAACACATTCCTGCCTGTGTTTAAATACCGAGAAAAAAAGGTTTGAAGCAAGACTTGAAAAAACAACAGATAAACAAACAGACGCCTCCACACATACACCATCAGTCACATCTGCTAGCCTGTGAATCCACACTTTCATTAATGTACAGTCACAGAAAGGCAGACAGAAGAAAAATCACAGAAGAAAAGAAACTCCAATGAATATGTCCATGCATAAAAACAGAATCAAATGAAATATTTTTTAAAAGTAATGCCAGAATTGCTCCAAAGATTTGGAACATAAGGGCACACATTGGGATTCAGTGTGAGCCCAACACAATGTAATTTACAGTAGGGAGACGTTGGCACATACAGAGGAAGGTAAAAAAAAAAAAAGCCAGGCTGGAAACAAAATATTTGGCAATTTATGTCTAAAGAATATGGCACACTTCCAGTTCTCTTCTCCTACTGACACTAGTTTGAAAAACACATAAATATATAATTAATAGTATCATGACTCTGCTACTGTATCTATTAATCTTCATAGGCCTGACATGTAAGATATTTAAAAAGTATTTCATAACAAATGCAGCTTCAAGAGTGCAAACAAATCTTGACATCATGCAAACTGGAAAACGGAGAGCGGCGCTCGTTCGGCAGGTCAGAGCTGACGTCAGAGAGTAGTTTGGTTCGGACGCATCCTGAGGTGGAAGATCAGTTTGGTCCACTTCAAAGACAACTTATGGTACATTCAACCGAGTCACATCATAAAGGGTTTAAAAAGACATAGAGTAAGTAGTTCACAAGCTCTTTGTGGGTTAGACACCTGATGAAGTCGTGTCCACTGAGACAAAGTCTTGAGTTCCCTTGAGACGTACTGTCCTCTTAAGATTCAGTCGGAGTAAATGCTCTGTTTCAGGTAGAAAAAAAAAAAAGAGTCTCACACAGGAACACCTGACCCTGCTTTGCAAAATGCAGCACCTGTACACTTTGTCCTTTAGCATCATCGCCCTCAAAACGCTCGCATGTTGAGAAGGTAAAAGGTGTCATAATGATTGGCCCTTGATTGTAAGCAAAGTTACTTGAGCTTTGTTGACCTGGACAGTTGCTGATTCAGTTTCAGAGTATCAAATATTATCAACAAACCTCATATACAGAGAGCTAACAGAATTACTGTAGAGGGATATATAAAAACAAATCACATTCTGTGCTTATGCTAAGGCTAAAAAATGACATTGAACTAACTTAGAGCTAAAATCTTGGAAATGCTAAAATCTGGCATTGAAATATGAGCCATGATTTGCAAAAATCAAAGAAATACTCAATTTAAACACTTGCCAATTATCCTCACTTATGATTGCTAACCGTCTTTAACAAAATGTTGATATTTTCAGCCTATCTTTAATTTTTTAGAGGTCTGAAAAGTTTAAAACAGAGTCAAAAACCTGTCATTTTCAAATCTGGAAATGCCCGTGTGATGACAAAAGATGGAGCTTTGATATTAATCAGATTAATTTCAACACTCAGTCTTTGCAGTCTTGTGTTTCTCTCATCAATCATTTTCATTGGAGGCATGTGTGAGTCCATTTAGTCTAAAAAAACTACTCAAACACTGAGAATATCCACAGAAAGAAAGGCATCCAAGAGTTTGGTCCAGTCTCAAGCGTTCTACTTTTTGTAAAATAATCCAAATAGAGGGAAAAAACAAGGAGGAAGTGGAGCGGAGTAAGACGGTTTAAAGAGAGGATGAGCTCTGGCTGTAGTGTCTCAGCAGCAAATGGTCATATTCAGCCTCAGAGGCCTGTGACATGGAGTGGGTTGAGCTGCCGTCAGAGCTCAGAGATGAGTCTCTAAAAGGTGACGGAGGCGTCAGAGCCACCAGCTCCTCCATATCCTTTGCCCGCCTGCTACTCAAGTGCTCATAAATCTTCCCCGCTGGTCTGTTCTCGCAGTAATTTGAGACGGCGGCGACCTCGGCGTATGTGGTGACCGTAGAGGGGGCCTGCCTGCCCCTGGGTGGGACGTACTGAGGAGGGCAGTTGGCGGCCTCTGGGGTTGTGGGAAGAGCGGTGGTGGAGGTGTTGGTGACGGTGGCTCCCCCCGGCAGCATCATGGTGTTCAGCTCACTGATGTTGGCGGTGAAACGGTTAACCACGCAGCTGATTTGGTCCATGATGGTGGTGCCCTGAGGTTGGTTTCCAATCATCCCCATCCCGATGTCACCTACTCCTATGACGCTGATGTCCCCGCTCTCCTGCATGGCAGCATCCTGGCCGTTCTCTCCAGCTCTCATCCTCACTGCAGCAGAGTTCTCGGTCACATAGGTGGTTAAAACTTCGTCTCCGTCCTCTCCGATCTGGAAGGGGGGCGGAGTGGCCTGCGGCTCCTCGTACTGCTCTTTGACACCCGTGTCCCCGGGCGTGTCTCCTTCTTTAGAGAAAGGCTTTATGATGGCTGTCTGATTCACCTCCACTGCTTCCTTTTTCTTCACATGGAACGACATCCTCTTCCACAGGTTGGGTCTGTAGCTGCGCTCGTTCTGCCCCCATGTCACAGATTTCCCATTAGAGCTACAAAACAAGACATGTGGGAAAAAAGTGTGTTGGAAAAAGCATGAAAAGCATCAACAACGTACTGAGAGTCTCCCCTGAAGAAGGCTAAGCCACAATAAACCCCTCTAGGAATTTTAAGATTAATATACATGGAATTAGAGATGTGATGGAAAACAATCTGTTTTTTTTTTACATGCAAATAAAAACAATTTAATCATAATTTTTTTAAGTTTTATTTTTTTGGGCATTTTCACCTTTATTGATAGGAGAGCTGAAGAGAGACAGGAATTGTGGGGAGTAGGGAGCGTGGTAAGACATGCAGAAAACCGTGGTTCCCAGGACTCGAATCAGTGACCTCTGCAACAAGGACTGTAGCCTTGTACTCTTAGACTGCTAGGCCACCGGTGCCCCTTAATCCCAATTTTAATCCATGTGTCCCCATTCCAATTACATTAGCAACAATGACCTTTGACCTATGATTCCTGTTGCAAAACTGTATATGTCTTTGTTTTATTCCAAGAGTAATCACTTGATTGTGGGACAACAAAAAGCTCTCAGCTGTTCATGGTCTGTGTTACTATTGTAACCAATAGGAAACAAGAGGGGCCTGGAGAAGGTCCATCACATTGGATCACATTCTGCTAACGTCAACAATGAGGATGCTAAATGTTGTGGAGATATGCTGAGGAGGACGATGAAGAGGAGGACCATCTGTACTCGGTGCATGCAAACTGTAAGTTAGCACCATGAGCTGAAAGTCATCTTCTGTTAATGTGCTGTGTGCCTTGTGGGTAACGTTAGGGACAGCTACTAGGATCACTACAACATTCTCAATCCAGTTATTAAGTCGAGTGAGTGATGGAGTCATTTCTCCTCACACCTGAAGAATGATTTAAATCCACAGATGCTTTCTGTAGTGATTAGGATTTGAATTTGATGTGATTTTATAGGATTTTTGTTGCATACTTCTTGTTTTATTTGCTCATTAGCATCATATGGGACTCATAGTGCTTGCTTTTTACATACAGTAAGATATATTGGAGTTATGCATATATCATTTAATCACATTTTTTCTTATTGTATTACCCCTTTTGTCAAAAAATCATGAAAAATCCAGCCCTGCCACAGCCTTCCCCTATTACAATCCCCTTGTATTTCATTGAAGATACACACTGACGGTATGTCTTTAGTAGAAGTAAATCATCACCATTACTCATTAAGAAAAGACCCTCCATCATCTAATCTAAACACTTTGGTCCATCAGTATTTCCACCATCCCCCTTCTATCGTTCAATTACTTTGTCATTTCCCCTCCCTTCAGTTCCTTTAATCTTCCCTAGAAAGAGAAATCCTTAAAGGCGCTGGGGTCTCCGCTGGGAGTACTTAACCCAAATGAGGGAGCCTTTTTTCAGCTCAGAGAGCAGTTTTCCTCAGCTTATCCAGCCTTGTTGTGGTGGGTTCAGCTCCAAATTATGGTTTAAGAAGTAGCGGGGATCATTTCATTCCTGGTAATATCTCAGCAGAGTCGTTTTTTTGCTGTGCAAGCGGCTGGTGAACAAAAACAACTAAAGTATGTGGCTGTAAGGGGATTAATTCAGATTGCCTATTAACAAGAAAAGCAGGTATTTTCTGTGAAATCGGACCATGCAGCGGCCACCTGACAGAAACTTCTCCGTCTTTGCCAATGCTTCGTGAATTTAATCCTTTTTGTTCCCGAGAATTTGAAGAATAACATACTTCAAGTAAAAAATGGGAATGCACTCTCCTAAACTGAGTTTATATTGGAATGACATCCACAAAACACTAGGCAAGGTTTTGGGTGTCAAGTACTCATGACCTTTGAGGCTCTGTACTTGGGTCATGTTCTGTGTCTGATAAAGAGGAGTGATACAAAACTGCTGCAAGTTCTTTTAGCAGCCAGTTAAAAAATCAATCATGAGAAGGTGGCATAAACCAGCAGCACCCACAGCAGATGACTGGTTAGGAATAATTTTGGAAATATTTAAAATGGAGAGATTAACTTACTCTCTGAGGATACAAAAGGACAAATTTTATAAAATTTGGAATAACTGGGTTCAATCTATAACCCCAGTGTGAGCAGATTTTGTATGACCCCATCAACAAGGTGTTAACCCTCCCCCTCCTTAGAGAATAAAACATAAGTAAGCTCCCCTAGTTCTTATGTAAATAGTTCTATATCTGATGGTTTGTATAAGGGATGTAAGCAGGAAAATGAGTGTTGAGTACTGACGGAAGAGGTGAAGATTAATGTATATGTACAGTATGTGTTTCGAGTATAAATGGATACATTCACCTGGAAAGACAGTCAAGGACAGAAACATGTCAGGACTGAGTGGTTTTTCTGGACAGACTATTTATTTCTTTGCGTACGCATAAAAGACTGGAAAAGGATAATTACAAATATCTAAGTGTTGTAAAATTTTGTGATGTTACCCTTTCCAAAAAAAATTTAAATACAAAAAAAATAGAAAAAGAAAAATGTAACATGAAGGAGGTTTCAACAGCAAAAAAAAAAGAAGGGAATACAAACAATGTTTGTTCTGGCAGCATTATTGATAAACTAATGGTGCAAAAAAACGAGCTTGAGATGGATCATCTAACTCTAAGGAATGAGATGTGTAAAAAGTAAAAGCTAGATAAGGTTTTGACTGTGTCAGAACATCCTGTGCATGACTCAGTGTTGGAAAATAAGACTTTATGCTAACTTAAATATATCCCTAACTTCAAATGCAACAGATGACACCCTAATTTTAGAGTGTCAAAAACACCGTTTCATAACTTGACAACATAACAACTGGGCACTGGTGTTTTAGATAATTAGGCATGATTTATTTTTTAGCATATTCCCCACTCAGTTCCTCCATGTACCTGATATCTTCCTGCGTTGACCCACGGCGTCTAAAGAAGTTGGCCATGCTGCTGGAAGGTTTGCCAGACTTGGCAGCTTTCTTGGCATCGCCTACATGCATGCGCACCACTGTGGATGTTGTGAAAGCGCTTCGGACATTTTTCTCAGGCTTGGCGAGCATGATGTACACCTGACCAAGAAAAAGGACAAGAAATAAAAGCCAGTATAAAGATAGAAATCAAGACAGAGTATTCTTAGGATTAGTGTTTTTTTCCTCTCCTTTAGCTCTGATTGTGTGTGATGTACCTTTGGGACAAACATGCAGCAGAGAGCGACGGTGGCACTGAGGCTGACGCTAAAGCACATGGTTATGATCTTGTAGTTGGAGCCAAAGTATATAGGAACAAAGGCCAGCCAGATGATGCAGGTGGTGTACATGGTGAAGGCAATATACTTGGCCTCGTTAAAGTTAGCCGGGACATTCCGAGTCTGCAGGAAAAGAGTGAAGAAAAGACTTTGAAAGCAGTATAAGTTAATGAAAGAGTGGTATAGAGAAAAAAAACATATAGATAAGCATAATGGAGCGACCTGTGCCCTATTAACGACTGTCATGTTGAAGTACCTTGAAGGCGTAAAAGGTACAGCTGAGGATAAGTAGACCATTATAGCCCAGAGGCGCCACCACCCCCAGAGTGGTCAGATTGCAGATCAAGTGTACCTCTCGGATACTCGGGTAGTCATGGATCACCTGAGAGGGGAGACATAGAGACAGGTAAAGGTCACTCTTTTTGTCTAAGTTAATGCAGATGAGCCTCCCCCACATTTTAAAACACACACACATACACACACACACAAACCTGTGGTGGCTCTATGATGAGAAGTGCCACAATAATCCCCAGCTGCAGCAGTATGAGTAGGAAGGCGATGACCAATTGTGCGCAGGCGGACATAAAGCGCGGTTTCTTGGTGCAGATCTTCTTCTTGCTGCCTGCCAGGATCCGTGCTATTCGGTTGGTCTGGAATCGAAAATAGATCAAATGGTTATGAAGGCTTCACTCGCATCGAATGTGGATAATACCGCTCGCACTGATTCATAACAGTAATCCCCTTTTTCAGTTCCTAGATCTCAAACAGCAACCTCAGCCCACACTAGCATTTCTCCCTGACAACTGGCCATCATCCAAAATCTGGAGGTAGCTCTTTTACTTTTCCTGCATCCTCAGATGGCCTTCTTAAAAAACTCCAAAACATTGAAGCATGATAGCAGACAAGATGTCTGATCAGATGTGGTGCAGAATTGAAACGATGAAGTTACTCTAAAAAATACCTTTCTTCTACGTCAGTGTCAAATTTGAATATCAAGCACACTGATCATCCCACGGTGCTAAAAACATCCTTTCTATATCATTTAGCATCATATGCATCATTTCTACAAGGCTGACTCCTCTCTTATGCCAGAGACTCCTACATATATTGCATACTGTATGCTTCTCCTGTTTGTCCTCCACCTCCTCTGTAAGAGTGTGTGTAATGAAAGCAGTGAGGGCTCTTCAACAGATGCTTTAAGCTGTTTTGTTCTACTGACTTCTGTATATTTAACTTGAGCGCATTTGATCCCAACATCCAGTTTCATACTGAAGTATCTCAACATTTATGAAAAACAGAATATTTTTCAACTTCTAGCCGTTTAATAAAGCATCATAAGGAGGGTATGAATATTAGTTTTTACAGTATAGAAAGCCATAAAGGTAAAAGGTTCATAGAAAAGTTAGATATCAAAAAGAAGGGAAAAATATGAGATGCAGAGGAGGTGAAACCTGACAGAAAGTATGCTTCTTGAACTTTGTACAAAAGCAAATATATACCTTGGTGACCAAGGCAGAGTAGCTCATGGCAGGCGACAGGCCGATTCCCAGCCGCTGGAGGTAGCAGTAGACTATGTGGGGCTTGGCGATAAGGCTGAAGGTGCACAGGTAGCTCAGACATATTCCAGCCAGGATGATGTAGCAGAGCTCCCGACTGGAGGACTTGACCACAGGGGTGTCCCAAAATCTACAGACACATCCAGGTGTAACAGTTTAGATAGCTGGTAAAAAAAATTGATATCTTTTGATACACTGATATTTCATTCACATAAAGACACATCCCCCTCCATGACAGAACATACCTTCAATGAAGTGTCTGATAAATCTGATATAATGAAATGATTTATTTATGTGGCTTTTTATGCCCACTAAACTAGTGATAATCTGTGCTGCAAACAACAGGGGCTGCCTGCATACATTTGAATGAGCTATTATCCATTAATTCAGGATAAACGGACCCCTTCCTTTGCAAATCAGCCTCATTGCAAAAACGTGTGATTCACAACAAAGGTGCTAACAGCGATGCGCAGTTAGTGACACTGTAACCGTCTGATGAGGGTTGGTGGTAACTGCGCTGCAGTATTTACTCCACTACTTACAGAATGTATTTTGATCTCATGTTCAAATTCTCAAGTGATCATGACTACATTACCATGAAATCTCTGCCAATCATAACAATCAGGAAGTTAGATCAGTCTGGGGTTGAACTCCCATACACACAGGCTGTTCTGTTACAGATGTGAGAGTTTTTGTTGTTCTGAGCATAAATGCTGAAAATTGTGTCGCATCTGTCTGTTATGAATTTGTTGTTTAGAAGTGTCCCCTCACCATCCAGCTAATCATCCACATGGTTCAAATTGAGCTAAGTCAGGATGAGAGTGTGTCTCAGTGCAGCTGAGTAGAAATCCTGACTGCTTTTCTCCACAATCAGACGCAAAACTGAACACAGCTGCAGAACTTTATGGGCATGTTTGAATGAATCTCATTCATACTTCATGCTTTGTGTAAATGATGCAACTTTCATGGTGCTGTTAGCAGCTAAAACCTCTCAGTGTCTCATTCCTTCAGTGTATAAAATGTTGCATTTTTAAATATTGACATGTATCTGGTATAAGTTTGCTGTTTTGATGAATTCTTAGTGTTAGTTCACTTTTTGAGTTATTCGCCCTAGTTAAGATGCGATTATTTTAAACCAGTTCAAACAGGAAGCTCAAATGTAACCTAAAAGTGCAATAATCAGAGGTAAACATGTAATTAAAAATATCTAGAGTGGATTTTTGCCACAGTGAGTAAAGCAAAGCAATCCAGCAATCCGATGGTTGTCAGGAAAAGTCAAATTGTGTAAAGTTCAAGTATTGTCATTGCTACATGTTATTGATATGCTGTTCCAAAATGGGTCAATTTTGACCCCATGATTTTCCTATATATTAGTTGGTTAGTAAATCTGTGTGAAATAATTACTTGATAAAGACTGAAGTAACAAAAAGTGTCGCCAGCAAGCCCAGACAGGAGAAAACCACGGCAGCGATGGGTTCTGGATCCCCCCACAACACGTACTGCACCGTGATCGGCTCACAACCTGAGGAATGAAGAGAGATCATTGAGAGTGAGATTACAAGACACAGCAAAGTTTGGGCAGTATGATTGATCTGTTGTAGCGAGTGAAAGGATGTGCTTTCATTGAAACTAACAATTTTATACTTCAGTAAAATATTTTAAGATTAGATTAGATATCAGATATACTTTATTGATTCCCCATTGGGGGAAATAATTTTGTTCCAGTAGCTTACAACACGAAACAGGAGAATACAACAATGTACTTACATAGGGAAAAATATAATAATAATAATAATAATAATAATAATAATAATAATAATAATAATAATAATGATAATAATAATAATAATAATAATAATTATAATAATAATAAAAATAATAATGAAGGTAATGAAAATGAAAAATAAAATACAAAATAATAAGATGAAATAAAATAAAGTAAAGCAAATACTAAAGCAATGTACACTATGTACACTTCTACACTTCTATCTTATAAGGCAATAGTAAGGTAAGTTATTGCACGATACAATTGCAGCAGGTTTTTATGAGCACAATAATAATTATAAGTCTAGAGGGTCATAAGAGAAGAGGCTCCTGAACATTACAGCAATCTGTAAAGGAGAAAGTGTGAATAAAGGAGGGATTTAACAGAGTGATAGTATAATAAACATTTCTGTTTTGTGGATAATATGGATAGACAAACAACCGAACATGATTTTTCTTACTACAGTATGAGAGTTATTGTAGAAGACAAGTGTTTACAAAAGGCAGGAAATATGATTTAGAGTGTTCGTTTTTTTGGCTTCAGCCGAATGCTTCACTCTGGCAGGAATCTCATTTGTCTTGGTTTGTGTACACTAAATGAATATTTTCTGCAGCCGCAAAAAAGTCTTAGCTGTAAACGTTCTCCAGATTATGTTGTGTGCGAGTGTATTAAGTAACATCTAAGGGGATTTTCGGGAGCACCATGAGTGTTTGACCCAGATCTTCTGTCCTGTTTGGAATCTTTTATTCATAAGAAGTTACAGACACATGAATAAAGTGTGTTTACCGGTGAGATCATCTGTGGGCCAGGTGCCGAGGACACATGCTCGACAGGTGTACTCATCAAACACAAACTCGTTCTCCTTGCAGGGAGTGCACGTCCAACAGCAGCTCACCTCTCCTTTACGGATCACCTGGGGAGACATGCATATTCACAGCAGTGTGAGAGGGCAGACAGGTCTCAAAGCTCCAGTGAATCTTTACTGTAGATAATGATACACTCTGACTGCACTGCAGGACAGGAGACGAGGATGTCTTCATAAGAGGATAAAAGAAGAAGAAGAAAAAAATTACGTCAGTCCTTCAGTGTGGAAGTAAGTTGGACAGAAATAATTAGAGTGGAGGGATGGTGGAGCTTGGAGCTGTTGCCAGGTCTTGTGGATTTGCCTGGTTCCCCTGGGTGCACCACTTTTTCATACCCAGGTCAGATATGAACATAACAGTTGCTGTTTACATGTTGGACTTATCAGATTGATGAAGAGGAATACAGACGTAGTGAGAAGGAGTGAAAACAGTGCAGGTATGTGGGAGGTATTTCTTCTAATAAAATGAGCAGAAGCTTGGAACATGAGCCATACGGACAAACATAAATGCCTGCATCAGTTTGGCATTTTCAATTCCTTACAAGCTTCCACATTACAGGAGTCAGTGTGGAGTGTGTAGGAAGGCTTAATGTTAACGACTACTGGGATGATAGCGATGAGGCAGACAGCAGTGTTTTCCTTGATTTGGAAGGGAGTTACAGAAGCCCAGATGGGACATGATTAAAGCTTGAACAAAGAGCTTTACTGTGTCCCTGGTCGGGTACTCGATGATCTGATTGGACCAATGTTTTTTTAGATTGCAAACTTGTGGGACCAAATCAAGCTTGCTGAGTGGGTCTTGCTTAACAGTTTTTTTTTTTTCCACCAAAGCTGTGAAATGTTCTCTGGTCTTAAGAGCGGGCATGAAAGTATGAAGCTACATCTTTTGGTTTGGAGATTATCATCACAGAAATAATTGCAAGAATTGTGATAATTTATTCTGTGATTTAAATTTTGTCCCCGAGAGACGGTTGGCTTTTTGCTCTTCGGCATGCACATGAATAAATGCGTAAGAACTGGTTGTGTGTTTTAGAGCATCTGTGTGTACCTTTATCTGAGCCTTCTGGCAGGGCTCAGAGCAGACCGACGTGATGACTTCACTGTCATTACTCCAGATTTCCTCATCGTTCATCTTCAGGCCACCCTGATCCCAGCTCCCCACGTGGATGTAAGCGTACTCCTCCTCACCGATGTGCTTGAAGTTCATGATTTCATACCTGCAGGCACGATACTGTTCAAACAGCTTTACGTAATAATTTTGCATTTCTTTCTTCATTTTCTCCTTCCTTCTTTTCCCCTTTCCCTTAATGAACATGCTCTGTACCTGCCAGGTGAGTCTCCATTCTGATCAAAGAGGATGTCCTCCCCTGAGACACCAGTGAAGTTGGTCTTCATCAGGAATTCCAGCAGCGTGCGACCATCAATGGGCCTCATGGCTTCACACAAACCCTGCACCAGGATGAGAAGAAAACACAGTCAAAACAGTCAAACCCAGTGTGAAAGTGTATGAACTGTTTATTACTATACCTTATATCCTGGACAGAGGGTTTGCTGCATGGCGTGCAGGCCGTACGCCATGGAATAGATGGCGTTTATAACAAAACCCATCTTGGTGTCTTGGGCGTACTGATGGCGCAGAGACTCCCTCCCTGTGGAGAACAGAGACCTGCTCATGAAGAGAGAACTGACAGATGGTGAGACTGTGTTAAACTGATATCTGTGTCATACTCACAGGTGCAGGTGCGGTTGTATAAGGTGCTTTCCAGTGGGTGTCCCCTCAGTCGGCACTGGAAGCGATGCTGCCAGAACTCAGGGAACCATGGGTTCCTCAGGTTGGAGTCAGGCTTCAAGTTCAGGTAGTAATCGTCAAACCAGGTCACGTACGCCGACTTTAGCTTGATAGTGATTCCTCCGGCTGCCTCCTTCTGGTAGCCATTAGTGACATCGTACCTGTCCGCCCAGCCATCACTGCACAGGAGGAGTGGGAGGGACACAGGAAGGTAGAGCAGGATGTTAGCTGGAGAAAGGATTGATCCTAATGAGACCCTTTCTGTTACTTCTTATTTTGATCTAATTCTAAACTCTGGTTTGTTGCCCTTACCATCATTAGAGACACTATGCTTTGTTCAGTTGTGGTACCTCCCATCTTATTTATAGAGGCCAGGATGAAGGCCTCCTCCCTCTTTGTCTCCAAACATTTGAGTGCTTGTCATTTGTCGAGTATATTATAAATGATTGTTTGCTTAATCACCTGAGGCTGAGGTTATTGTTTGATAGTATTATGACAAAAAAACACATTAATCCCTATTTTGCTAATTATTATTTTTAATGGTGTATGCTTTTCTAATTTTCAAACATTTCACATGATTTAAAGGTTTCATTTCACATTTCTTTGTACAAGATCATTTCATGCTTTTTTTGTTGTTGTGTAGAACTAAGAAATCATCCAAATCAACGTTAACAACAAGCACTAATTGCAACCCTTGTGTCCTGGTGGTTTCTGACTCAAGTTAGAACCATGTATCCAACTCTAATGTTTTTTTTTTATATATAATTTTATTTATTGAGTGTGCAAGGGTCTAAATACATCAGTACATTCTGTGATTCAAATAATTGGTCATCTTAATTCCAAAAAGTAAAAAATATAAAAAAATAAAAACACAACAAACAAGCAAAAAACAACAACAACAAAAAAAACCCAAAGGAAATCAAATTTAATTTTATAGATCCTGTTTGGGTTATTCATTCACATTAGAGTTACATTAAATTGATCTCACAGGTAGTTTGTATCCCTTACACCCACTCTGACATGTTTACACTTGTCCACCATACACCTTCACTGACATATAGACTCACACCCACACACACACACACTTGCAGACACTTACACACACTTACGTCAATACAACAAGTTAGAGGGGGGTTCCTTAGAGTTTATGGTAATCGGGTGATTTTGTGGCTTCTCTCGTCTACAGAGCTTCATAAATCTTGCTCCCTATACTGTCAAATAGTTTTCGTTTGTTGCTGTCCTCCGACTCCAACACTAATGTTGTGACATTTCACATTTTAGATTCCTAGTTTTCTCGGCTCCCTTTGATTAAACCAGCTTCGTTATTCGACTTCTCGGTCACAGCCAAGTAACTCAACATTTATAGACATAAACACATTCTTTTTACATAACAGCTTTCTTATCCTTACACAGGAACCACCCAGCATGTCCTTGTTTCTTGGTAACAGTTGCTCAGTACTGCAGCCCACACCAAGATTTGATTGTCTACACAACTCTGTTGCCTCGGCAAGAGTTGCTGACAAATTCCTTACTGTGTAGTATTTGTGAGAAGCTGCTAGTTAACATGACACAGAGCCAGAAAAGGAAGTGATTTAAAGGCACACGTTTGATTGGCTGTTTGCTTTCACCAGGAACAAAGTGTTCCACAACTCTTACATCATGTCAGACTTAAAAAGTTTATTGGAATTATCAAATCTGCAAAAAGGAACAGATTGCACCCCTAACTAACAGTCTTAAGCACAGAGGTCTCACTCCTTGTCTTGACCCGGGTCAGTATTTGATTTAATGAAGCAGGTTTGTACAAACAGAGGGATAATAGTCGATCTGATATCTTTAAGTTAAACACAAGATTAGGTCACAACAGATTACTTTAAGTAGTTTGTAATGGTTGTAGTGAGTGTAGTGTTTAAGGAAAAAAAGCCCCCAGTTCAAGATCAAATGAGTGAATTTTTCATGCTGTAAAAAAAAAAGTCTAATCTGGTGCTTATGATTATAATTCAGAGCACTCTTAAACAAATTAAAGGAGGCAGGTGGTGCAGAGAGTTACAGTAGAATAAGATATTTATTAAGATGACTCAGAGATGCAAACACAAGACTAAGTAGGTGATGGAAATAGAGGTACTTGCTCACATATTATATTTTCTAATAATGTTCCATGATAATTTTTCTATACAAGCCTCTGAGGATCAAAGGTTGGTGGTGCTAAGTTGAGTTGGCTAGCTCTGTTAGAGAGAGCTGTACTTTCTCTTCTCTTAACATGTTGTTTTGTGTTTTAATCTTTGTTTTGTGTGTACTACTTTTACAGTTTTTCACTTAACTTTGTTTGTGAAGTTTGTGTTGACTTGCTGATTATTAGATCTCTGAAGGCTCATATTGTGCGGCGCCCATAGAGATGCACACATAATGAAGAGCTTATAGATTCACTTGACTTCAACGACTTTAAGTATGGATTTTTCAGTGTGCATACAAGCTCCTCATTACAGAAATACACTTCTCCTGTGAACTAATCTGTTTGTGTATTTTTGATTCAGAGGAAGTCAGAGCAAATATTGATTTGTTCCTTAAGAATGTGGAATAAATTACAATTTCTGCTTTGTTTCTTTCCACCGAAAGTCAACATGGAGCAACGCCCTCTATGTGTAGCCACAAAAACATACCTTCTGCTTAATAAACATAAAACATCAGACAAACACCACCAGACTGCAGAGTCTGCAGACACATCTGTTCTGATGATTTTTTTCAAAAGCCTTGTGGGCTTTGACTCAACAAGCAATTTCATCAGTGAGCTGTTTGAGAAGGTTTCTTCTATCATCTATTATTATCTCTCCCTCTGGACACCGTTCTACAATCAACAACAGAAGGCTGATTACACCTCCACACATGTGCATACATGTAAACACACACACCTCCCTGACACAAAGAAACACACTCCTCTCCTTCCAACTGACATAAAAAAAAAGAAAAAGAAGTGAAATAAGTCATTTTTGAAAACTTCGCTAACAGAGCTGGAGTTATACAACAGCAGTGTGGGTGGTTTTTGTGTGATGCCTGGTTCTCTGGGTGAGGTAGGAGATCATTTTATAACTCATCCTTAGAGAAGCAAGCACAGAAATTGTACACTGGCATGAAAAAATGACAGGAATGGATATGAAAAGCATGGAGAGCTTTGACTCTGGATAGTTTGAATCACACTTGAACGAGAGCTCTAAACCCACACGTTGACCTGGTAGGTCAATATGCTGTTTGCAGCATGTTGCTGCACCACCTACAAGCCTGAAGACATGCACAAGTGTGTGTGTGCGCTCTCTCTGACGCACACAATAATGATCAACTTCCAGTCAGATCTTTTCGGAGTGCGCACTAGAACTCTGTAGTGGCAGGAACGTCAGGCTGAAAATATTTCAGTCTCTGAAATGAACCTAAACAAGATGAGAAAAAGTGGAACAGCTGCCAAAATGAGCTGCTGTGTTTGGCTAGGTGCTCCAACAAGCAAATGGTAGTACTTTGGAGTGTGAAAACACAACGGGATCAGGTTGTTTTACTAGGAACACAAGTTGGCCATGGTAGGTTAGGTGGAAAAGGATAGCAGAATACACTCACTGGAATAAAACAAAACATGGTCTTACTCTTAATTCACTTAGAGATCCAGGTGGTGTCAGAAACATCAGAAAAATTAAAGCTGCTCAGGTCAGAACAAACATCTCTGTGATTCTGGAAAGAACTGTTGCCTGACCTCTTTTTTGTGACATCCCACACAACTTCTTCATAACACCCATGTTGTTGTTGTTACAACATTCAGACTTTCCTAATTGAAAGCATGTAAATATACCAAAGCCTGAAGAATGACTTCTTAACTCGGAAACTGGGACCATCTGAGGAGCATGTGAATGCAGCAATAAACCTCGCCTCCTACATTCAAACAGATGAAGAGTCAAACTATAAAATCCAAATACACGTCAAATGTATTTCTGTCAAACAAGGTTTCTGGCAGATTTATGTCAAAGTGTTTATTTTTTAGTGAAGTTTAATTTGAATTACTTATTTGATGATAAAATGAGCGGATGTGACATCATGATTGACAGCTCTGTTGATGAATGTGGGCTCCTGCAGCGCTCTGAACCAGACTAGCAAAGTAGAGCAGAAACAGCAAGAGAGAGCACAGCAACACTCACACAAGAGTCACTGAACTTTCCAAAGCCACAAGTGTCTGATTCAAATCAACACAGGGATATTTTCTGCTGTGGACTGTTCCCATCTGAGGGATCTTTGACATTTTAAGTTAATTACATGTTTAGGTTAGCAGCAGTAGTGGGACGTCAGTCGTGTGACTCTACCAACCAGGTTACCTCTGCATAAGCCTTAGCTGCACTAACCCAATATGTCAGTGCCCAGGGAGCTGGTCTATTGGCTTCATATAACCCACAATGGGTGGAAATTAAGTGACGTAGTCCATTCTACACACAGCCAATGATACACACCAACAGCTTTGTTTTAAAGTGATAAGGGTATTACAGTAAAAAATAGTCAGGACTAAATGTTGAAAAAGATAACACGATAGGCCTATTACACTGGCAACATATTAACCATGTCTTTTGGGTTAGTATGCTTACATTAGCACATTTAAAAAAAAAATACAGATTAGTCTAGGAATGCTAAGGTATTTGTTAGAACAAAATAGGGTTGAATGAGTAGCATTAAGTTTAAAAACATGAATAAGACCAACCATTTTTTTCTATTAAGCATCAGTTATCATATCAAGATGCTCTCATCCTTAGAATCACATGGCTAACTCATGTCATTTGCACCATTTTGGCTAGGTTTGCATGCTAACATGTGCATATTAGCACAAATATTACAGAGGCTGCATTGTCAACTATTAGCACGTGGTATTTGAAATAAGTAATATAAGATCAATACATTTCAAAGCTGCACTAAGTTAGCATCATTGTCCTTTATCAAATGATGTGCTTTAGCAGTGGAGCTTCCCTAACTGGATACTGAGCATGTTAGCCAAGCTATGATTGACCGTCCGTGACTTCTCTATAAGAAAATATTTAATCGACTACGGCAGCAAAAGAAACACCCAGAAGGGAAACACTTGAGCCTTCAACCTAACCGTCACCAGCACAAAGCCTTTAACTGACTGATACAGCCAGGACTAAGAAGAAGAAGAAGAAGAAGAAGAAGAAGAAGAAGAAAACACCTAGCATACTGAGCTAAAGCAGAATCAGTCCACAACATTTTGATGAACACATTTGTGTTAGACAGAATATACAAAGAGTCAAGGAATGTGATGATATGGCCTAATGCCTAATTTTAAGGATGACATGAATGTGTGTGCAGTGTGAGTTTCCATCATTACAGATATTTCACTCTGAAAACTAAGAATGTCTACACTCTTTCACAGCACTGGTGATCCATTCAATAGCTCCCTTAGAACAGAGAAGACTCCCTCTGAGCTCTATAACATCCTCATGATATACTGTAATTAAAAAATTCCATCTATTTTTTACATTCAAGCTGAAGGCCGACATTGGTTTCAAACTGCAGTTCACTACCAGCTAAGGCAGTGCTGGTAACTACACAGAACAAAAACATGATCATCTGCTTTTTCACTCTCTCTATAAATGGAACAATGGTATGTTTGCACTACAAACCATGATGTTTGGGCCACATCTAAAATCTCAAGAAAGGTCTATGAAGCAGAGTGAGGTGACAACAAGCCTTTATAGAAGGACTTAACTTTTAATATGACACAAACAACAGCATGTGCTCACGTATGGTTGCATTGTCATGTGCAGCTAAAGAGGTATAAAGATAGAACACCTCAAATCTAATTACCCTAAAATAAACAGTAATGAGAGTGGTCTTAAGAGTTAGACTTTAACCTTAAATAATTAAATCATGACAACACTACAAGTCGCTGAAAGCCGAGTATGACACTACAGCTCATAGAGCCTGGTGTTTTGTAAGATGTAGTTCAAGGTTATTTTATTTTTCCTGCTGTCAGGTTTGAGCGACAGCCTACATATGTGGCTCCTAATGAGGAACGGCATTTATAGAACACCAGGGACGAGAGAGAGCCAGAGAGCTAAACCTTAAAATATGACATGTTATTCTCAGAACATGAGGGAGAGAGCGGGTGAAAGCACCTGCTTAATTCACTCCTTCTTCCCTGCTTTGTTTCTCATTTCACTTTTGTTTTTTAATGGCATAACTTATTTAGTGCCCAGTCTTTATTTTCATGCATATTTGTTCCAGTTTAAAGGCTTGAAAGTGTATTTTTCCAGCCAAGAAGGATTTAACAAAGCGTAACCTTGCTGCTGCAGAATTATATCTGCATGAATGAGCCGTATCTGGAATGGTCGATGAAACCATTCAAAGCTGACCTCATCTATGTCTGCAACAGCAACATGAGCATTGATTCAAAGTGAAAGTGAAAAGTTTGACTTCATTTGAAAGTGACATTAAATAAGTCTTTGATTTACAAAAAAAATCCTTTAAAGTACCTTGCCTTTCTTCATGATGTTGATGTATATGATGAAGATGATAACAGTGATGATGATGAGAGGACAACACAAACATCTTGTCTCCTCATGAAGGACATCTGGAGACACTCTGGATTGGAGATTAATGCAAAACATGAAAAAAACTGAAGCACAAGTTGGTTAGTCATTTTTTTTTCAGCTTCTTAAAAAAGCAAAGCACCCATGGGTGAGAAATTGAGTCATGAATCCCACATCCCACAATCCTCCGCTCACCTTCCAACCAGCAGGAACTCTCCCACCAGGCGCTGTCGTCTCATGGCCATCAGGATGCCTCGGACCGTCATGCCCTCGCAGAAGCAGGCCACCACCCTGGCTTTGGGCAGGTGGACTCGCAGCTTCTGCAGCAGCTTATCAAAGCTCTGCTCGCCTGCGTTGCTGTATATCTTATCGGAGTGGGCGATGCAGAGTCCCTCCTTTGCTGCCATGTCTTTGAACGCCTCCATACCACTCTCACCATAATTACCTACAAAGGGGAAACCATAAAGGGAATGTTGATACACACAATACTGCACACTAAACATCTCAGGCTCATTACCTAATTAAAACCAACAAAACAAGCGTTTTCAACCGGGACAAAAACCTGAAGTCATCAGGACTCTTTAGAATAAAAAAAAAGGAGCTGGATGCAAATACACTGGAGTACTGCCAGCTCACACTCGAGAATCAGGTAATTTTGTCCCCAATTATGGGAGCTGTCAGGGGTTTGACTTCCCTGTTTTTGCTCGAAATTAGGTCACCTACTTTCTGCTGCTTTGCAAGTGTGCTCTCACTCTGGGCATTACACTGCTCGAGGCGTCCTTTTCATTACTACGTGTGAGTTTTACTCCCATATGTGGCATGTCGTCTTGAGTGGTAACACACTCCTGCATTTTTTAAACTGTGTTTTCACCTTAAGTCAACTCTGTGTCAGTGTTGCTGATGAGGCTGCAGTTTCTGTTTGAATTCTAATTATTTCACTTTCTTTTTTTTATTATTTTCTTACTTTTCAGAAGACCTTTTAATCCTCTATGTTGACTTAATTGAATTGAGTTTGTTGCCTGCAGGTGTTGGCAGAGTGAATACTGAAAGTTGGCAGCACAATGTTCTCTACTTCTACATCCTTGCATCTCTGTACTTTGTACATCATGTCATTTTCAGGCAAAAATATGTACTTTGTAAATGCTCACACAGGGAAGTGAATATTATTTCTATCTCATAAACTAAGACATTAGTTCCATGAAAAAAAATCCTGATGCATAGCAACAAGCAGAGTGCCTGTGTATTCCCAGTTGAACAGTAACCAGGATTTGAGTTCTTTGGTTGAAAACAGGTGAAAGACCTAATCTAGACCTAATCTCAACCCTTAATTCTCAAAGTAATTTTCCAGCAGTAGTTGTAATCCTGTCCCTGCAAAGACATCATTTTTACAAGTTTTATTTTTCTCACAATAATCATAAAAACTGGGTGCGGACTTAGCCTAATGGTTAAGTTGCGCCTGCATGTTGCGGGTGGTCCGGGTTTGAATGAAGCCTGCGACCTCTTTCCCGCATGTCATTCCCCCACTCTCTACCAGTTTCCTACACTATCCACTGTCCTCTCCTCTATAAATACAGATGTAAAAGCCCCCAAAAATATAACTTAAAAAATATATATAATAATAATCATAAATACTGCACATTATCAACTGTGGGATGCCATGAAGAAGATTCAGAGACATTAAAAAAGGAGCAGTTTTAAACCTTCACCAAAGAGGACTGTGTGCACATGTGCAAGCACTACAACTGTGAAGCTCAAACTACAAAGTAGAGAGACCCCTTGGTGCTGATGTAGTTGACTGATACCTAATGGGATACCACTACAGTAGTAGAGGAGCTAGCTGGTTGAACATGTTTAATGGTGTTTGACATGTTGGAGATTGTGAGGTAAACTCCTGGTCTGAATATCTGATTTTTAAAATTTTAACTTTAATATATTCGGTCGAGGTAAATGTCTGTCTAACATGAGTCTAGTTCTACTCGAGATCTCTGCCTGTTACAGGAAGTTTGTCCTTGCTGCTGTAACTTGCTAAATGCTGCAAAGTGCTCTGCCCATGGTGGATTAAGATGAGTCCTGTCTACAAGATGGGACTGGATCTTATCCGGTCTTGATGTTGGGTCTTTGTTAATAATATAACATAGAGTACGGTCTAGACCTGCTCTGTTTGTTGTGATTTGGTGCTATACAAATAAAGATTGATTGATATATACAACTTGAAAACTGCTGTGTTTGAATGTATGACTCTTGTGACAGAAGCAGACTAACTAAGTGAAATCGGGTCTAAGCATAGATGTTTAATCAGCGTCTTTGCATAGAATAAAATGTTCACTTTTAAACTAGTTATCAACGTCTTCTCAGCAGCAGCCATCAACATCTCTTAAAGGTTTCTCTACAGAATAATGCTCTCTGAGTTTGACAGAGTGGGCGTAAAGACTTCTGAGCTTTTAATGCATTCTCTTGTTTGGTTGCACTTTAGCTGAATGGCAAACTTATACAAGACAGTCAGGGTTGAGTCTGATATGTTAAAAAATAATAAACTTTCAGTGCATTATCAGAAACAAAGAGAGAAAGTGAGGTCATTTGAAAACTTCCCACTGCCAAAGAGACTTCAAAAGCAATATCACTATAGTTACAGAACAAAAACCTTGAAACAAAGGGCTTTTCTCATAACAAGAGCGACACATGACATGACTTTTTACACACACAGAAAACAGACCTCTATTAAAGCCTTCTCTGCAACAGTTTGGTATAACATGGAATTAACTGGAATGATACAGAAAGGATTTAGCTCTTTTCCTTATCATGAGGGATTTGTAGCATAATATGATCACAACCACTAAGAGGTTTAAATATACTGAAGGAAATGGATGGGATCAGTATGGAATACTTAGGCTGACAGTGAGAAGGATGTGTTTAACCTTGGCTTATGTATTTTGTTTCTAAAAAGATGAGAGTGCTGATTCAGGGGCTGGATCTTTTAAAGAAATGATAATACCTGTGTAGTAAGATTGCATAATATTTTCAGCAAGGGGTTGGGGTTGCTCTAGGTCAGCTTTAAATCTGCATTGTAAAATATGACAGAGTCACTAAAGAGGTTGTAAATGAACGAATCTTAAATCTCTTTGAGTGCCTGCAATATTTTCCTGACTTAATATAAACGATAACTCCTGCAGGGTGGTAAAGATAGGACAGAGAATAAAGTTACAGATGGGTTCTGAATAATGAGTCGCTGCTGTCAGAATGTTATCAGGGGCTAAAGCTTGCAGTGGACAGAGCTCCACTGAGAACCCAGAGAGTTCAAAGTCAAACCAGATATTCCATATGATGCTCTGCCAATCATGAACCGCATTACAGAGAATAAATAATCAGAACTGATTTTTTTCATCTATATTGAAGCCATTAATATGACAGCTTCCACAGGATTGCGACAACTCAAATCTGAGGTTTTTAAAGAGGAATGACTTCATGCATGTGTGTGTGTGTTTTAGTCTTAGTCTGAGTGAAGGCTCACTTTTTTTGGCTCAGGTTTTCTTGCTGCAGGCGGGTTTTGTTTTTTGCACACAACATGATTGGGTGAGGTTTTTCCATGTTGATGCAAGGTCAGAATGTCAGGAGTAAAAAGTGGAATGCTTCTCTTTCTCTCAGTCAGCCAGAAAACTAAAAAAGTAAAAACTGAGTCTTGCACTGCCTACAATGATGCAGATAAGTCTCTTTCTCCAGGACTAACTATATGTATAAAAAAAAAGAAGCAGACTAATTAACACCCCATGAAAATTATACTACTTATGTTCGGTTGAGGGAGATTTGTGTCTAACATGAGTCTGGTCCTGCTTGAGGTTTCTGCCTGTTAAAGGAAGTTTGTCCTTGCCACTGTAACTTGCTAAATACTGCAAAGTATTTGCAGGGACTGGATCTTATCCTGGCTTGATGTTGGGTCTTTGTTAATAATATAACATAGAGTACGGTCTAGACCTGCTCTGTTTGTAAAATCGTCTTGAGATAACGTTTGTAGGGATTGGCGTTATACAAATAAAGATTGATATATTGAATGGAAGCTGCTGCTATCTTATTAAAGTGTTGTTGTTATAATGTGATTTATTCAAAGTATATGTAGAAGAGAAAGAGACAGACAAAAGTAGAAGGACAAATATAAAACTGTCACACACACCGTCTTACCCTCTGTGTGTATAGCAGACACGTAGCTCCAGTTGTATCTCTTGACGATGTCCACCATGGCTCTGGCCTGTTGCATATCTGATGGCACCACCCTCATGAAATATTTATACAGGCTCTGTGGAAATAATTTACATGTTCACAGTCAGACAGAAAACGCTTTTATGTGACAGTCTGTCTGCTCGTTACAGATAAATCCATAACAACGCCATAAAGCCACTGCACATTAAAGCCCATGTGAAGGGTTTCTGACTTGTTATGGAACAGACTGACAGTTACAGTGATGCCTCTTTATGACCGACTAAAGAAAACAAGAACGGTAATGACAAGGTTGACAGCAAATGCACTCAGTGATACATTTGACTGTAAAGTGAAAGCATGGGGAGATTATCTTTGTCAGAAAACACCTCTTATGCATGTTCAGGATAAAATCAGCAAAGATGGAAGAGGTGCTGCGTTATCCACACAGGGTGCCAGAAGTGAATCAGACAGGAAGCATCTCACAGGAGCTTTAAGTTCAAGAATATTCAAAGAAAAAGGACAGCACTGTTGTTTTGGCTGGGTTTGACAAGTACATATCCAGAGGTGGAAAATAACACTACAAATAATGTGCTATACTTAAGTAGAATTTAAAGATATTCATAATTGGGGTGCCGGTGGCCTAGCGGTCTAAGCGCGCCCCATGTACAGAGACTATAGTCTTTGTTGCAGTGCTCTGTGGTTCGAATCATGGCCTGGACCATTTGCTGAATGTCTTCCCCCACTATCAACCCCACATTCCCTCTCTCTCTTCAACTGTCCTAAGAATAAAGGGGAAAATGCCCAAAAGTATCTAAAAAGAAAAAGATACTGATACTTTATAAGAGTATATATTTTCAGACAACTTACTTGAACCACCAACACTTGAAGATACAATTGGCACTAAATATTTCAAAATACAAGTTACTTTATGTTACGTTTTTGCAAACCAGTTTAAAGCTGAATGGTTGTTTTCTTTTCAACTGAAGTCAAGATGATGTAATTTCACAAGTCTCCCAAATATGACATAAGATTCAGTAAACTATACACTACCAGTCAAAAGTTTGGAAACACCTTCTCATTCAAGGGTTTGTATTTATTTTAATTATTTAAAACACTGTAGATTAATACCAAAGACATCAAAACTATGAAAGAACATATATGGAATTATTTAATTAACAAAAAAGTGTTAAACAAAGCAGAACATGTTTTATATTTTAGATTCTGTAAAGTAGCCCCCTTTTTCCTTCATGACAGCTTTGCACACTCTTGGTATTCTCTCAGTCTGCTTCATGAAGTGGTCTCCTGGAATGGTTGAATTAACATGAGCCTTGTCAAGAGTTAATTTGTGGAATGACTTGCCTTCTTAATGTGTTTGAGACCATCATTTGTGTTGTTCAGAGGTAGGGTTAGTACACAATGGATAGCCCTATTTGACTACTGTTGTAATCCATATTATGGCAAAAACCAGATTAGTTCATAGTTTTGATGTCTTCAGTATTAATCCACAATGTTGAAAATAATTAAAATAAATAAAAACCATTGAAAAAGAAGGTGTGTCCAAACTTTTGACTGGTAGTGTACTTTGAAAGGATTACAAATTGATTTTTTATTACTGTGTTGCAGTCCAGGCAGATTGCTCTCTAACATGAGTCTGGTCCTGCTGGAGGTTTTTGCCTGTTAAAGGAAGTTTGTCCTTGCTGCTGTAACTTGCTAAATGCTGCAAAGTGCTCTGCTCATGGTGAATTAAGATGAGATCAGACTGAGTCTTATCCTGTCTTGATGTTTGGTTCTTTGTTAATAATATAACACAGCGTACAGTCTAGACAGGCTCTGTTTGAAAGCATCTTGAGATAACATTTGTTGGGATTTGATGCTAGATAAATAAAGATCGATTGATTGATTATATTATAATTCAATGTAAAAGTTGTATTTGTATTTCTACTTATACAGATTTTTTCTTCAAACAAGTACGAATAATTCAATTTCTACCTCTGTAGTGTTAACCATTCATGCTGTGTTTTAGACCCTTTAACATCTTTTATCTCATAAAAATATTCCATTAACCTCATTCTCCTGCACTGATTTACCGTTCAAACTGGTAGTGGTTTATTTGTACCCAGGTTAAAAGCCTATTGTACATGTAACTGTTTCTGTTAAGTGGTCTTACCTTGTCACTGAGATCCATGCTCGTGGCTGAGTAAGCTATCTGCGGGATGTTGAAAAGCTGGAGGAGATTCTGCACTTGGATGGCCACAGAGCTGGATCCTGGTCCAATCAGCCCCACGATGGGCTTTTTCCCCTGCATCATCATGCTCCCTTGCTCTGCTGTGCACTTGCCCTGGTTCTCCTCCTCTTCGTTGGATACCAGGGTGTCCCGGATGAACTCGATGCTCTGCTCCAGTGCCACAGCCGAGTGCCAGCACGAGTCCCTGGAGAGGAAAGATTGAGTTCTTATTGTTATTTGGGAAAAGCAGTGTGGGATTAAGTGGATGATAGCATGAAGTAGCCACTTGGGTAGGGAAGCAATTTCTATGAAGCACTTGATTCAGATGTTTTTTCTTTTCCGGAGCAGATTGTGGTCTGTAAAAAAGCTTATGTGAGGTTTCAGCAGTTTGAATCTCTCAAATCCAGCTGGTATCTTCCAAACTCTGTTTTGTGTGTGTGCATTTTTTGTTTGTCTTGACAGTATTTCCTTTCCAAGCTGCTGCAAATTCAGAAAGTTGTTTCTCCTGTGAATTTGTCCCTACATGTTTTCGGAGTAAGTCATTTCACAGCATTTTCAGAAAGAAGGAACATTTTTACAACCACTTGTTCTTTGATAGTTGTAGCAGCTTTTCGTTCAGGCGATATCCTCCACCACCTTTTGTCAGTGGGTGAAGCCGCCTTGTCTGAGTGACCTGTGGGTCTTAAAGCACCAAATCCAGATTTACCGTGGATCATTGTTAGTGGACTTCTGCCTCTGTGTGGTTTACTTTATTAGCCACACTCTGATGTAACCTATCAGTCTTCTTTTAAGCGCCTTGCTTACTTAATTGTTAGCTGATGTGTCATAAAAGCTGTCTTTTTCAGTACTTTTCCCAACCAGTGAAACCTTTTGCTCTCCTTGAGTGACTGAAATTGAAAAAAAGGCACACTGTCATTTATAGATCCTCCTATCCTTGCCTAAGTGCATTTGATAAAAGCTGAATCCAGGAAAATGTTCTGCCATTTGTGATGATTATCTAACTGCTGATGATACTTAACATCTCTGCTAAATTCACACGCCTGGCATGGTTTTTTTTATTACTTTCTAAATTTGTCCTTTCCTATCTGGGCTCATCCCATCGCATGCAAAAGAAACTGTTTGAAAACCGGAGGTGTAACATCAGGTGTCGGTGATGTACTGAATCTTTAAAATGGAGAGGATCATCATCATCCTCATGCTATTCAGAGCATTACATACTTAGTAGTCTAAAAGGTCCATCTCTCAGACCAACAGGTAAGCCACAATTGTTGCATCTTCATTGTGTTATCACATGATCCACTCCTTGGCTTCAAAATAAAAACATGAGCCAGTTTGGTGACGGTTTCTGACCTGATCTCACAGCCCAGGGTGATGTTCGGGAGGATTGTGGTGTCTGCGTTGATTCGATCCAGAGTATGCATCATGGCCTCCACTCTCTGGATCCCGTACTGCTCCCGCACAGCACCACACTTTCGCTCATGGACCTGAGCAAAGCACAACATCACCGATTTACTAACATTCATCACATATGAAGCAAAGAAGCATAAAGCAAAGAACACAGCATATACCTTGTCTGCAGGTGGTTGATGGTGGACAGAGAACAGAGCTCCTATGATGATGTCCCCAGGGATATGAGCCAGAACCCTTCTTTCAGTGTTCTGGGCGTCAACCCCTAACTGGTCTCTCAGGCCCAGCCAGCTAAGAAACACACACACTAACAGCAGCCTTGATCTCTTTCCCGTTGCTGTGTTCATCCTTGCACCTTCAGCCATCCTTTTTCCTCTTAGAGCTCAGGGATGGATGGATGTGTGGTCTTTTGTTTGGAGCTTGTAATTCCAGGGGTGATGGTTAGACTCCTTAAAGACAGAAGTGACAGAATCAGAGTCTGGTTTGTGGCTTACACATAAAGTTAGTGCGTTTAAGTGCTTAACTATGAGGAGAGAATTAGTGTAAGAAGCAGATATGAGGCACACTGAAATTAAATGTCAATTACACATTAAAAATATATATTTTAATTAAAGGCACTATGAGGAGTTTTTCACCAGCTGAGAAACAGACTAAAACCAACACTGATGCCTCTTTATGACCTTCAAAAGCAAACAAAACTATAAACAACAACATTGATACCTTCTCTTTTGTCATTTTTAATGCCTTAAACCCCTCAGAGGGGGTAGGTGTCAGACCACATGATTGGCATTTGGCTTTAGAAACATCCTTTTTTGGCTGTTTTCATGGCAAATAATCACATTGAGTGATACATCTGGCTGTTAAAAGACAGCAGTGTGAGGTTTTTGTTGAAAACACTACTTTTGCATGTACAGAACAAGAGATAAGAGGTATCACTTTGGGGTGCCAAAATTGATATAAATCAAAAGTTCCTCACAGCAGCTTTAAGAAATAATTTGTATTTATAGGCTTAACATTTATGTAATGTTAGGCGACTATGAGACACTTGATGATGCAATGTAAGGCAGTAAATGATACATTGTGTTTCAGCAGGTGTTTGTCTAGTGGATAACCAAGAGAAAGTCTTTTTAATCAATATCTTTGGTAAAGAGATAAAATATTTGAAATAGAAAAACAAAAGTAGTATGAGATATTTACTGAATATATTGTAATATTTCTCCTTACAATGACATTAATTGCTGCCCTTGGTACTGAAATGTGAGTCTCGCGCTCCAATTAGGTATCCACAACCATCATTATCTCGACTGGATTCAAGAAATAAATTCCACACATATCAAAAGTCAAAGAAAACTTCATCCTACCTCTTCTCTGCCTGTAGCCCTGCACATGCCATCCCTTTTGAGACCGTTTCCATCACTGAAAGGAAGAAGAAGAAAAGCGCTGCAGGTTTCTGCTCAGGCTCTCTCTGACGCCTGGCTACAGCAAACTGCAAATAGCAGCAGATAATATAGCCCGTTATTGGAACATGTTTGACTTACTGACGCACACGGCGGGCCCCCCTCCTTCTTCTTCTTCTCCACCACCTCCTCCTCCTCCTCCTCTTCGTACTCCTACTCCAAAACAGTGGAAGGCATGGAGCGTCAACAGTGACTAAATTTGTACAACTATGGAAGGCTACAGTAGACGAAGCACACATGTTTGATTATGTTAAAAGAAAGATGTAAACAACGTGGCATCATAACGCGGATGTATATCTGTTAGGGTTCCTAATTACGCAAGCCCTGTGCGGACATGCATCCAAACACTTGATCTCAGCTGTTTCTCAACTTATCTTCAGCTTATCTTTGCTTCCACAGAGTTGTAAAAGCAGGGATCAAACATGAGCTACCTCAGTGTGTTAATGGCAGAATGACACGAAGTCTGATCTTTGACAGCCCATTGCTTTTTTTTCTTCTAGATCAGGGATTCCCAAAGTGGGGTTCGAGACCCTCTGGGGGGTCGTGAGAAACTAATGTGGGGGTCGCAAGATGTCTTCCCAGAATGATTTTTGCTCAGTTGGGCTTGATGATTTACATAATTGGACTTCAACTGATTTGATTGAAAGCCATGAGATATGCTCTCAAGGAGTGCCTGCTTTTAGGATATTAATCAGTCGGGGTTTTGCTGGAGACTAAATTTGTGCTTTTGAAAGTCTTTATAATTAATGGTTTAGTATTAAGAATAATTTAAACTGACAAGTCTTAAAATGATTTCTCAAGAAGTGTTTTCTCTCTGCAGCTGAATAAAGATCTCTTACCAGGGGTTATGATTATAATGGAGATGAATGAATGACTTTTATGGGAATAAATTGTTTTCAGGGTTTAGGAAAAAAAACTATAACTCAGTCCAATGTTTTTATAACGACAACCTATTCAATTCAGTCTCTTTAGCCCAGGTATTCCCAAAGTGGGGGCCGGGAGACAATAATGTGGGGGTTGCACGATGTCTTCCAGCATAATTTTTTTAAAGTAATCTAAAATTCCATATTTTACCCATTGTTGTAACAAAAAAAAAGAGACCAAAATAGAAGTTAATTTTGAAATAAAACCTGTGAATAAAAATATGTCATTAGTTCTCTGTCTGTCTTTGTTGCCAGATGAGGTTAAGGCTGGTTAATTGATTAATAATTAGTTAACAAAGATGCTGCTGGTTAATTAACAGCCCAGCAAGAAGCAACATTTAATCACTTCAAGGGACAGTGGGGTCCCAAGTCCTTGACACCTGTATTTTGGGGGTCTGAGACTGAGAAGTTTGGGAAACCCTGTTCTAGATTACTAGAAAACTTACTTTGCTTGTTATTTTACGATACTGATATAGATTAAGCTATTAAACAAGATTCTGATGATGAGAAAACATGTTGAACTCTGCAGAAAACATATTGAACTGTCCAGAAATCAACTGAAATGTGTCATCACAGGTAAAAAAGAGTAAGTACAGTGTGTCTCTACAGGGCTTCCGAAGCGGTCTACTGTATCCAGTGGCCCTACCTTCCTTCTCTCTTCTGGAAATGGTAATTTAATCATTATTAAAACATAAATCAGCAGGGAAAATTTAGCAAATCACAGCAAGTTTTGACTGCACTTTGTTCATCAAATGAGAAAACCAGAAAAATCTAAAATCTAACTGTCCAAGCAATTACAAACACCAAAAACAGTGACCTAAAATACTAAGTTTTTGTTTTAGTATGAAGTTTTTTGTATAAAAGTTTGTGTGATAAGCACAGACTTGATTTAATACTAGTGAGTTCAGAATATATATAGAAAGTAACTGATGCATTATGTGTCACTTGAATGTTTTGTAGGCTATGATGCATGACTCATAGCCACCAACAAAGATCTATTCAGCAAATACTTGGAAACAAGGGAGGTCAAATATGTGATTGAAGATGTGTACATGCAGGGAAGTCATAATTAGGAGCCAAATGAAAGGCACAGTGAATATCTGCCTATAAAAAAATGTATTTTGTTGGTTGCCTTGAGGGACAGAGAAAAAAGTGGAGGCAGCTCTTGCCAAGGGAGAATGGTCTCTGTGGTTGTTGCATTGCGCCCTCTGGTGGTGACTTGTTTTGCTGTAATAGACTTCCTTGTCTGAGAACATCACATGCAAACAGGCTCCCAATCATGAGACTGAAGGTCAGAGGTCAGAGTGGTTGCGAGCTCAGGTGTAGAGAGTCATATGAGACAGTGATACAGAGGAAGACAAAAGATATTAAAGGTTATTAGTCAGAGAAAAGAACATATGATGGCCTCTGGCCGGAAAGTGTTCTTGGAATGTAAAGATCACATATTCATTCCATAGCCAATGGCTGGCCTTTATTGTGGTCTTCCTATCAGCTGATCCTCAATTAATCCTTTGTTTTTAGATCCGGTGTCAGCTCACACTGTTGGTGATGACATCCAGTGATGTGGTATCATATGAGCCAGAGTTAAAAATGTCAGATTCACAAAAAACAAAGAGTCTCAGTCAAGACAAATATTCAGTTTAACCTTATTTATTAAATATTTGATTCAATTCAGACATTTAAAAGGGGCTTATTTTATTACTTTATATCTGATATTGTTATTTAATGTTAAATCTTTGAGGTTAAACAGGTAATATAAGGAGGGCTGCTGGGAAATACATCCTACATAACTCTTTATAATCTCTCTGTGGTTTGTCAAGACTTTCATGGAGATTTTCATCCCTTAAGGTATGGAAATCTCAGGAAAAACAGTTTACTTAAGCCCTCATTGTGGTCTAGTATGTGTGTGTGTGAGTGTGTGTAGGGGGGTATGTGTGTGCAGACTGATCATGAGGTATGTGCCTGTTTTAATCTGTTGACCCTGAGCAGAAAGTAGACCACATTTCAAGTAGAAAATCACCATGAGATCATTAAAAGTACAAAATATGAATTAATGTGATCCTGTTTCTTTTCATAGAGACATTGTGAAGTCTTATTATGACTTTTAACATCTACCTTTCATTAGGCTTCTATTTGGCAGCACAGATAAACTACAAATACCCCTTATAAAAGTGAGTCAATTAGCATTCATAAGAGTACTGTTTTTTTTTTTTTTGTCTCTCTCTCCCCAGAGGAAGTCTTGCTGTAGTTTTGGGTTGTGTGCATCTATGCTGATCACCCTCCCTCACGATATAAGCTTCACCCTGAGGTTAGGCAGCATGTGACTGGCTCAACAAAGAGGAGGGGGTGCCGGGAAAAAAAAAAAAAACCTGAAGAATTTAAGCCGGCGTGACTCAAATGGGCTCTCCCACTTTGAGTGTTTGGCTTGTTTGTCGGGGACAGCTTGTCCTGCTATGATGTGGCCCCTGATTCTCATTAGTTTTACATCATTTTTTGTACCTTCATATCAACAGTTTCCTCGCCAGTGTGCCAACCGGGAATCTTTGCTCTCCAAGGAGTGCTGTCCGGCTTGGGAAGGGGACGCCTCCCCCTGTGGAGTCAGCTCGGGCCGGGGCTCATGCCAGGATGTGGAGGTGCCGGATGAACCAGATGGGCCGCAGTATCCTTTCTCAGGGTTGGACGACAGGGAGAAGTGGCCCTTGGTTTTCTACAACCGGACTTGTCAGTGTCAAGGAAACTTCATGGGTTTCAACTGTGCGGACTGTAGGTTTGGCTACTTTGGGGAGAACTGTACTCAGTGGAGGGCGTCTCTGAGGAGGAATGTTTTCCACCTATCCCATGATGAGAAGATCAAACTGGTGTCCTACTTGAATTTGGCCAAGCAGTCAGTCAGCAGGGACTATGTTGTGGCCACAGCGACCTTCCAGGAGATGGAAAATGGCTCCAACCCAATGTTTGCTGATGTATCTGTGTATGATGTGTTTGTGTGGCTGCATTACTACGTGTCTCGGGAGGCTCTGTTGGGGGGGCCTGGAAATGTATGGAGTAATGTGGACTTTGCCCACTGGGCCCCTGCATTCCTCCCATGGCACCGTCTGTACCTGCTCCTATGGGAGCATGAGATCCGGAAGCTGACCGGGGACATGACTTTCACCATCCCGTACTGGGACTGGAGAGATGCCGAGGCATGTGATGTGTGCACTGATGAGCTGATGGGAGGCCGGAACCCACAGGATATCAGTTTACTCAGCCCAGGATCCGTCTTCTCTTCTTGGAGGGTAAACACACAAGAATAAGTTCTCCACCTTCTTTTGTAGACTTCTTTTTGTTCCCTCTGTTCTTTTGTTTTTTTCCATCTCCAGCCTACAGTAGGCCTATTATGTAACTGGACTGACTCTCCAGTCACAGTTTAATGGTGAAATAGGATTTAGTTCTAAAATGTTGTCAAAAGCCTGATCTTGAGCCTGCACATGCAAACATTTGTTCTAAGAATAGATTGTAAATTTATGTCCAAAATATGAAAAAGAAATTACTATAATTCTAATCATTCACTATATAGCATCATTTCTGGATCAAAACATCAACACATATGAAGCTAAACTTCTTTAAGTTTAATTAATTAATTGATTAGTTCTCAACTATAAAATACATCTCAAACTAACTGATTACTTTGTTAATTCAAAACAGTCAATATCTTTTTATATGAGGTCTTTTAATGTTAGTCTAGTGTCTTTGCCCCTCAATGACAGGTAACAGAATCAGTCAAAAAGGGGGGAGGTCACAGGGGCTGTCTTCATGGACACTAGCTTGAGTCAAGAAAGTCTTTAATAGTTCTTTAACAGGGCATAACGTTTTAATAATCAGGAAAAAGAAAAGCCAACCTGTTTCGACCCTCATGGAGTCTTCATCAGGGCGTGGTGACACAAGGTGAGGTTCATTTATACCATCATGTGTCCAGGAGGCTAAAAAATACATCCACGTAGTGAGATAAATATATGTAGAAGGGCAGAAATACACTTCATGGTGGCATGCAAAGTCAATATAAGAGAGTATAATCTAAATTGCAAGTATAATTAGCTTATATACACATTACAATTGTCATTAAATTGACATCAAGTCATGTTAAATCACACCAATACAACTGAACTAAAACAAAAACTTAAAAATAAAGAAGAGAGACTAAAATGTAAGTATTATATGTATTCATATATTGATGTATGTGTTATGTATCTATCTATTTGTCTATTTATATATCTATAGTAAACAGCATCACTCATGGTTGAGCACAAGACATTTTAAAGCTTCATTTGGGGTTTTGTGGGACATTGATCTAAATTTTTACACACTTCCTGATGCTTTATAGACTGATTACTTTCAAAATAATTAAGTGATTCATAAAAAATAAGTTTTGTAACAATAAAAAATGTTGTTTGCAGTCCTATAAAACTCCAAAACAGCCTTTATGCCCTCTGTAGTGACATACCCTGACAGCAACTGTCCCATCTCAGTAAAGCAGACACATATTATAAGCCAAATGTCTGATATACACTTGAATGTTTGTATTTGTGTCTCTGTTACCAGGTCCTATGCTCCCAAGCAGAGGAGTACAGTGACAGAGGCGTGTTGTGTGATGTGAGCGATGAAGGCCCGTTGCGTCGGAACCCTGGAAACCACAACCATAACATCGTTCCACGGTTACCAACTTCAGCAGAAGTGGCGTTCACTCTCAGTCTGAGCAACTATGACACCGGAGCCCTGGACCGCAGCGCCAACATGAGCTTCAGGAACACTCTGGAAGGTAAGACAAGCATGACCACAAACACACACACACACACACACACTCACACACACACAATCTGTGCGTCCTCCCCTTACAGGTGATATAGCTTGCTTGGCTGCTTCTTCAGATATTGTTTAGTTTTCCGTGCCACACCTCTCCTCTCTCAGTGTCTGAACTTTCTAATATATAAAAGGATGAAGACCACTGTCAGTGAGACTCAAACAGAAAGCACTCATAGTTTCTAATAATAAATGTTTATACCTATTTAATGTCAGAAGTTATTAAAATGTATGCTGGTAAAATGTAGAGAAGGAACATCAACATGGGTATTGGTGTTATGAACCAATTTGCTTCCTTTTGTTTTTGGAGGCTAGAGGTAATTTAAATTCTGATGCTTCTTTGATGCATGTGTGAGTCTAAAAAGTCATGAATCACACATTAAACTGAGGCCAAAAAACATATATCTTAAAGCTAGCATGTGCCATACTAATATGAATGATAAAATGTGTCTGATGAAGAAATTTAAACACAAGTATACAAAACCTTTAACAAGTGTTGCAAGAGAAGAAGATGTCAGATGAATGGATGATAAATAGATCATTAGAAAGATAAGCAGAGATAAATTATCTTTGATTGTTTGGTAACTATTTAGCTTTCTTCTGCTCCCTATTTTAAAAACACAAATGAATACACCACAATAAAATATCCAACCACTCTTCTCCAAATTGAAATGATTTGATTTGTTTACAGTTTTTTCCGATCAGTCAAGCATACTAAGTGGCTCCAACGCAGTTATCTGCTTTAATTTACCCTTGCAGCATTTACATCAATAGCTTTAAATAACAAAATGTCATGAGCTGTCAGGAAATCAGATATTCACAAATTGAATTAGATTTTATGCCGCCGAGGTACGGCAGGAGCAAGCTGTAAACACAAGCCTGACATTTATCTACATATTAAGCTGATAAAGCAAACTTGTTGCGACGGCAGTGCTTGTTGACACATCCACAAGGAAATAAAAAGTATCATTAGTTCTGTTTCTTGCCGCCCGATGAACACACGCTCAGTGTTTACTCTGCTTTCACCTCTGGTATAAGTTTTCAGCTCTCCTTGGTGAGAAACATGGCAGCTAAATGTGTGATTACGTTCACTAGTAAGCTGCTAACTTTGTCTTTTTGTTGCTGGATGAGTCGGACATAATGTCTCAAAAAACGCAGCTGAACAGAGTGGCAAAATCCACTCAAAAGAACATACTGGTGTGACAGCGTGGAAGCACACAAACTGTGCACAGAAGAAACCCAGCCTGTTAAATACGTCACCCTCTCTTATCTGTCCTCACAGCAAACCTCTCCACTACTCCTTTTCTTAAAGAAGCTTCAAACACCAGATTGTGAACAGTCACCCCCTCTCTGAGTACGCACTGAATGTGACTTTTAGTAAAACTGCCTTACAAAAAACAAAAGTGGTGTTGTTCAGTGATGATAGCTATTTTACCGATGGCCTTTTGTGCATCCCGGACATGTCTGCTGAGCCTCATGTGTGTCCTGCAAATATGTTAGAAACTGGGTTGCATTCATTTGAAAGTTCAGAAATGGCCTCAGGTTCAAACAAGTCTGCAGATTACTAGAGTTTGGAGAAGCTAAATAATGTTAACAGCTTTTTTCTGTTGAATTTTCTGCAGAACTATCAACATTAAGGCAGAATCCAAAAGCTTGGATTGATGTTCACACACTTCCTAGAGAAGGAGAACGTCTGTGTGATAGGTTAAACTCTAAATTTTAACAGTATTAAATTGAATTACTCTGATACTAAGTGTCTTAAATCATAATGAGCTTTTATCTCAGTGATGTCAATGAAACTCTTCTCTAACCATGGCGAAGAGTTCAGTTTCTCCTGTCATTAGAGGCCGCACAGCTCGAGCTGCTGGTTCTTCTTGTTTTTGCCAATTTGTTGGTCTTGTCAGGAAATCTGCCTTCAAATGCACCAAGAAGAAAGAAAGTTGGCCCTCACGTTCAGTCCTACGCCAAACTTCCTTAACGGGCTTTGTGGGCTTGAAGTCCTAACGGAGCACAACTGTCTGAAGTTTAACTTTAAAAAATCATGTCATATTGTTCATATGTGGTACAACTTGAGGAGAGAAGAGAAGAGAAGAGAAGGGAAAGGAAGAGAGGAGAGGAGAGGAGAGGAGAGGAGAGAAGAGGAGAGGAGAGGAGAGGAGAGGAGGCAAGAAGAGAAGAGAATAGAACATTGGGGGAGAATAGAACAGAAGGGAAGAGAACAGAAGATGATAGAAGAGAAGAGATGAGAAGAGGAGAGAAGAGAAGAGAAAAGAAGAGAAGAGAAGAGAAGAGAGGACAAGAGAGAGAAAGAAGAGATGAGAAGAGAAGGAAAGAGGAGAGGCAGAGGGAAGAGAAGAGATTAGAGGAGAGAAGAAGGGAAGAGAAGAGAAGAGAGGAGAAGGGAAGAGAGGAAAAGAGAAGGGAAGAGAAAGAGTAGAGAAGGGAAGAGAGGAAAAGAGAGGAAAAGAGAGGAGAAAGAGGAGAGGAGAAGGGAAGAGAGGAAAAGAGAAGGGCAGAGAGGAGAAGAGAATAGAAGGAAAGTGAAGAGAGGAGAAGAGAAGAGGAGAGAAGAGAAAAGAAGAGAAGAGAAGAGAGGACAAGAGAGAGAAAGAAGAGATGAGAAGAGAAGGAAAGAGGAGAGGCAGAAGGAAGAGAAGACATTAGAGGAGAGAAGAAGGGAAGAGAAGAGAAGAGAGGAGAAGGGAAGAGAGAAAAAGAGAAGGGAAGAGAAGAGAAAGAGGAGAGGAGAAGGGAAGAGAAGAAAAGAGAAGGGCAGAGAGGAGAAGAGAAAGAGGAGAGGAGAAGGGATGAGAGGAAAAGAGAAGGGCAGAGAGGAGAAGGGAATAGAAGGAAAGTGAAGAGAGGAGAAGAGAATAGAAGGAAAGTGAAGAGAGGAGAAGAGAATAGAAGGAAAGTGAAGAGAGGAGAAGAGAAGAGAAGGAAAGTGAAGAGAGGAGAAGAGAACAGAACAGAACAGAACAGAAGGGAAGGGAATGGAAAAGAACAGAAGATGATAGAATAGAAGAGAAGATGATACGATAGGATAGAATAATATATAGTTGGAGAAGAGAAAGGAACAGAAGATGATAGATGAGAAGAAAACTATATTTCAATCAGTAGAGACAAGTTAATGAAGTAAAGCTAATATTTATTTCACAAAGCTTGGCTGATATTGAATTCATGAAGTTGCATACATACCAAAATTCATGTCTTACTTATTGTCAGAGTGTCTTTGGTGCTTGAACTCTACAGGGAGGTAGAGTGATTGAAGGGTGTCTGCCCTGAGCGACAGTTAAACCTCTCCCCTGTGGAGTTCAGACTCTGGTGGTGGAGGTGTTGCTGATGGAGATGTTTGAGGTTGATGACATGAAGGAGCTGATCCAAACTGTGAAGACTTGGTGTTAATGGTGAGATGGTTGATGAAGTCATCTAGGGCTGAAGAAGCTGCAAAATCTGGGCATTGATGGGGAGGTGGAGGGTCGCAATGTCTGAAGGAAGAGAGAAGCATATTTAAAATTGGCAGCAGAAAATGATAGGCTAACAATGAGGGTGTGTAGAACAGCTGGTGACCACAGGAGATATGAATGAGCAGGGTAGAGTCTTCCTGACTGAACTTACGCTTGAGCTTCATTTGACCACAATCTGGACAACTGTCTTTGATGTTATAGAAAAACGCAATTACATGGATAACAAACAAGACAAAATAAAAAAAAAGCAAGAGATTGAGCGAGTGCTTGGAGTCCTTGGCACCATCACAGTCAGTTTGGTTCATGAATTAAAAACAGTATTTAAAACGTTGGGATTTGGGACTCCAGCTTGGCTCGGTTGGGGGCGGCAGGCGCTTTGTGTACAGCGGCTACTGTCCTTGTCAAAGTGGTCATAGGATTGATTCCAGGCCCCAACAGGATTTGCTGCATGTCATTCCTCACTCTCTTCCTACATTTTCTGTCTCTCTCAAGCGTTACTAAAAGCCCACAACTACAGTGAACCATGTTGAAAGATGAAACACTTATGTGCTGATGACAGCCACAGATGTGTGTTGCAAATGAGAGCATAACTCAAAGATTTAATGACATGTGTAGTCTGCACGTTTCAGCTCAAAATCCCAACTCTCTGCAACAAGGCAGCAATGTGCTTTGACTTTGTGGGACTTTTTTCTTGCGTTACAACAAATTCCTTTGTTCCACCAACAGCTGCATGCTGCAATGCTGATTAAATGCTTTTTAATCTTGCAGGATTTGGGGATCCTCAGACGGGGGTTGGAAACAGCCCTCGCTTGAACATGCATGCCGCACTCCATATTTTCATGAACGGATCCATGTCCTCAGTGCAGGGCTCAGCGAATGACCCCATATTCCTGCTGCACCATGCTTACGTTGACAGGTATGACATGCACAGACACAGTTTTCTTAAATCTGAGTACACCCACACACTTGCACTCAACAGTGACTGTGTTTGTTTTCTTTTTCCCATGAAAGCATTTTTGAGGAGTGGCTCCGGAGGCATAACCCATCTCAATCACAGTACCCAGAATCCAATGCTCCCATAGGGCACAATGCCAGATATCACATGGTGCCCTTCCTGCCGCTCCGCAGAAACAGAGACTACTTCATTTCAACCAAAGAGCTGGGATATGAATATTCAAATCTGCTCAATTCAAGTAAGTGGAGCTTTTCTGATTTCCTACTTTTAGTCCATTTTTTGTTTTCTGATCATCTGCATCAATCTGATAAAGCTTTAGGAGTCTCCACCCAATATGATGTCAAACTAACAATGTTAAAAACTTCTATTACTGCTTTGATCTCTCCCCTCAGACCAGTGGATAGCAGAAGCCATGCGTCCGTACCTGGATGAGCTGAAGAACGTGTGGCCCTGGCTGCTCTTTGCCGGGGTCATTGGAGGAATTTTGGCAGTGTCTCTTGTTGCTGCTTTCCTTAAAGTAAAACAGCGATACCAAGACTCGCCTTGGCAACAATTGGGAGGTTGGAAAAACCCCTTTTCACACTTAACTGCATACTTTTGTAAAGTCTTCCGGATTCAAGAGAAAAAGCCAATAATCTTGGACAGCATCCTGGAAAGACAGCCACTGATCCTGGACGGCATGACAGAGGAAACAAGCAGCCGCAACTACCAGACTACTATATGAAGGCACAGATAACCCTGTGTGAGGGCACAAGTATATATGAATATTAATATCCAGAGCACTGTGAATTATACATTATGTTGAATAATTGTAATGATTCTATTATATTTGTTAATGGCACTGTATTTAAACTGTATTAAAAGTGTAAAAGAACTGCATGTAGCAACTTTTTAAATAGGTTATATTAAAGGCACGTTCCACCCACAACTTGTTACTCGTCAAATTCTCCAAATTAGGCAATTTCAGGCACAGTCTGTGGAGCTCTCATGGTTTCTGTCATCATGACTTTTCATGCTTATTTTTGTAGGGTTAAAGTGGTTTGGCTTCAAAATCAGGCTCAGAGGTGTGTTGCATCAGCCGACTGAAATGATACCCTACATGCATCAAACTGCCAAAGTAACACTAAATCTTCCATTGCATTTTTAAGAGGACCTGAGGGACTTTTTCTTTTATTATCTTTGTGTGGGAGTCGACTGAAGCACACTTTTTGACAAACACTTAATTGATTTGTTTGTGCTGTGAGACATGCTTGTGGAGAGAAAAAACAGTGATAAAGCCTGCATAGATGTCAAGGTCTCAGACATCTCTACAGAATCCTGACATAGTTCAAATTCTTAATCTCAGAGTTGTGTAATAGTTTAAAAACTTTATGACATTTGGTAAAAGTCACGGCAATTTCAGAAGTTGCTTGCGGTCCAAAATCTTTGCTTGAAAGGTTGCACTGACTTGAATTAAAGAGACATGTTTTCAACTCGAGTTAAACTGGCCCTGCAGAATACAAATCCATCACACACACACACATCATCATCATCTGTGTTAAAATTCCAACAAAATTTATTTTTGGTAAGATAAATTGGTTCCATAGTTTTACCCTTACGTCACGGCTCCATTTAGCCAGATATATTTCATACATTCTAAGCCTTGAGTCATGCTGTGTGGCGTAGCACTTTTACTAATACAGTACTTTTCTTTAAATACCTTGTATTCAAATGGCATTCTCAGATATTACAGTACATTCTGATTATTTAAACTAGACTATGCTGTTTGATGAGAAATTAAGATAAATACAACATGTGAATGAAAAAACGTGTACAAAATATACAGTGGATAAAATAACATAAAAAAACGAAAAAGGAAGTCAGAGCGATTTAACTGTTTTAACTTTGAGAGGTGAGAGAGGGAACACAGCTGTACAACTTTAAAATGACGAACTGTTGTATTTCCTGTGACACTTTATTCTGAATATTCTCAATATTTTATAAGTGTGGACATCTCAGGGATCCAAATTTACTCCTCAAACTACACAAAGCTGCTCTATCAGACACTAAATGTGACAACAGCATTGACATATGAAACCAAAAGGTGGAATGAAATTAGACCCAGCTGTAGTCCTTCAGACAGACTTGATGATGAAAGGTTCAAAGGGTCCGACATCAAGCGTGGTCACACCCGACTCTGATCTAACCGTGCCGGGTCATATTCTGAGGAAGTTCAGTGCAATTAAATGAGTCATTATCAGGCTTGATTTAAAGTGAACCAAAAGTCAGTGTTCCTCTTATTAGCATTCAGTACTTGAATAAAAAAGTGTTGTAAAAAATACTTTCAGTCTTAAGCATTCCGACCCATTTAATGACCAATAAAAGGGCCAAAACTTGAGGAGCGGGCAAAATTTAAGAGGGATGACTGGTAAGAATGAAAGGGTAAAAGCACTGTAACTTTTAAGAGGCCATAGTTCCATGACAGTAAAAGAGGTGACTCTTTAAAGAGGTACTGAATGGACTGCACAGCCTCGGATCCAGCTAAAAATAAACACTGTGATTGTATAGTAATTTCTCATCAGTCATCCTCCTCCTCTTCTTCACTATCTTCCTCCTCTTTTTTCTCCTCACTCTCCTTGGGCGGGATGACAGGTGGAGGGAGGTCCAGACGAGCCCATGACATGGCCTCGGACTTCTTCATGGCCACCTCAATCTTGGCGGCCATCATGTTCACTACACTTTTACTCACATCGATCACCTGCGAGGAGAGGAGGGGAGGGAGTGTGAGGAAGAATGGCTTCACAAAACAGGTCGTGAAAGATGCAAAAGAGCTGAAATCATAAAGAATTTACCAAACAGAACTCTATTCATGTCTGTAACAATGGTAAAGATGGCATACAGGAGAGGTAAGGAGACTGTGATGTTGTTGTACTTACTCCCCACAGGCTGAATTTCTGCTCAAACTCCTTCTCTCCTTCAAATATGACCCGGATGTTTAGCTAAAGGAGAAGACAGAAACACAAAGTAAGGTTGTGATGGACATTTTGGATAAAGATAGAAAGATCCAATGACTTCTGTTTCTCTCACTATTGTGCTGTTTGCATCCACGTAGCACAGCTCTGGGACGGCGTTCTTGGCGTAGATGGAAATGATGACCTGCGACCCAGTCTGGTGCCAATCAAACCGACACGGGACCACTTTCTTACCCTGGAAAGGTCAGCAGAACAAACATGATTTGACCCACTTTATGTATTCCTCTACAGGAGACGTGTTCCCCACACACCACTAGATGGAGTCACAGCTGAGGCTCTCTCGTACACACACAAACAGTTGCTGTCAAACCGGCAAACTGAACCTACCGCATCTTTTTTCCTCCATAGATGCGTCCCCTTGGTGCAACCCTCTTGAGAGAGGAAGGTGTTGAAGTCGGAGGTTTTCCTCTTACAGCAGCTCCAGTATTTCATCCTGGAGAGGCAGGAAAGAGATAAAAGTGTTGGATTTTTTTTTCTAACAGTCAATAAATTGTCACTCAAGAGGGCCAGTAAACAAGACTAACAGGAAGACTAACAGGAAAGTGCCCGTTGTGCTTCTTTTACAGCTTCCAGGTTTGTCTATGATTTCATGCCAATACAGAGAAACACAAAAGTGGAAATTTTTATGTTTTTTTGTAGCTTGAATCTAAGAACTCTAAAATTAAAGCTTAAAAATGATAAAATACTGACCCTTCATGGAAGATAGGAAATCCAGGATGGTATGAGCAGACATCTGCGTCACTTGCAGGTCCATCAAAACTCTGAGGAGGATATAAAAAAAAGTGAGGCTACTTCCCAAACTTTTCAGCCTGGGACCCCCACAATATAGGTGCCAAAGACTTGCGACCCTGCTGTCCCTTGTAGTGATTAAATGTTGCTTCATGCTGTGGGGTTAATTAACCAGCAGCATCTTTGTTTACTAATTTTTAAATCAATTAACCAGCCCTGACCTCATCTGGTAACAAAGACAGACAGAAAACGAATGACAAATTTTTATTTGCAATATTTTTACAACAATGGGTAAAATATGGAATTTAAGACTACTTAAGAAAAAGTGAATCCTCCCCTGACATGTCAGGATTCACTGGTTGGTGGACAATGTTGTATTTGAATGTACCCAGAGGGTAGATAGCTAATGTGTCTTTGGTTACTTCCTGTTTTTTTTAACTTGTGGGACAATGGGACTCACTACTGCTTCTTTTAATGGAATCATATTTTCGCTTTTAGAAACTATACTTTGTTGAAGAGCATTCTGGTTTTAGTTTAGAGTTAAATTTTGCCCTCGTCGCAGAGGTCGTTGGTTCGATTCCTGGCCACGACTATGTGCTGCATGTCTTCCCCCACTCTCTACTCTCTATATTTCTTGTCTCTCTTCAGCTGCCCTTTCATAAAGGCAAAAATGCCCAAAAAACATAACTTACAAAAAAAAAATCAAGCTGGATGACATTTTATGACCCCCTCATTAGTGTCTCCTGATCCCCCAGAGGGTCCTGACCCCCACTTTGGGAACCCCTTGGCTAAAGAGACTGAAGTGGATTGGTTGTCATTATAAAAACTACAAATAGGGCTGATTGGTGTTTTTTCCTAAACCCTGAAAAACGATTTATTCCCAATAAAATAATCCATTCACCTCCATTATAATCATAACCACAGATAAGAGATCTTTATTCAGCTGCAGAGAGAAAACAGTCCTTGAGAAATCATTTCAAGACTTGTCAGTTTAAATTATTACTAATCCTAAACCATTAATTAATAAAGACTTTTCGAAAGCACAAATTCAGTCTCTATCAAACCCCGACTGATTAATACACTAAAAGCACGCATCCCTTGAGAGAATATCTCATGGCTTTCAATCAAATCAGTTTAAGTCCAATTATGTAAATCATCAAGTCCAACTCTGAGCTTCTTCAAACCTCAAGTCAATGCAAATCTTTCTCACAATTTATTCTCTAATCTTGGGGTTTCTGCTCTGACAGGTTGGATTAAGTCGAGAGAATTTATTTTGGCTGTGAGTTTGTCTCAGAGCAAACGTGGAGGAGGAGGAGGAGGAGGAGGAGGAGGAGGAGGAGGAGGAGGAGGATGAACTGAATGTACGGTTCTTGCCCTCACCATGTGCTGTGGGCTCTTTAGGGACACGCTAATTTTAAGAGTCAGGATTATCTTTGATTATCACAATTTGTTTTTATGTTTAACGACTTCTGCTCATAGAATTTAATTTGGTGTAGAAATTGAGAGGAAGAGGACACCTACCAGCAGATTGTGTGATTACAAAGCAAAATGTGAAGAGGGAAAAAATAGGCTGCATTTCTTTTATTGCTACAGAAGATATGAGAGTTTATTCCAGTGGCTCACTCACTTTAGTGCATCCTCCGTTCTTACAGCATGTTCCGATCTTGATTTCGTCACTGTCCTCCTCTAAAAGACAGAGAGAGACATGAATGAAGAGAGACAGATAATTGACACCTATACTTTGAAGAGCTTCTAAAAAATGCATCTGGACTTATGATGACTTGTCCCGTCTGCTTTCACTCAAAAGCTTCCATGTGAATGATACAGGTGAGGGCTAATCCCCTGCGGCTGTCTATTAACTTCCACAGTCAACTCGACCTTCCTGTCTACTAGAACAAGACATGGATTGTAGTCCACAGTAAAGAAGGGGAGAAAAAAACAACAGAAACATGGAAGAGGACAAAGAAGTTGTGGCCTCACCTTTCTCCTCTGCCGCATTTTCAGAAAGTTTAAGTTTCTCCAGAGCCTGCTTCAGAGAGGTGGAGACTTTATGCTGCAATCTCACCATCGGCTCATCAGGACTAGAAGAGAGAAGAGGAAAATGAAACAACAACAGAAAGAGAGAGAGACGGAGGATGTGTTACATTTAATTAGTTTGGTTATACCTATTCGAAAGGGTGATGTGTTTCTGCAATGTAATTAAGGAATACATTATTACTGACATCTGTTTGAATTAGGCTTCTGATACAATCTTAGAGTATTACACCACATCTCATTCCTAATTATTGCCTCATCGGTCACTTCTCCATCCATTTTCTGTTCCTACATGAGATTGAAGAACGAAAGACGCAAACATGCTGAGGACTATTCTGATTGGATGCTGTGTATAGGGGCTGATCACTTCAGCCTCAATAAATACAAGGTGATACTGTTTCTTATTTTCTATTTGATGCTTAAAGGCACTGTGAGGGGTTGAACTGATTTTGAAAAAGCTTATACGGCTGCCTCTTTACGACCCAAACAGCAAAACAAGATTTTCAGCGACGTGATTGGTTATTTTCCTAACCTGAGTCTTAGTGCCTGTATTCCATGAAGAAGACCAGGTCGATTTTCAGCACTCACCCAGTAGTGGTGGTGAAGTTTGGCAGTGAGAAGCAACTTTGCAAGCAGGATTATTATTATTTTTTCACTTCAGATAATTTCCCTTTTACATGTTTTGTCCTCATGGTTGATGCCAGAGCAGGATTAGCTAAAAGACGTAAGTTTTCTTTTTCTGTTGAAGTGTTGTTATACACAGCGAAATTCTGCTTTACTAGGAAGAAGAGGTCTTAATGTTTATCTCAGGCATGAAGGTTTCACTGCTCTTTGAGGACAAAAGAGTCAAGCCATGTGCATATTTATGATATTTTTTAACATTCAAAAGGACACTAGAGGACACATCCTGACACCTTGGCTGTGACGGATAATGTAAAACCGATACACCTGATCGCCTCTCGTAATAGTAATAAATAAAAGTTTATGAAGTTGTGTTCAGTCAGGAACACTCTCATCATTTATCCATTTATTGCCAAATGGAAATACAGTTATGCTTGGTGCTATAGGCTCTGCGTTAGCACTTCCCTGGTTAGCCAGGCAGCCTGCTTTGGCTTCCAGGGGAGTGCATTGCAAAGTCCTAAATGAGGGTAAAACCGTCATTTAGACTAGACAGGAGGAGGCAAAGTTCAACCAACAGCAGCAGAGTGCAGGCAGCAAAGGTGTTGCATGGATTAGCGAAAGGGAAGACATGTTTAAACAGACCGCCTGGTCATTAGAATGAGCTGTGATTGGTTGTGTGACAGCAGCTGAGGCGTATGACTTCTATGCCCCGCATGAACTATCACAAAGCTTCATTAGTTACAGTTAATAATTTCATTTTGCTACAAACCTAAACATTATCTTATCACCTTGCATCCTGCAATAAAGTTAGCATTAACAAAGAAAATTAATGTTAAAGAGAAGGTCTGAGCTCCATTCTTTTGTTTCCAAAACAAATGCACGCGTTGGCAACATAGACTGTATAAATAATGGACGTAGTATCTGTGACGTCACCCATCTGTTTCTGAAGAGCTGTTTTGAAGATAATTGTCGGCGGGCGCCAAATTGGATAAGCTGAACTCAACCTAACTGTTCTTGAGTTAGTGTGAGGTAAAGAGGTGGGCTTTGAGCCTCCTAGCCAACAGCTACAGTGTCCCCGCCTGTCAGTCAAGTCAGCTGTGTCTCTTCTAAAGGAAAAATCGTAATCCTAATTTCTTTGAAATTGAAGTGTTAAGAAAAAAATCACCTCTACAGTGTGTGCCAATCGAGACATTAGCTATCCAGACTACCCGTGTTTTTTGTACCAGGCTGTAAACATGTTTATTTCTGCTGTAAAGATCATTTTTTTTGAATGGATGTGTATGTTGCTTCCAGAGCTAGCCTCAAGCAGGCAGTCAAGACAATGCAGTTTTTTTAACACTTCTGAGGGTTCCGCTTGGTTGGCAAGAGCCACATGTATACATAAGTGGGTGACGATGCTCATGGGAAACACAGTCTAAATCCTCAGGAAAAAAAAGGCTACACATCTCCTTTAAGTGTGTCACCAGAGTCAGCAGAACATGAGAACTCTTCATAGTGCCTTTAACCAGAGTAATGGTGAGCAGAATGGGATGATTAGTTCTATTGATGTAATAAATAGAGAAAATTTGGTTCTTTTTGCTCTAATTTTTCCCTATTAGTGGGATTTTATGAACACTGTCTACTTTAGAATTGAATTTGAAATGATTAGAAGATGAGCTGAATGTTTTTATCTCAAATAGCGCTGGCCTTGTTACATGGGGGATGCTGCATAGAGATAGCTGTTGTTGGTTATGCCTAATTTAATGGTGAAAAATATATATATATTGATAAAGCAAGCTGCTCCACCTTGGTCTGCGGATTGCCTCCTGAGGTATTGGTGCTGAGATGATGAACTCATTAAACTTTGTTTTTTGGTCCTCGCCGTCCTTCTTTTCTGTCACATCTGGTTTCGCCGGCTCGGGGGGCTTCTCCTTGTTGTGTGGACCTTTCGTACAGCCCTGTGCACAGAAGAAAGTCACTATAACGTAACACAATAAGCACTCAGGCCAATAAAAAGTGGCAATCAATACTTATGAACACAATAGACAATGCACAGATGACCACAGAGGATTACTAAGTGTGAATTCAAATCATAAACAGGAAACGTACAACAATGCTGAGGAAGTCTGAGAAGTCAGTGGTTCTTCTCTTGCAGCAGGACCATCCCTGGAGAGAGAGACGGATAATGAGTTTGACTAGAAAAAAAGAAGAAGAAAAAAAGAAGAGAGCAATTGTTCATTTTCTGGATTCCCACCTTGAGTGCGTCGTGGAACACGGGGACTCCTGGATGATGAGTGCAGCCATCTGTGAAAACAAAAAAGAAGACATTTACTTAGAGGAAACATATGTGTTGATATAAGACTGACAAAAAGACATTTTCTTAATAAGAAAACTTGCAGAGTGTTGTAAACAATCTGAAATTTTAAGAACTTCAGGAATTATCATCGTCAAGTACTCTTTAGAACCCTTTCCTTGAGTAGCACTTTACAATCAGTGATGTCTGGTTTTCACTTGCTCCTCTGTTTGTGTTGAATGTTTCTCAGAATGACTTGGGACAGCAGTGTTTTTCGCTGCCTTCATGAGTTTCCTGCCAAGATGACTTGTTGCAGACTGAGGTGCTTAGAGCTCAACAAGATGCAAGAAGTCCAAAGTGAAGCAGACAGCGGGAAAGCGTCTCAGAAAATAAACAGCTCAAAATGTCTCTGGTTGGGTAATGTGCACTCAGCTGGTGTTGTTGAGGCAGTATTTGAAGCCTGTGGCAACCATACCAAGAATTGTATTTATCTTAAAATATTAAAAGAAGGAGGAGCACTGATAAATAAAAATGAATGAAAAAGAAAGATATTATTTTCAGCATTTAGTTTAAACTTCAGCTTAAAAAAAATTCAGTTTGTCCCCTTTTATACATCATCTGATTTGCACAAACTCTTGTTCATCACAGAGCAGACGTTAGATTCCTACGTTTGAAATGATATTTGGATTTTTATTTCTAAGGATTTTTGTCTAAGTACAAAATAATAATTATTAATATTATCATCATTATAAAGACCTCTACTCAGACTTTGCCAGAGGAGACACAACAGGGTTAATACTGCCTTGATGACATCATAGATTAATTATTCAAAGTCAAGTCTGAACTTCGCCCCTTCCATGCTATTGCTGTAGACACACCTCTTAGACACCCCTGAAGTTAACGTCCATTTATGTTACTGTTATGAAAAGAGGCATCTCAACTGAACTCATTTTTAATTATAGAAGCACCTTTCATACATTTAAGCATAAAAATCAAATAAATATCAGAAAAATCAAATAAACCATTAGAATAAAATCGGATAAATATCATACAAATAAAATACAATTTTAAATAATACAATAAGATAGAATAAAATAAAAACTATAAAAATGATGCTCAAAAAAATGGTAATAATGGTAACATGATGAAAATATAAATTAAACTTGACTTAATGTTTACTGACCAAAACTCCCACTTGAAAACACATTCAAACAAAAGGGAGAAAATAATAATAATTAAAGCCGCAAGCGGCGATGAACGGGCCCTCGCACACCTGCAGCCGCCGCCTACGTGAGCCACCGCCACATGTAAACCGCTGCCTGATATTTGCCACCACACGATGTGAAAGCAAGATCTGAGAGTATATGCAGCCTTAGGTGGTGCAAATGTTCCAAGTTTTTGGGAGATTGCCAAGAAAACCTCCAAACTTGACAGTCCGTCACGCCCACAATTTTAGTCTGAACGGAATTCTTTGAACAGTTTTTAATCGTCAAGGTGTCTACTATAGGTTGCCCTTGGTTTGGACTGAATCGGAGAAAAGCCCCTATGCGTATTGATTTTCAGCATGAAGCTCAAAATAACCTCTATGGGGAGGGTTTTTGAAAACTGTAGGGGGCGCTAGTGAGAACATTTTTTATAAAAATTTTGCGAAACCCATAAAATGTCGCAATTTTCCCCAGGACTGATGAGTGTGTTGGATGAAGTGAGATTAAGTGCATTTTAAAGTCACAAAAATCCATTTTCCAACATTTTTTTTATGCCCCACCCCAAAGTCTGCCACGACCACAATTTTAGTCTGAACAGAATGCCTTTACTTTGTATTAATCGTCAATGGGTTTACTATAGAATGTGCCTAGTTTGGACTGAATCGGAGAAAAGCCCTAGGAGAAATTAGCAAAAGTATGCACCCTTGCTTGGACTCATTTTGGTCCCATTTTTCATGTTTAAAGCTAGGTGGCGCTCTTCCTGTTGAGTTTCGGATATGGGTGCAAGAGACTTTATTGTGCGTCCTGATGCCATGAATATGCGTATTGATTTTCAAGCATGAAGCTCAACAAAACTCTATGCATAGGGTGTTTTTTTTACCTCTAGGGGGCGCTACTGAGATTTTTTTTGCGAGACCTATAATAACTTGCAAATTTCACCAGACCCGATGAGTGTGCAAAAATATCCGCGCTTTCATTAACGTTCAGGGGTCCAAAAATGCGTTTTAAGTGGCGGAAGAAAGAACAATCCTTAGGGTTACAATAGGGCCTTCGCCACCATCGGTGCTCGGGCCCTAATTATAAATAATTCAAGCTTCTACTATGGGACTGAAGCCAACAGCACCACCTTGAATGTTCAATTAAATAAAGATCAGTGGCTTCATAAACAACAGTGTTGTGAGCAAACTTTATAAGTATGGAAACACAGGACTTGAGAGGGGAACTATCATGGCAATGATTTATCCCTAAATAAGCTCAAGTTTAATATTATATTCATTTTAACTATCTGTTTTACTTATTTATCTACTCAATGTTATTTGTATTTTTAGCCTTTATTTTATCTTCAACACTGATTCTTAACATTTTATTATTTATTTAAACAATGTATATTCTTAATGTTAATTTGATGCTTTGACTTATTTTAATCACATATTTTATTGTTGTTGGTGTACATTAGTCTCTATTTCAAATCAATTTTTGTTTTTAATATGTTCCCATTATTTTATTTTTGATTCTGTCTTGTGTTCAATCGCTGTAAAGCCCTTTGAATTACATTTGATTTGTATGAAAGGTGCTATAGAAATAAAGCTTGATTCAATGATTTATTGAAATATTTTTCTTTTTCCTTTAATTCTTTTCCATTAGTTTCAGGGCTGTTAGCCTTGTTTGATAGGAAAGCCAGAGAGCCACGACCTCACATAGTGAATGTCCTTGAGGTGTGTTCGGGGTAACATAGTCCTTAAAGTGCCAACATTTTCCTAAAGAGGTGAAGTGAACACTTTAATGTATGCTACCGGCAAAATCTGCAAGGACTTACCCAAAAATATCCAGAGTAGCTTACATGAAAACAGAACATCTAATGCCATCGACTGTGTCAAACCTTTAAACTTCTAATTACGTATGCATTTAAAAAGAAAGAGGGACCCCTTCTTCCATCATGATGATGAGTGATATTAAATATGCATGTGTCCTAAGGTATCGTTTGTTACTGTGGCCACTGTTCTGGTGGTGAAAATGCACTGTAGTCATATCATGACCTTCTCTGTCAGGTTTAAGCCCCTGGTAATTTCAGAGACTGATCTCCATTTCATAGATTTATATTCATATGTTGCAGAAAGTGTGGGCTCAAAAACACTTTCCTGGTTTACTTTGTGAGCAAGGAAAAGTTACAGGAAACTTCTTAAGGGTTTTGTGATTATGTTATATGCTTCATGAGGCAGAGGTGACAGAAAAATGAAGTCTGTTATTACAAACTACACCATCACACCATCATTGAAACTCCTGATAAAACTGATAATAATAAGGCAAGTTTATAATAATGATAATAAATCTTATTTATTGCGCACTTTACATTCTGAACAAATCTCAAAGTGCAACATGACATATTAAAAGGGCAGCAAGAATAAAAACAGGCAGTAAAATTCAGACACTTGTTAAAAATAGTGTAGTTAAATAAAACAAGTAAAAGCAGCAGGGTAGGTCACATAAAAACTAGGGAAATGCTTTTTATTTCCCTTGTTTGTATCTGACCTACCCTGCTGCTTTTACTTGATTTATTTAACTACACTATTTTTAACAAGTGTCTGCATGTTTGTTTGTAGATGGGTAAGGTGGGCTTTGTAGTTCTGTGTCTCTAGAGGTAACATTTACATGTTAATGCTAGTTTTCACCAGTGGTGGACAGTAACAGAGTAAATTTACTTGAGTACACTACTTAAGTACATTTTTTCAGTATCTGTACTTTACTTGAGTATTCTTTTTCAGGGGATTCTTATTACTTTTACTCCACTACATTCAGAAGACCATTATTGTACTTTTTACACATTCTATCAGTGCTCTAGTTACTCACTACTTTTGCTTTGAAGTCAGCTCATGGATGTCCTTCTCTTTTCTGAAATCTGATCTCTAAGACAGTAAACTGTGTTTGTGTAGTTCTGTTTGTCTCAGTGGTTTAGTCATACCTGTATATCGTTTGTCTCCACGGTTGAACGTGGAGCAAACACAGAGCAGATTTCACTCAGATCAGGCAGTTCATTTAGAGGTGGTAATGATGGATATAATTCACCACCTGAGTACCCATGGCAATATCTTCAGCCCGTGTTAGCGGTTTTTGAAATGCAGAATGATACATATTGTTTGAAATGTTCTCCCTGTTTCCCACTCTGCTCTAAGTCATTGTCCAACCTGAGAAAGTGTGTTGAGCTACGTAACATTTGTTTCATTCCAGATTAACATTTCAAACTAACTTGTCTGTGCTTGGAGTAACTTAGTTTCTGTTTTTATTCCATGGTATAGATTTTAGAGCTTCCAAGTAATGGTTTCTAAATAATCATAATAAGATAAGATAAGATAAGAGATTCCTTTACTCGTCCCACAACGGGGAAATTCAAGTGTTACAGTAACAGAATAGACATAGTGCAAAATAAATATATAAAGCAAACAAGAGCCTATAAATGAACAATTATTAAAAAGTTATTAGCAATTAAAATTAAAATCAAAGAGTAATGTAAGTGAATATACTTCTATGTAGTCTTGACCGCACTCATGCTTTATGAAAATACAATGTTTAGAGATCCTTTAAAAAGTACTTATAAGACTTCAGTACTTTAAAGGGAAGTACTTTAGTACTTTAACTCAAGTAATAATTTGACAGAGCAACTTTCATTTGTATTGGAGTAATATTTGACCAGGAGGATCTATACTTTGACTTAAGTAATGAAGCTGTGTACTTTTTCCACCACTGTTTGTCACTCAATATGCAAGCTACTTGAAACACCAAAGAACTAGTATACTGGTTTAGTGTTATACTATTAATGTGATAGAATAACACACTTCACCACCTCCAAAACTGTATCTACCTGCTGTCCAGTTATTCATAAACTGGTCATACAGGTGAGGTTTGAAGATTTTCAGTGTTTGTGATTCTGCATCTGCACAACATTGAGAAATGTAGTCTAACTTTATATAGGAAGCTCACATGTTCTTCACAATATAGCTGACATTAAAGGGGTTACAGTCAGTATGGCTCTTCAAAGTCCTAACCTTACCTTCAAACCTGCTAACACTGATAACAGAGCTTTACATTCAAACAACAACGTGCTCAGTCTCAGCAGCAGGCCCACGTGTGGATAACTTCCTGAGCTATTAGCCATAAATGATATTTAATGTTTAAGTTAAAACTGTGTTAAATCAACTCTGCTTGTAACATGTTAGCTAACTCACATGGGCTCTCCAGGCCTGCTCTCTATAGAAATTTCCAGATCATCAAAGGTTAACGCTAGCTTGCTAACACACTGTTACAGGACATAGTTGGCTCCTGTGTTACTCACCTTCTGGGTTATTTTCAGGGTCAAACCGCTGTCCACATCCTTTGTTATAACACAAAACGGACATAGTTGCTGGTGGAATGAGTACAAGCTGCACCTTACAACTGTTAAAGCTAGTGAGTGTGGAGAACAGAGCCGCTACCGTTTCCTCACACGACTCTACATTTCACTGGTCTCACTTCCGGGTGTTTTCGGCTACACTCGGGAACACTCGGCGCATGCCTAACCCGCTGCCTCTCCAGCCTGAGTGTATGGGGTTCCGTTTGTGCCAAAAGTATGTCGTCATGCACACTGTCTATGTCTACTGAACATGTGAGAAGACATTTGTCTATGTCCATGGTCATCTATGATGTGTGTTATGGTTTGTTGTCTTGATGTGTAGTTTGGCAATGTCTAATAACATCTTGTTTGACAGCGTCTTTACGTCGTCACTATGTGTTGTTACTACCTGTCGTCTTGATGTGTAGTTACCATGTGTCTTTGACAACGTCGTTGCATTATGTATTGTAACATTTAAATTAATTCTGATCACTCTGACTAATCTTTGCTGGTATTATTGTTTATATATTATTTTTATACAAAGTATATACTTCTATATTTTGACTTTTATTCCGATTGATCTTGTTAGTAGGCTATGATGCATGAAAAATAAATAAGTGTTAGGGGACAATACACATCAAGACGACACATAGCGACGATGTTGTGAAATGACATTAAGACGACGTTGTCAAACGACACATCAAGATGACGTTGTCAAACAACACATAGTAACGACGCATAGCAACGACGTTGTCAAAGACACATAGTAGCTACACATCGAGACGACCAATAGCAACAACGCATAACAACAACGCATAGCAACGACACATCAAGACGACACGTAGTAACCAAGCGGCAACCTCCGGTCTCAAACGAGGAAGCCCATGCGGAAGTGTTATAAACTGCAATAAATCGAGAATCCGCTTGAGGCTGACTGCAGAAACACCGGAAACCACATAGATATGAATGGGAAAAAGACGATATTTGCAGCATTAATAAACATGTTTACAGCCTGGTTCAAAAAACGGCTTGTCCCTACGAAGCTAATCTCTCTATCGGCACGCACTGTACGGGGGGTGAAATTTTTCTAATGTGACGGTTCAGAGGATATTAAAATCAAGAGTTTTACCCAAATAAGGACATGACTGATGTGACTCCCGGTCGGGAGCACATAGCTATTGGCTAGGAGGCTCACACTACGTCACACTCTGCCTGGTTGAGTTCCGCATTTCCAATATGGCTGCTGCCGTCGATTTGCTTCAAAACAGCTCTCAGGAACAGATGGGTGACGTCGCGGATACTGCGTCCATATTTTATACAGTCTATGGTAGTAACGACGCATAGTGACGACGTAAGGACGCTGTCAAACAAGACGTTATTAGACATTGCCAAACTACACATCAAGACAACAAACCATAACACACATCATAATGACACTTTGTCAAATGACAAATCATAATGACACTTTGTCAAATGACACATCATAATGACACTTTGTCAAATGACACATTATGATGACACGATGTAATGACAAAGTCAAATGACACAAGGACAGTTCAACGTTCCATGGACATAGACAAATGTAGCTCTAGCGAAAGTTCAGACAGGAAGACTATAAAGCAATCACAGCAGTTGTTTAACTCCTCTCCCTCATTCAATAGCTCACCCGCTTCCAGCTGCATGCTCCAGAGCCGTCATTGGCTAATCAGCAGCAGCATCATCCAATAGCTCAGTGGCGCCCTTATCATCAGCCTATAAACTCTCTGCTGTCTTTTTAAATGTGTCTCTCTCTCCTGCTAGTTCCTTCTTGCATTGATGATGCACACCCCTCCAACTCCCTTGCTCCACCTGGTCTCTGCAAGTCTTCATTTCCTTGGATCGTCAACCACCACCACCAGTGTCTGGACTCTCGGGGGGATTTCTTCAGCTGCCAAATTCACACATCCTACACTCATAACATTATCCCCATAGAGTCCTTACGCCAAAGATTTCTGTCAAGTTCCATCATTCATTCAGTTGTAATAAATAACCTTAATATTCAAGTTGTGTCTCTCCTGATTGAAATGTCTTCTCACATGTTCAGCAGACATAGACAGTGTGCATGGCGACATATTTTTGGCACAAACGGAACCCCATACTGCCTCTCCATCCTGAGAGCGCACAGTGGGTCCCACACAAGCGACAACTGATGCTGACCGCTTCCAAACTTGGCGCTGAGCGACATGCTCTTAATACCACATTTAATTTGGACCTTAACCTTCCAGCAAATACACGTAGAAATGTTTTAGCAGCAGTTGTGCGTTAACTATTTCAGATGGAGGCGAAGTAAGCCATTGCACTCAGGGATACAGTATTCAGGTGCACGAAACTGGGGCAATAGCTATTTAGTTTTATACGAGGATGGCTGCGGCCAAGTAGACAACTGCCTCTCGGGATATGTTCACATGAATTTTCCATTTCGGGCATCACCATCGACTTCCACGCGGCTGCTTTTATGCTTTTTTGTTCTTTTTCTTTGTTCTTTTTTTTTTTGAATTATTGTTGAGGAGAGGATGGGGACTGATTTGCTTTCACTGATTCCAGCTGTTTCGTCTAAAGGTAGGACACGCCGCGATGTGTGAGTGGAGTCTGTGTGCGATATAGGTTACAGCCGTGCTAATTAATGTCCAGACTGTAGCTGCAGGCTTAAGCTCATAAACTCGGAGATTTTGCACGGAGGCGAGGCATCCAATGGATGCGCATCAGCACGGGAGATGCACCCACTATCTCCCGGGACAGTCTGCCTCTGGGGAATGTTGGATTGAGTCGTTAAAATTCTGACAGCCCTTTTCGTTCTGATATAAATCTTTACAATATGTCCTGCACACAGCAGACTTTAGGGGGGCCCAAATGACATAGTATCAGTTCAAATGTTTTTTATTTTATTTATTATTATAATTTCAGTTTTCTCTGGAAGTTGAGTAGTTCTCAAAAGGTGTTGCATAAAAACCCAGTATGTTACTCCATAAAACATTTGAACGCACTGGAAATCAATGAAAAGAGATAAATTATTTTTATTAGACCTCCTCACTCTCCTTCTCTTTTCCTTTTCTGTCAGTAAGCCTATCAAATCTGAGTTTAAACTTTGGCTGTTTAATCAAGTTCAGCTGATACTAACTATTCAAAACTGTGTTTATTATCATGATACAAATCATAATGTTTGTAAATACATAAATATGATTTTTCAGCCTGTGGTGTCTTTCTTCAAAGATAATTTTCCTTTTGTGAATATTTCCACACTCAATATTTGAGTTCATAGACAGCATGACATTTTTGATTGAGAGTGGAGAGAGTGCAGTGTGCTTTGATGTAGTATGTCTTAAAGGTTGTCTTTCTCTTCTCCTGAGCCTTGTCTCAACAATGATCAGTGTTTAATGCAACCTGTTTGAGCTAAACATTGAATATGCTATCATAACCCTGGAGATTTCTGAAACTTTGACAGTTCTACATTTAATGTTTAAGCATGCAGATCGCATGTATCTAACACTTCAACTGAATCAAAATCTGTTCTTGTTTTCCTTCCATGTATAGGGTGACTGAGTGATGGAATAGTGATGAAGCCTAATCGGTGGGGAAATATGCTTCCTCTACCGCATCTCTCTCCTCTTTTCTGTTTCATTTCCCTTTTCCTACTCCTCTGTTTCCCCTCAAGTCATGCCCAGTTCATGCCAGAACTGAGGGCAGGACAAGGGCTGCTTCTCTTCACCCAGCCTGCCTATAATGCTACTATATTTGAGAACTCTGCTGCAAGAACCTATGTAAGGAGCCTGATCAAAATGGGCATCACTCTCGGGCCACCCCGGTCTTTAGATATAAAATACTCTGTTGAGTCTGGAGACAATGAGGGAATCTTCCAGGCTGAGGCGTTTGTTATGGGAGATTTTTCTTTCCTCCGTATACGAACTAATGGAGGCAGCGGCGCAATTTTAAATCGGGAAGTACAAGACAATTACACAGTGACTGTTAAAGCCGCTGCCCAGGGAGGCTTAGAAGCCTTAGCAACTGTTTATATCAAGGTCTTGGATACCAATGATCTCCGGCCACTCTTTTCCCCAACTTCCTATTCATTCGTCGTTCCTGAAAGTGCACCCCTGGGTGCCAGTATAGGCCGTGTAACAGCTACAGATGCTGACATGGGCTCCAACGGGGAGTTCTACTACTTCTTCAAGAACAGAGTCGAGCTCTTTGCTGTTCACCCAACCAGTGGGATTATAACCTTGACAGGTCAGCCCAGAATGGACAAACAAGACAAATTTGAGCTGGAGGTGCAGGTGGTCGACAGAGGGATGAAGCTCTATGGGAATATTGGCATCAGCAGCACTGCCAAGTTGGTCCTAACTGTGGGCCAGGTGAATGAATTTGCTCCTGTTATCACCGCAGCTGCTGTCGTTCCATCATGGCTGGACAAAGACCCGATCTATGCCATAGTGACTGTAGAGGATAAAGATGATGGGACATCAGGGGATATAGAGTGGGTGTCTATCATGGAGGGTGACCCCTTTGAACAGTTTGTGGTAGACAGATCCTCTGTTGGGAATGAATACAGGGTTAAATCCTCAGAAATGGTGGACTGGGATTTATTCCCTTATGGATGCAACTTAACCTTGCAGGCCAAAGACAGAGGTAACCCTCCAAAGTTCTCTAATACACAAGTTGTTCAGTTGTTAGCCGCAAAACCAGAGCCAGTGTTGGCGAATTTTGAGAAAGATGTTTATGTAGCCAAGCTGAGTGAAATAGCTCCCCCGGGCACTATTGTAGAGGTGGTGAAAATCTCCCCAGCTCCTCTGAGTGTCAATTACAGCTTCAGCAGCCTCTCAGATCCAATGTACTTTGATATAAACCCTTTGACTGGAGTTATCATGACCACAAGGCAGCTGACAAGGATATCACAGGATTTCATGGAGATGGAGGTGGTTGATATTTATAGTCGGAAGCAAGCAAGGATCCAGATCAGTATAGAGGATGCTAATGATAACTCTCCTGTGTTCAATAGGCCCTTCTATGATGTTGCAGTCAACGAGAGCTTACCTGTGGGAACCGTTGTTCTTGTAGTGTCTGCAGTGGATGATGACAAGGGGGAGAACGGATACGTTACCCTTACAATAAGTGGAGAACAGTTTCTTCCATTTAGCATAGACCAGGACACAGGGGAGGTGAGGATAACAAGAGAACTAGACTTTGAGTCATCAGAGGACATCTATACTTTTGCTGTACGGGCCTCTGATTGGGGTTCGCCCTACAGAAGGGAGAGTGAGGTTAATGTCACCATTCGTCTGATTAATATAAATGACAACCAGCCTCTGTTTGAGAGGGTTTCTTGCAGAGGGATGATAAGCAGGGATTTCCCAACCAGGGAGACAATAGTCACCCTGTCAGCTGTGGACATGGATGAGCTAGGAATGGTGAAGTACAGTATACTATCCGGGAACGAGTTAGATTATTTTGAGTTGAACCCAGACTCTGGGGCTTTGTCTTTGAAAAGATCTTTAGCAGTGGATAGTTTAAAAAGTGGGGTATTCAACTTGAAAATAGTTGCAACAGATGGAGAGATGTTCTCTGATCCAACATTTGTGAATGTTTCCGTGGTGAGGGGTAGGATGCCGTCCAAGGGGTTCAACTGCAGGGAGACGAGAGTTGCTCAGCTCCTCGCCGAAAAAAATGCTCTCAAAAGTGTCCGCAATGTCTAGACCAAGAACTGATGGGATATTTACAGACGTTTTCTCTATGAACAAACAGGCTCCACAGTTTGAGGCCTTGCCCACGAGTATTTTAGTGAGAGAAGACCTCCCTGCTGATGCCAGTGTATTTCAGGTGAGAGCCAGAGACAGTGACACCGGCTTCAACGGCCGTGTCCTCTTTTCCATATCTGATGGTAACAAAGGAAACTGCTTCAATATCAACATGGAGAATGGGCTGATAACTATATTACAGCCGCTAGACCATGAACAAGTGGATCGTTACTTCCTTAATATCACCATCTACGATCAGGGCGTTCCTCAGATGTCTAATTGGAGGCTACTGACCGTGATCATCGAGGACGCTAATGACAATGACCCCCAGTTTTATGACGACAACCCCTCTGCTCTTGTTTTGGAAAACTCATCCATCGGTATGGAAGTTATAACCATCAATGCATTTGACAGAGACATTGGTCAAAACGGTCAGCTCTCCTACGTCATGCTGACCAATATCCCTCAGTTTGGCGTTGACAGCGAAACAGGAAGTGTATTCGTTGCAAGCCACTTGGACAGAGAAACTATCCCAATGTTCATCTTGAAGATTGAAGTGAGAGACAAAGCTGAGAGAGGTACTAGAAGGTCATCAGTGGCTACCCTGACGATAATCGTGGAGGATGTCAATGATTGCGCCCCAGCTTTTATCCCTAGCAGTTATAGTGCTCGGGTGCTTGAGGACCTCCCGCCAGGGGCTGTGATTACATGGGTGCAGGCTCAAGACCCAGACATCGGCCCCGGAGGACAGGTCCGATACTCCTTGATCAACGATTTCAATGGCACTTTTGAGGTATGTGATGTGACTATTATTGTCCTTCTGTTCCAAACTCTAATCCTCTTTTTATTGGCACTTTATGATGTATTGCACTGTAATGCTTTGCACAGGTCGATCCTGTGAGTGGAGTGTTGAGGATTAGGAAGGAGCTGGACTACGAAAAACAACAGTTTTTCAACCTGACAATGCTCGCTGAAGACAGGGGAGTACCCAGCCTCATCAGTCAGACGTTTGTGGAGGTGGAGGTGAGGAGAACACAAACACCCTCAGATTTCTTAAGCAGAAACAATCCTGAGACCCGTTTCATCAATGAGCATAAAAGTGAAAGTGTTTTCATTTTATGCTTGTGTTCATATGTTGTGGCATTATTTATGTGTTTTCTTTTATGCCCCTTCATTTTTACTTCAGGGAAAGAAGTAGCTTTGTAATAGCCCTTAAGATTAAGCTCCCCATGCCAATCCACAATAATGAAACACGACTGTTAAAAGACAATGTGCACGATGCTCCGCAATTCAGGTCAAATAAACATAATTAAATTCAGTCTAATTTATTCAGTACAGTTTGGTTGACAGGGCATTTGCAATGTAAATAATTTTTGAACAAAACTATTTCCATAGAGAGAATAATGTTGTCAGTGGATATTTAAAGCTGCCAGCTATGTTGTAATCAGAGTCAGTGTTGGAGTTGTGGGTGTATTATATTCTGTCTTCACTCTAATGCTGGTTGATGATACGCATATTTGCCCTCTCTACTATTACAACTCATTGCATCTTTTCAGGTGGTGGATGTCAATGAGAATTTGTATGCACCCTATTTCCCCGACTTTGCAATGAGAGGCTCAGTGAAGGAGAACTCACGTGCAGGCACAAGCGTCCTGACAGTCAGCGCAAAGGACGACGACAAGGGGCGAGACGGCATGCTGAGGTACTCTATCAGAGGAGGCAGCGGACTGGGCACTTTCACCATTGATGAAGACACAGGTTTGACACAAGATCAATTCAAAGTCTATCTATGTGAAGTGAGAATCCACTGACAAACAGTGCCATGTGTAGAATAACAACGCACCACTGCATTGCTCACACATGATTGGAAGGGTTACATTTTCTGTGGCATTTCATGTATATTCAGCTTTTGCTCAACTTTGTTTTATTTCTTGGGGCTTCTCCACGTTGTGGTTCTGCACTGGTCATGATTCACAGAAAGCGCCATGACTTCACATGTTTTTGTTTTGTTGAATATGTATGCGTGTTTAAGCAGAGGAGGGGTGGAGAGAATATGATGTACAGTCAGAGTCAGAGTTTGATGGGGCCTCACGTGGGAGCTGTGTACTGGGACATCATTACTGTAATGAGGGCAGCATGGCAGCTACACTGGCTGGGCCTCGGGCCACTCAGTACAACTGATCCAGTGCTGTGCAGCGAACATTGATCAAGGCACTCCTGCACAGCACCACCATCCTTTCCAAGAGGAGTGAATCACAGTGACTTATTCAAGAGGACCTGACCCAAAATAAAAAGCGCACAGTTGTCTCAGACTGTCCTGCAGTGTCCAACTCTAGCTTTAACATGTTGCATTCGCATAGACTCACTCACCCAGAGAAGAAATGAATACAAAAATAGGACAGGTCATTTCAGTTCATATTGTCCTATGTATAGAATAAAATGCAAATTATACATGTGCATGCATTTATGTCTTTATTTATCTACCCATATATCTATCAATGTATCCATCTATTTATGTAGCGATTCATTGATTCATTGATTCATTGATTGATTTAAGATTGATTTTGAATTTGGAAAAAAAAGACATGCACATGCAAACAATCAGACCTATAAAAGTCATACCTACAAAAGATGAAATAAATAAGAATTGCTTTTAAATAGTGACGTTGATACACAAATTTAAAAAGGAGTGGGAAGACGTTAAAATGTATTAAATCCCATCCCTCCTCCGTATGCCACTATAACATTCAGCTTCCTTGTGTACCTTATAAAGCCCTGCACAGTAGATTTTAATTTAATTTATATTTGTTACCAATTACATTTGTCTTTCAAAATATGAACCTCTCTAAGTGCAAGGTAAAACCAGTTACCACTGACTTACAAATATTAACCAGTCTAAATGTATAAAGTATGTTAGCAATTGTCTCTAGCTGGCAACATATACATCTTTCTAAATGTAGAAATTTAGTTAGCACTTATTTTTGTCTCAAACAGTATTAATATTATGTATATATATCTATCTACCCAGAGAAACATTCTTGTTGGTTGTGTGTGTGCTTGTGTTTATGTGTCTGTGTGTTTGTAATGTAGTGCTCTTTGTTAATGATGTCTTATAACTAGGTGATGTTTTGATTATGACCTTTAAGCTGATTCTGGTATTTATAATAATATAATAATTGAGAGAAATGTTTTGAGTTGTTTTTTTAAATGAGGGAAGAGAGTCAGAGTTGTGGATGTTTGGAGGGAGAGAGTTCCAGAGAATTGGGGCAGCGAGGGCAGAGGCTCTGTCCCCCAAGGTGTGGCGCTTGGTCTCGGTGATGGGAGACAGGAGATTAGCATCTGAGGATCTGAGGTGGCAGGATAGGGAGTGGTGTTTGAGGAGGTCGGTCAGGTATGTTTAATATTATACATGTACCCTTCACAAATTAAATTAAATCAAATTAAATGAAAACAAACAAACAAATAAACAAATATATACATTATTTAATTAATTGATTAGTTAGATTCAGTTAAAGGTGACATATCATGCAAAATGGACTTTTTAATGGTTCTCTACCTGAAATATGTTTCCCTGGCATGTCTACAAACCCCCCGAGAATGAAAAAAATCCATTCTGCCTCTGTTTTGATTTCTATACCTTTCTGTAAATGTGTGTGAAACGAGCCGTTTCAGACTTCCGTGTTTTTGTTACGTAACAACAATATCCAGTCTGTCACGGAGTCAGAGCTCGGAGCTTATTCAGCCCATAGACTGTATAAAATACACTTGGTAACAAGGAGCTTAGGAGGGAGGCATGCTAGTTGTAGGGTGTCTTAATAAACACAAAGGTCGGTTTTACTCCCCACGTCTGCAGATTTGAAGATCTAGTGGATAATTTTTATTTATCATGGATAAGTGCTAGCGCTAGTTAGCATAGCTACATAGCTACATGTCGTAGCTGCAGCTGTGTACCAAGACACACGTCTACATACTGACAAATAAAACAACAAGAAACACAGAATCTGTGACCAATCCTTCAGAAAAGGTCCCGCTGCCTTTCTGGCAGAGGTCGGTTTTACTCCCCACGTCTGCAGATTTGAAGATCTAGTGGATGATTTTTATTTAAAGTTATGATATATGAAGGCAAGGCTGGTTGTTATGAAGATAGTTTTATTCTTATCTGAAAAAGAGACAGAAGATGTTCAGTAGAACAGCATCAGCAGCAGGATACGATCTTGGTATCTGTCGTCTTTCAGATGTAGAAATTGGACTCCTACAAGCACAAATATACCCGCTTTTTTCCAAAGCTCTCCCATCGACAGCCCTACTATTACAACAAAGCAAAGTTTGCATGCATGATTTTCCCCGAAAGAAAATAGTTGTAAATGAAAACTTTTGCCCCCCATCAAGGATCATTGCAGTCCCTGTCACTCTCCGTGGTGCTGAACCCTTAAAGCTCAATCTGCCTTTGTGTCACTCTCCATGGTGCTGAAACAGTCAAACTTCTAACTCTGAAATCAGTCTCTCATCCTCTCCTCTCCGCGTGATGCTGTCCTCCATAGTAAGTAACATTTCATAATCACATCCTGATGCAGTGAAGTGTTAGCACTGACAGGTCCTGTGTTTCAAAGGTGAGGTTTGATGGGGTTCTGAAAGGCTTAAGATGGAATTCACAATTTTACTGTTAAAAAGTAAGCAGTTTCCAGAGTATCGCTTTTCTTCCTGAAGGTTTCTTCGTGTATTTAACTGGATGAACTGCTTTACAGGAACTTAATAAGTGATAGTTATGAATTAATTAGAAGTGATCATCATAAGTCTCAAACTTGTGATGTGTCTAACCTCCTGAACTTACTACACTTCCACAGATCTAACCTCGTCTGACACATTTTTGATCATTCCATTTTCCCTTCACTCTTGTAATGATCCAAATTTAAACCCACCAGTATCTTTTTAATCAAACAGCAAAGCAATAAAATATTTATTTATACCCACAAGCTGGTTATATAATTAGAACAGCAATCTATAGTGCAGCGACTAGTATAATCAATCATCACAACTGATCTGCGTTGTGGAAATCTCTGGCTGGCTAAAAAAAGTAGGTTGTAGGTTGTGGTGGATATTTCAGGAGGTTGTTAACGAAGCATTTTATTTATAGGTAAAAACACATGACAGTGCTCCTCTTCAGCCCCTCCCCTCACCTTTTGGCACACCGGTCTGTACTGTACATGACTCGCACTGGAGGCCTGTGCTGACCTTTAACTAGGCTAATTAGTATTGACTGTGCTTGGGAGAGAAACTGATGAACAAATGGAGGGAATGACACTCACCCTCTCTCTGTGTCTGTATCTCTTTATGTATAGAGCTATGTACACATAATTACACACTGTTTGCACTGGGAATCTACTGTACTCATAGATAAAACAGTGTTACAGAACTTCAACAGATCCCTACAGTCTTCTGTGTTAAAGCCCTAGCAAGGAGCATCACAGCCAGTGAGAACGTTTATTGAGTGCAGATTTTCCAGGGGAAATCAGGGTGCTTGTTAGAGCAGAAAGTGAAGTGAGAGGGGAGTGAATGTGAAGCGGAGAGAGGAAGTAAGAGGATGCAGGGGGAGTCTGGAGAACAGAAAAAATAAAGTGTCAGAAGAAAATACAGCTTTCGCGGGCCTTACCATTAGTTTTCTTTTAGAAGTTTGTAAAAGTCATCGCCTCTGTTGTTTTTCTCTCTCAGATATCTCATGAATAGCCTCCTGACCAGTGCCTCTTCTATTACAATCAGATTAGAGCATACAGTAAGCACATTATGGCAGATTTTAACCACATCAAGTGCTTTATTTTTTTTTATCTTGTTGCATTGAAGTCAGTTTTGTCAGGCGTGGACAGAGATGCCCTGCACTGTCCTCCCACCATGCATTTATATGGCACGTTGAGTGGCTCTGCTTTGACTGCTTGTCAATCTCTAGCTCTTAGTGCCAAAAGTCAGTATGTGAAGATAGAGTGTGACAGACAGTGAAGAAGAGTTAAAGAGACAGAGAATGAGAAAAAAGTGAGAGAAAACTATTTTTTAAAGCCTTGTGCCACACAAAAAATGCTCTCACACACACTCACACACAACTATGCTCTGTCAATTGACATTATAATGCATCTGGTGTAGCCCACAACACCCCAAAACTCTGTTTTACTTGCTTATGAATGCCCCTTCCCCCTGACGTTTGATATTAAAATGTTTAAGATGACTCACTCCAAAATGGATGGAAAATAAAGGGTTATCTATCAGGGGAAAAAAGAGACCTAGGATCTTCTCCGGCTTAAATTCTTACCTCTGCTGTACTTTGAACAAAAATTGGTATTCTTGTCAACAGTTCAAGTGAAAGCAAGCCCTGCAATTTCTCATTGGGTAGCTGTCAGAAGCCACCGCTCCTCTATTAGTGCATTTGCGAGTCCCAGGATTTGTCACAGTCAAGATAGAGCAGTCTAGGTTTGAGCAAACACACTTTAAAAAAGTAATTTATTCTGCATTTGTTAAAAAATTAAAGGGCTGTATTTTCTGATTTTTGGACATTATTTTTCTGCCACACACACAGAGGTTTTCACTTCTGTCTTAAGGTACAGGGATATGCATGCTGTATTCTCCCATCAGTCTTGAGATTGATTATTGGAGGTGGTGGCATTGATTTAATAGCTGAACCCCAAAAACCTGTTTCTCAAGACAGGAGAAATTGAAGTGACACGACAGATGGATGTAAACCCGAGCACGTTGCAAACTTCTAAATTAGAAAATATTCCATGACCCTTCAAATTTTTTTGTCCCCTCTTTGAAGTGTGTTATTTATGGTGAGAATGGATGCTGTCAAGTCAGATTTATATTGAACTCACTGAATAGTGCCTGTCGGTCTAAGAGTTCAAAGAGCTTTTGAAACAGCCAGCTCTGTTTTTCCCCGTCTCTCTCCGTGGAGCTCTCTGACAGAGATGAGATGTGGTTTGAAAAGGACATGGCCAAGGACGACAGAGCAAGGATGTGTTTCAGCAAACACTTTTACTATGCATTCTGCACGCCCTGGGCAGCTGCTTAGTCATAATCTGACATGTACACACACTTCCTGGCGATAAGGCAACACCTTCGCCGGGCGGCTGGAGAAGCTGCTGCAAGATTGACTGGAGTGTGTTAAAAAAAAAAAGGCCACACAGTCACACCTCAAGTCCCTGGTTTATATTCTTCTATGTGACTGTAACCTCTGCATGTGGGGTTTAACACTTGGCTAACACCAGACATGTAGTGTGTTACAGTAGGGTAAGTTCATGCATAACAGAAAAGTTATGCATGAATGACTATTTTTCTTTTTGTAACAGAATAATCTTAATTAAGATTTTCAATGATTTAAAAACAGACGTTTGATGAAGTCCTATGGTCAGAGCTTTTTAATGAAAGCCTCCCAAAGAAGGAATTTAATGGGGGGCTGAGGGCAGGAAAACAAGCAAGACTGGCATTAAGCATGTGTATCCCAAGGGTTTGGAGTCTAGGCTGCACCATCTCAGCTCTCTTTACCTCCCTGAAGTCACAAACATCAGTGGCATTTATTTTGTTCAAATTAAAGGAATCCCTGTTCACTCTTCTTCTTTCTCTACACGGCTGGAAATGCAGGTTGAGATTCAGTTCTATCCGTCTGTCTGTGTTGAGGCTCTCACTTGTTATGTGGAGCAGACACTGATGTTTATTTACTCTACTACTTTGTTGTTTGTAGAACTACTGCTATGTTGCTATGACAACAGAGTGGTCATGTTAAAAAAATAAAAAGCAGGTTTATTTTCATTGATTTGATTTCAGCCTTGACGCTAGGCCATTCAATCAACAAACGCCACTTCTGCTTCTACTACATCTGCAATACTAATTCTCATGGTAATACCAGCCCACAGTTAGTCTATTATTGCTATGAAGTTCATATAGAAGATAATGAACTCATTAAACTAAGAGACATCAACCAGTCTTTAAATAAAAAAGGCAGATAGAAGGTTTTGGAATACATAAAAGGACTAAGTCTTATATCTAATCTCAGCTCTGTCAGACTTTTTTTTTACTCAAACAAGATGCTTACAAATATGCTGCAAGCATTTACAAGCACATGCTGTAATTGAGTTCCTTTTAAGCAAGTTGAAATAACAGACTCATTGTGACTTTTAAAAGGAGCATGATCTATCACAAACTGGAATTAGATCAAAGTGTGAACACTCAAAGCAAGAATGTATTGTTTACTCTGCTATTTGATGAGTCCAGTCCATTTTTAGTTAGCTGATTGCATTATCTGTATTTTTAGAAACCTTAGACTGTATATTAATATGGACATATTAATCAACGACTTAATTATCACATGAAAAACAATTAATAACCTCCTTACTCCTACTATTGTGAGATGTGAAGTCTCATTACTGCCACGATGGGCGCTGATGTACTGAGCTGGTGGAGCAAAGGCATGCACAGACGCGCATTTATAGCACCAAATCACAACAAACGTTATCTCAAGACGCTTTTACAAACATAACAGGCCAAGACCGAACTCTATGTTATATTATTAACAAAGACCCAACATCAAGACAGGATCAAATCCAGTCCCATCTTACAGACAGGACTCTGATCCCATCTTAATCCGCCATGAGCAGAGCACTTTGCAGCATTTAGCAAGTTACAGCAGCAAAGAAAAACTTCCTTTTAACAGGCAGAAACCTCAAGCAGAACCAGACTCATGTTATACACACATCTGCTGAGACTGAGTTAGGGTTGGAAAGAGGGATAGAGGAGATGAAGAAAGAGAGAGATGATAGTGGTGAGACGGATAGTAGCAGCAGGTCGTCTACGGCAGCGACTCAGATGTACCCACAAGACAATGGAGCTCAGGGACTCCAGAAAGGTCTATGGTTAGTAACTTTAATGGGACAGGGAGAGTTAAAGCAAGTGATAGGCAGAGAGAGGGGAGAGAGGGGATGTGTGTCAGTTCCCCCGACAGTCTAAGCCTATAGCAGCATAACTAAGAGCTGGTCCAAACCTGAGCCAGCCCTAACACATAAAATGTCAAAGTTCCCCCGACTAGTTACAGTCCAAAGCAGAACAGAGTCTTGCATTGGTCTGAAGGAGACACTTGTTGTGTTAGTGTTTCACCAGTCCTCTTCTACTCTGTTTATCTAGTGCAGAACGCTGCAGGAGCCTGCATTTGTCAACACAGCTGTCAAACAATCATCTTTTTTAAATCAAATAACTCATTAAAAATAAACTTCTCAGAGAAACACTTGAACATAAATCAGCATGAGGAAAACTAGCTGAAATGTTTTTTTTTTTTTTAGAAAACTTGGTTTTATTTGATGTATATTTTGATTTTATAGTTTGACCTAATCTCTATCTGTTAACAAGAAGAAGGCAGGGTTTATGGCCTATAAAATAATCAGCCCCAAATATGTTGGCTTCACAATCCACAGTGACCATTTGTGACATCCATTTTAATATAGAGTCTATGGTAGAGACCAAACAACTAGGTATACAGTATGAGACTGCTACTCTTTCCTGTGGTGTGCCTCAGGGATCTATCCTGGGTCCTACGATATTTCATTTTACACTCAGTTATATTATCTGCAAGTTCAAAGATGTCTCATATCAGTCTTATGCTCATGATATTGAGCAGGAGAGTAGTTTATTTAACCCATATGACAATAAAAAACAGTTTTGCACACGTGTGAATGCCACTACTGAATAACTGATATTTTTCAGTGGAAGGATTGAGGTCTTATACTTGCAGTAGAAAATAGAATAGCTTGCAAGTGTATTCACAGCTGTGAAGTCAAACCTTAAAATTGTTGTTTTACATGTGATAATTAGGTCGTTGACCTTTATGTGTTTCCTTTGATTCTGTGAAAATGCTTAATTTAGGATTGTTGTTCCACAAGCTTAGCGCGAAATTATCATTCATGCTTTTAATGTCCCGGCTTGACGACTGTAATCCCTTTTTACATGCTTTTGTAAGCCATCTGAGAGCATCCTTAAACAAGCTTAAATGGCAAGGCTGTTGCATTTGAAGGACCTTGCTTTCGCATACAAAGCCTGCAATGCATCCCTACTTCACAAGTAGATCACATAGCTCCTCAGACCAGAGTCTACTTGTACACATAGCTGACTGTGCATTATTTTCCTCTTTCCTCTCCCTCTTCTTCTGCACTTCTTCATCTTCCCTTTACTAGTGTACTATCACTATTAACACTGCCACTGTTTTTCAACTCTTTTTTTGTGTTAGTGTTTTATTAACAACCTGCGAAGCACTTTGTGGGCTTACTCAGTACATGGTGCTCTAACTAAAACAACTCCACTTACTTACTTAATTATCATAATAAAAGCTAACACTCATGCCCCTGCTCTGTTGTGTTTCAGTGCTCCTGGCAGTGCTTAAAAATGATATAAATGAACCAAAAAAAAAAAAACCTAGAGCGCCAATCTGTGCACGGGTTTTATTATTCAGACATTCTTCTTGGTCCTCAATGGCTGATCCGTGTGTCATCCATTGTGAGTGTTCTCTTTGTCCCCCAAGAGGTCACCAAAGCTGTCAGCTACTCATCTTCCTTAGGGCCACTAAACACCCGCCAGTCAGTGTGTGTGAGTGTCTGAGTGTCTGTGTCTACGTCTTTATTGGTGCAGGGCAGCTCAGGGTACGTTTAGCACCAACCAAATTGCAGCGGGAGCAGTTTGGTCAGCTGTGATTAGCTGTAGAGGAGCTGAAACATTGAAGGTGACTACAGCGGCACCAGTAATGCCTGTGAATGTCACTGAATCCAGGACACAAAGTTTGCTCCAAATCTGTGTCTTTGCCTCTGGAAACTTGGTATTCAAAGACTTCCCTTATGAGATCTTTTGGAGATGTATTCTGCTGATGACACACTGCCTCTTCACACACACACACACACACGCACACACACCTAATATATATGTATTCTCAAGCTTGGGTAACAACTGCATTAATCTTTGTCCTCTGCTTCAACAGGGGTGATTTACACTGCTGGTATCCTGGACTGTGAGACCAAAGACTCCTATTGGCTCACAGTTTACGCCACAGACAGAGGGGTCACACCTCTGTCAGCTTCTGTTGAAGTCTTCATACAGGTATCTACATTCTGTTGAAAATACAAAGGACTTACTAAGCATGCATAAGAGGCCTTAAACAGAGGAAACGTGTTTTGGTTTTTGCGCTGAGAAACAGGCAGGAACATTAAATGCTTCAAGTAGTGCTCGTTCAATAAAAACTCATTAGTGGAACTTAAATTCATCACAACAATAAATCAATATCCTTATACTGAGACAGGCCTATTTTAAGGGTGAACCTTACGCATTAACATAATATGTATTTACCAAGCGGCTACCTCCGGTCTTTAAATATGAGCCCATGTGGAAGTGCTGAATACTGCAGCTCATTGAGCATCTGCTTGAAGCTGGCTGTAGAAACACCAGAATCCACATATACACCCATCAAAAAAGATGGTCTCTACGGCTATGATAAACATATTTACACTCTGGTTCAAAAAACAGTTTAGGCCTGAGTAGCTAATTTCTCTATTGGCACACACTGTAAGGGGATGGATTTTTTTATAACTCGATATTTTCGAAGATATTAATCGTACAAGTTTTGCCCAAATAAGGGCATGGCTGGCTTGATTGATGGATTAAGGTGGGGTCAGACTGAGTCTTACCCTGTCTTGGTGTTGGGTCTCTGTTCATAATTTGACATAGTGTGGTCTAGACCTCCTATGTTTGTAAAAGCGTCTTGAGATAACGTTTGTTGTGATTTGGCGCTATACAAATAAAGATTGATTGATTGATTGATTGATTGACAGGCAGGCACCCTGTAGCAATTAGCATAAAGGCTAAAGGCCTGCCTATTTACCTCACACTAGCTCAGACAAAGTTTGGTTGTGTTTAGCATTTCCAATATGGCACCCGCTGACGATCAGCTTCAAAACAGACGGATGACATCATGAATACTACGTCCATTTATTATACAGTCTATGGTATTTACATATATGCGTATCTGATGTCATGATTTTTTCAAACATACAGTATGTCACACTGTCCCAAAATTAACAACATTGTAAAAGGTTAATGATTAAAAATGGGCCTCATTGTCTGTGTCTGTGTCACTGATATACTCTTACATTTTGCAAACATATATCTGCAGTCTAGCTCTCACACTTGTCAGTGTCCTTATTCTGCTGGAGGTACTAAAATATACAAGGCATGCACAAGAGGCCTCATGCAGAGGAAGTCATCATTTTGATTTTAAACTGAAAGACAAGCAGTGGCACCTCAGTGGAACTTACATTTCTGAAAAAAAGAAATACAAAATATATCTTGCTACAGCCTTTTCAAACTTAAGGTTTGGGGTACTCCTGTTGTGTCATTTGCAAAAATTAAACTTCGGTAATATTTCTGCATAAAGAGAATTAGCTTCTTCGTCTGTATCTATCATTGTAACATTCATACATTCTGCAAACATGTTACTGCAGGCTAGTTTTATGCTTTTAGTCTTACATCCAAAATAACAGTATGAAGCTAAGCTATCACTGTGTTACTGTCTGAAATAATAATGGTGCTCAGTGCTGCGGATAACCGTAGCAATGCTCTGTCTGTAAGCAAGTGATACGCACTGGAGGGAATTCTCTGCTTCAGTTTCTGTTGTGTTTGGCAGTAACTAATCCACTGTCTAAACACTGGAGCACACACATCACTGCTACAACACTGCTCACCCTTTGGGGGGAGAGTTCAGCAGTGTATAAAAAATACAAACAGCCTTTTCTGGCTTTAGGACATCCAGGTGTGGGGATGTGATCGGGTGCTTTACTCTCAGCCTCTTCATCACAGACAAAAATAGGGAGATTAATCAGGCACAGGTGCTCCTCGTGCGGCTGAACTGTTGTGGTTCTGTGTGCCTTCCAGCAAACACTCAATCAGTGCTCTGTTTGCTATAAATATTCTAGATCTATGCTGTAAGAAGAGAAATTAATCTGCAGTGCATTTAATGTGTGACATCTATGACATTTCTGGTGAATAAAATGTGTGATTTATAACCCAGATTTAATGTATGCTGCATTTCATGAGGTGTTGATTAAAAAAGACACCGTAATCTGCAGAGAGAGTTTCCCCACAACAATAATATATGATATTAAAGTACATTAAGATTTAAAAGGTTAGGTTTTATTAAAGTGGCAATTGCCCATTCAGAGCCAACTCAGAGGACAGTTAAGCTCGAAACAAAAACTCTTTTTATTTCTCTCATTTCATTTGTTTTCACTCCCACTCTCCCCCGTGTCTCTTTCTCTCCCCTTATCCTCTCTCCTTTTTCTCTCTTAGGTAGAAGACGTCAACGACAACGCTCCCCTCACCTCGGATCCTATCTACCACCCAGTAGTCATGGAGAACTCTCCCAAGGATGTGTCAGTCATCCGTATCCAGGCGCAGGACCCTGACCTCACCGCCACGCCCAGCCGGCTGAGTTATCGCATCAGTGCCGGCAACCCACAGAATTTCTTCTCTATCAACCCCAAAACAGGTGAGACTCTCAGACAGACTCACAATTCCAAACAGCTGAAGTGTTTTGGTGACCTGCTCAGGAGTGTTAGGTTGAATACATTGGCATAGTTACTTATTTATGCTTAAATGTTACTTAAAATTACACCAGTCTTTTTTGCCTCTACATGTTTACACACTGCCAAAAACTTATTTCAGTACTCACCTCTAATTCCACCTTAATTCAATAAAAGTCTTTGATTCCCTAACGACAGATAAAAAAGGGACATTTGTGCCCACGCAATTAAACATCTAGGACACTGATGAGCCGACCAGACAATCTATTGCTTGCAGTCTTCTTTATGGGTGAAAGCTCCTCGATGTACTTGAGAAATGAGGGTGGTTAGTCTCTTTTAATAAGCCTTGTGTGTGGGTGAAGTCTGAAAAAGGTTTTATGAGAAATCCCTTGGATCTGCAATTTTCTTTTTATTAAAAAACACGCCTATTACAACCCTATGGGTTCACCACGAGCCCTATAGGATCAAGAAAAGGGTCTATCAGAGTCTTACCTTTAAAAACGATGTACAGGCATCCTGTGGTTGTATTTTATCTTCTTGAGCCGGTGGGGAAATAGGACATAAAAAATTAAAGCCTGAGAATGTGAAAAATGCTTAAACAAAAAGATGAAAATTTGCATATGTATCCTTCTGGCCCTGACCTATTTTACCTTAATGTGTTTCAGTGGATGGGGACTCATCTGGTTGTAAAGCTTCACGTCTGATTCTTCTGATAGTCATTAAATAATTCTCTTTTAGTTGCATTAAATATGATTGAATTCAAGGTTACTTGACTGTGGCTGTTCAAAATTCTTTCATTTGCAGTCTTGAGCATGATTCTGAGGTCACATTCATTCATTGAGCAAACACTAAGCTGGCATGTTGATGTGGCTGTTATTACTGCTGAAGGTCGTGAGTTCAAATCTTGAATCAGGTCTGTCTGTGCAGTTAGAAAGCCCTGGAACCTCAATGGTGCTTATGAACTACCATAACATTAAACAAAGTGCACAAACTGTAACTTGTATGCACTACAGAGTGGCACATTAATGAGGTGGTTAGCACTACTGCCATACAACAAGATGGTTGTGGGTTCAAATCCTTTCTGGGGCATTGCCATGTGGAGCTAAAATCCTCTGGCTTTCTTCCTAGGAGTGGGAACCATGCTTTTCAGTTGACATAATGTACTGGACAGTAGATCAATTTAAATTGCAAGGCATCATAGTGTGGTGGTTAGGATCGATGCCTCACATCAATCTGGTTGTAGGTTCAAGTCCTGGTTGAGGCCTTTCTGTGTGGAGATACTGCAAAGTGGATAAATCTCAAAAAGTAAGCCCTGCAGGATGGCATGTTAGTGTGGTGGTTAGCACTGACACCTTAGAGACACCTGGCACTGAGTGTGAGCCCAGCAGGGGCCTTCTTATGTGCAGAGTTAGTGTTCTGGCTTTATCCCACTGGAACCTTAACCAATGAGCCTTGAACAGCAGCACCTTGGTGTGGTGGTTAGGACTGCTGCCTGAAAGGCTGGTGTTGGATGACTAGATTTGTGCATGTGTTGGTCAAATAGGGAGATTGCAGGGTGAGTGCAGGAAGGTGGGAAATTAGGGAAGGAGAAGAAAAAGAAAGGGCAGACTGGGCAAGGAAAGGACCTTCTTCTCCCACTGGAAGGAGCGGAGCTATTCCAAATATCTCTTCAAATAATTACTTTCATTTAAAACGAATGAATGGGATTACCTAGGAGAACAGTCCTGTGATTACATGTCACCTTATTACTTTTTAAAAAGCACTCTGACTTAGATTAAGTAATGTGTTCACATATACTGACAGACTTTTTTTGATATTTCTTTCTCTTTCTTAAGATCACCATTAGCTCAAGCATAAGCATTGGCTATTCTTCCTGGGGTCCAACACAAATACAGTCATACACTTACACACAATGCAACATAACTCAATAGTACTACCTTCAGTGTTACTAATAGTGCTTTTGTGATTGCACTTGTGGAAACCTTGGGTTATGCCGTCAGGATGAGTAGACACTTGACATGCAAAGACATTGGTAATGCTGATCATGTGATTATTTGTGGCCTTGAGCACAACAGAAATTGTTTTCTTGGATACCACACGAGTAATGAGAGACTGCAGGGTGTTGCAGTGGGAGTTTGCATGTTCTCCCCGTGCATGTGTGGGTTCTCTCACCAGGTTAATTGATCACTCTCAATTGCCGTATGTGTGAGTGTGTGCATGGTGTACCCTGCCTTCCACCCAATGTCACTTGGGATAGGCTCCAGCACCCGCAACCCCAGAGGGGATAAGCGGTCAAGATGATGGATGGACGAATGAGTGATGGATGAGTAATGGGAAATTTTCATGAAGTATTTTTGAAAAACTTTCTTGCCAGCATCAGAGTTTAGAAAGACAATTAACATGTTTTGCATTTTAGTTAAGTCTGCATTGATTATTTTTTTTGTTTGTACCTATGTGATACAGTTATGTTTCACATTTCTTGGTCAAGACCGGAAACAGCACTGTGTGCCATATAAGAGAAGACTGTTGTGGAAAAGGAAAAGAATAAGATAAGATAAGATAAGATAAGATAAGATAAGATAAGATAAGATACTCCTTTATTCATCCCACAACGGGGAAATTCACGATTACAAGGCTTCAAGATTTGTTGATGGTTTGGGAGAGAATAGCACATTGAAACTGTCCATTCTAGCATGCAAAATACATATTTATTAATTTTTTTAAGTTACATTTTTGGGGCTTTTACACCTTAATTTATAGGGGAGAGGATAGAGCAGGAAACCGGGAAAGAGAGCAGGGGCATGACATGTGGAAAATCGGCCAAATGCTGGAACACATATTTATATACTTTGGTATATGCTTCATCATTGACATACTTATGGAAGTATATACTTTGCATGCTGGTCCAGTGGTTAGCACAGTGGCCTCAAGAGTTCACCGTTCAAAAACCAGCTGGGGCCTCTCTGTGTGGAGCTGGCGTGTTCTCCCTTTGCATTCCCTCTGGGTGGCCTTGCTTCCTCTCGCAGTCTAACGACGTGCTTGCCAAGTTAATTGGAAACTCTACATTGCCCTTAGGTGCGAGTGTGTCTGGTTGTTTGTCCTTATGTCAGCCCTGTGATAGACTAGCTACCTGTCTGTAGTGTACCCTGCCTTTCACCCTGTGACAGCCAGGGACAGCCCTAGCCCCATGTGACCTTAAAGAGGGTTGAGCCCTTTAGATAATGGAGAGATGGATGGATAATTTAGAAAGTGCATAATTAAGTTCATTCTTACTTAAGTGCTTGCTTCTTTATATGGGTACATATTTTAGAAAGCACATACTTAGTGAGGGCAGTAACCACATCATGCAAGCTGAATAATAATCTTTGTTTGGTGGTAGTATTTCTGAAATTGAAGATACAGAGGCCTTCTGTGCAAATAAATATTTTGATGTTATGTGAACTGAACTCGTCACAAACACATGCCTAGATTATTAAAATGCATTACTAAAGCAGCAGTCTGACTGTGATACAGTGAAATCAGAGGACCTTTTCAAATGTGATCCCATAAAGCATTGACTTACGACATAAAGTATCTCCACATTAAAACTGCAAAGCATCCTCTAAAACTCAGCTCACCTGTTCAAGCATTCATCTTGTTTGTCATGGTTACTCTTTTAGCCATGGGTCTCAAACTCAGCCCCCTTCCTCATTGTAGTCCATTTATATTCTGTTTACTTGCAGCATTAATAAAACACTTGGTGAACAAGTTCCCCATGGCATGTGTGTGACATATGCATGCACGGTGCCAACAGCACCACCGTTTAGCTGAAGTTAACACTTTTTAATGTGATTCTTTATGTGGGCCAAAGTTTTAAAGGTGAGAATGCTGAACAAGTGTGTAGCAGTTGTCATAGTTTAACCTGTAGGCAGTGTCAAGGACTTTGAAAACTGCAGCAGCAAATTGCAGGTGGCAGGGGCAGCAGTACGAGTGGTAGCAGCAGCTGGCATGGGTAGAAGAGGTAGCTGCAGCTCTCACACTGCAATGTAACCAGGAGTTGTCTATTGTGGTGTCATATTGAACTGCTAGCATCAGAAAACAAACAGCAGAAGGCTTCAGAGGATTGCTAAACTCAGGATTAAAGTTCAAGTGACATACATTTAGGTAATTGTATTTCAGTCAGACAACTCTTGTTAGTTTAAGCTGAGGTTTATTAATACAGCATACCAGGCTCTGCCATCAACTAGTTAACATTCAAGGGGTGGACATCGAGGTAATGCCAACCTACAAATATCTAGGTGTATACCTGGACAGCATGTTGGACTGGTCCCTTAATACAGATGCACTCTACAGGAAGGGGCAGAGCTGCCTCTTTTTCTTCAGGAAACTCAGATCCTTAGACATCTGCAGAAAGATGATGCAGATGTTTTATCAGTCTGTGGTGGAAAGTGTGTTATTCTATGCTGCAGTCTGCTGGGGAAGCAGTATAGAACACAAGGATGTGAGGTGACTGGACAAACTAGTGAAAAAAGCTGGCACTGTGATTGGAACCAGGTTGGACTCACTGGGGGCTGTGGTGGAGAGATGCACACAGAAGAAGTTAGAGGCCACTCTAAATTACATTGATCATCCACTTCACAACTTCTTTGTGGACCAGAGAAACAGCAGCAGTGGACGGCTCATCTCTCTGCGCTGTAGGACTGAGATACAGAAAATCATTCATCCCTGCAGCAATTAGGCTTCATAACTCTCTAGCCAATGGGAGATGAGCTGACAGAGGCCTGAATTACTTGTTTTATGTGATTTTTATATTTTTTATCTGCCAGACACCTAAATTTCCCTCTTCTGGGATTAACAAAGTACATTCTACTCTCCTTACAGTATTTGTGTTTGGCGTGTAGGCCCAGAACCTTATTACTCCTCACAGATTAACTTAATATATGTAGAAATTGAGGAGTAAGGAGATAGGACTAACTCCCCTCGGAGCCTACAGGTGGATGCTGGGAGGAGGTGGAGTTGAAAGTTTGCACTGGAGCAGGGCAGCAGTAGCACCGGGCAAGGCAGAGGCAGAGACAGGAAGACTTTCTTAAATGGACCGCCAAATGAGAGGGTGTTGAGATCAGCTGATAGAGAGGATGACGCGCACCTTGAGTTGTCTGCCTGAAGTAACTTGCAGGCGACGCTCCTTGAATTTGCATATCTTTGTACAAATTAGAAGTAATATTTTAGAATATGTATTGTATTGTGTAGTACAATTGGTTGATTTACATTTTAAATGTTAAAAACATAGTTTTGATTTTCTGTTTTGATTATACACACAGCTTCCTGATATTAGCCAGATGGTCACAACATACTCTTTAGTTATGTAACTGTTGTGTAACCTACCTGTTGAGTTGCTTTGTGTGCATATTTTATTTATGAATTCTGAAAGTGTTTCTACAGCCACTAACCTTTTCTACTTAGCTTTGAGTTTTATGTGCTTGCAAACCTTTTTTAAGCATTCCCACATGAAATACTCATAAGCTCACAAAAACCTCAAGAAAAGATTATTTACAACTGCCTCTGAACTGAATATCATCTCACAAAATGTCTAAATAACCCTTTAAAAGTACGTCTAAAAGCCAAGTCTCTGTCAGCGCCTGTCTCTGTCCCTTTACTCCTCACAGTCAGGCTCCTCTTGTTTTTCAAGTACTCCTGTTTTATTGACACAGTGTTAACATTTGAAATTAAAAAAGACTCACCGTTTTATGTGCGCACAATACAAACATTATGAAAAAGCAAAATCAATTTGGATGCGTGTCTGTTTTTCGCTCCTGAGTTTGAAGTTGAGGGAGGTCCCTGTGCATCTTCAGTACAAGCTTTCCTTGAAGCTTCCATTAAAGAATTATTGAAGAGATGAAATGTTTTATTCAAATCCTGAGATAAAAAGTTGTGATGTCTATTCCCTTCTCTGCCCTAGATTTAGTGATGAGCGTTTCAGTAAACAACAAAAGGATTTCTATTCTGAGTCAAAGAACGTCAGGATAGTTATCAAAAACTTAAAGACTGTAATCGACATTCAGCATTTCAGTTTTTATGCTTATGGTTGAAGGATTTCCCCAATGGTGTGTTGTTGCATGTTCACTTTGTGGTGGAGATTAACATTTTTCTTGAATTCCTCCATGAATACACTGTTAGATATCATCGAGATCCTGTTTAATATTGAGGATAAGAAACCTGATTGAAAAGGCTAATATTGATCCCAGTGGAGATATACTGTTCCTCACTCTCATTAACTGGACTCTCACTTACTCTGACTTTTTCTTGAACCTTTAACATCCATGAGAATGAAATATGATTCAGATATCTATAAGATCTACTCCATCACCGTGCCTGTGCTGATGCATTCACCAGATGGGAAAACCATTAATAAAAAAAATCATATTGAGTTCATAAGCACTGTAAATACACCCAACTGCTGAGTGTGTATGTGTGTGTAAGTGTGTGTATGAGGGAGAAAAAGAGAGTAAGTGTGTCTGCTTAATCAATTGATGAATTGGTGACAGCAGTCTGTTGGAGAGGACAGCTCTCTTACATCGGGTCGATGAAGATGATTCCATCTTATAAGCACACATGACTCAGAGACAACATGTGTACCTATGCGAGCCAGGAGACAGACACAACAGCTGCATAAACTAGTTCGCCTTTATGTGTTTAAGAGGACATCTGTGTGTTTGTGTATGTTTGTGTGAGTGAGTGCGTGCCGTGTTTGTGCGCCACAGGGGAGATTTGTTAGCCATCTGAGCCCTGCTGTCTGTCTCTGTCAAAGAGCCACAGTATTTTGTAATGTGCTAGTCATTAATCGTATACAAGGGGACTCATATTGATGACTGCCGTGCTCAAACTGCAATCAATGAACTTTCTGTGCAATACAGCGCAAATCGTTGAAAAAGTTTCAAGCATCTTTTCTCACAGATATCAGGTCTGCTTCCACCAGCATATTGAAGTCAAATAAATGTATTCAAAGAATGTAATTGAATTATCTTAAACATGCGTATGTGATAATGCATGTTTAAGATAATCAAATACATTTTTTTTGTTTAGGGAACCAATTCTAAATCAGATCCAGATTCCTTATCTTTAGAATTAGCAAGTACTGATAACCCCTCCAGAACTACGTCAAGAAAGACCAATTAATAATTGTAATATAACAGAGACTTTATAATTATCCCTGTATGGGTGTGATATACTGTATGTTATAGGATGTTGTTGACAATTAAGTTTGTTGACCTGGCTCAAGACACTGAAAACTAGCTTAAAAAACAGGCTCAGCACTTAGAACAGTTGCTAAGCTAATGTTAGCGGTTCACAGCTCCTTTGACATCATGTTTGTGAAAGGGTGAGACAATCCTGACTTTTTTTTCTCAATATTTACATACAGTATATGAAACTACTTGGTCTTAACTGTTTGTGTCATAATTAAAGCTTATAACCTCAACATGATTTGTTGATATTTTGCTAGCTTTAACCACAGTCTGCAGTTAGCTAGCTCCAAACTGTTTGTGTTAGACACTGAAAAGCATCTCATCAGATTTTGATTTTTTTTAAGCCTTTGAATTCCTAGCACTGAATTGTTTTTTGCACTGAAATTATGTATCTGAATTTTTTTATCATTGCGTTTAAATCTGCAAATTCTCAACAAGTATTTTTCACTTTTATTTCTCAATGTTCACAAATTCAAGAGTCAAAAATTCAATGTCCAAAAATTCAAGTGCTCATTTTCAACGTCTAAAATTCTAAGTAAAAATTCACTGTTGAAAAATTCAATGTAAATAGCTGATTAAGAGAGGGGAAAAGCAATCGATAGTCTCACATCGAACTCAACCGCCGGCCAATGAAGCCACGCTCCGGTGGTCATGTGATACTTGGACAGGAGTTGTGCTCTGCTTCAGTCACAAGATTCTCCACACATTCACAAACATATTAACAGAGATTCTGGGGTCTCATTTCTCATCTGCTACAGCAAAAATGGTTGGATCAGTGAGCAGTGCATCTGCATATGTAAAAATAAAGTATTTACAGACACGGGTCAAGTTGGCTTCGATCCCATGAGAGCAAAACATGAATCAGTCAGAGGTGCATGCCTAAGACTGTGAGCCACTGAGCTCACATTAACAGGTATAACTCATCCACGTCAACATCCAGGTTACAGCTAGGGAACATTTTGGTTTGAGCTCAACTGGTTCCCCTGAGTTCATGTCAAGAAATACTCGGACATATTAGCGAGAGTTTTCTTTAAACTATGGACATAATAACCACTTCCATGCAAGACTAGCTGCTCGTATATTCCTGTATATGTTACGATTTGAAAAAGAAAATCAGGTCAAATTTAGTTTATGGTGTCATGTTGGTGTGTTGATTTGCTGACTTATACATGGAACTGTAACTCAGACATTAATGGAGCTATTCCTGTCCTGGTGTTGCAACAGCTCTAACGATAACGATAAGGATACTCACTCACAAAGTACAAATTTAAATACATCCTTCCCTAACTTCCCAAAAATGTGACTACTGTGCTAGTCTAATACTTTTAGTAATGAGACATGCATTATTAGTGAGACGTGCATTCACTTGGAATCTCCCCACGTTGTCTACCAAGTCCAAAACTTTTCATGTGCTAGACTGACTTCATCGGATAAATGAATAAACAAAACCCAGCCTATTGATTTACCTTCATAAAGCAGCTGTCACCCACTCTGAGAGCAGAGCTGCTGGCAAATCTCACCCTTCAAGTTTTAGATTGTTTGTCAAAACTTGGTTTTTGGGGTGGTTCAAAGTAATACATTTTTCAGGTTCACTCTGGAAGTGTCAGTTTGATGGGTTTGAGGTTCTGCAACAATTCCCAAACTGTATTCAAGCAGAACTTTGAATGAGCGCAAAGTGTGTAAATGTGCTGTGACATCTTACAGTGCTGTCTGTTTGTCTCGGGGTGTGCGAGTGAAGCCATTTTCCTTTGGGGGTGAAACCAGAATAGAGGAGAGCGTTGACACAGGGTTGCTGGATTGAATGCTTCTCATTAAGGCTTGCATGTTGCTTGGTATCATCATGGAGAGGCTCTGCCTGGCCTCTTTTATGTTGGCCACAGTTGAATGGTTTTTCATAGCATGACTTCAAGACTATTTTTCCAAGCCGCATCAAGACATTTTATGAAGTTGGAAATTTCAAGATCCCATTTTTTCTCCAGTTAGAAAATTCATCAAAGTGATTCCCTTGCACAATAAAGAAGCAGGCCATATAGATTGATTATACTGGCTTTGTTTTATATGAAGGAGATGAACGCTGAGAAAAATGCCCTGCCAAAAACAAGAAAAAAAGACATATTTCAAGGTACTTTTACCTTGAAATAAGCAAAAAAATCTGCCAAAAGAACAAGTGAAAATTTGCTTGGAAAGATTTCTCAATATAAGACGTAATATTAAGAAAACTGTGATCCTAAAATTAGAAGGGGAAAATTTATTTTAAGCAATATTGTACCAGTATTTTAAAGCTTAGTGTCTCAGAATAAGCCAGGAATGCTAACAATTAGTATTTTTTCACACAAAAAAAGATTTTTACACTTATAAATTTCACGTCAACTTCTTCATTTGAGATATATTCACCTTAATTTGAGTTGTATTATAGCAGCACTTCTCTTGGTTTAAGACCATCTTGTACTTGAAATAAGGTTACAACGTTTAATTTGAGCATTTTGAGATATAATGTCTTCTCATAGTGAGCTGGATATACTAATATTCAGTCATGTTGTTTTTTAGGATAAGCCAGATATGCTCTAAAGTAGGTGTTTCATTGTGTGCATGTAGTTTTAGGATGTTTATTTTTATCTGATTTAGAAGAAACAGTGCCTGAAAACTGTAACCCACTCTTAAAAAACAACTTTTCTTTCTTTCTTTCTTTTATCAATGGAGCTGTTTTCTGATAGATTCTCCAACAAAATGCATTGACTTAAAACTGCTGTGAGGAACTTTTCATTTATATCAATTTTGGCGCCCCCTTGTGGACATAGTGATACCTCTTATCTCTTGATCAAGCGGCAACCTCCAGTCTAAAAATATGAGTCAATGCGGAAGTGTTAAAAGCTGCAGTTTATCGAGGATCTGCTTGAGGCTGGCTCCGGAAGTACCGGAAGTCACATACACATGAATGGGGAAAAGATGATCTTTGCAGCATTAATAAACATGTTTACAGCCTGGTACAAAAGATGAGGGTAGTCTGAATAGCTAATTTCTCGACGTCCTCTCACTGTGAGGGGGGGTGAATTTTTTTCTAATTCGGCAATTTCGAAGATATTGAGATTACCAGTCTTCCAATGAGAGGAACAGCTGCCTGTGGGAACACTGCAGCTGTTGGCTAGGAGGCTCAAAGCCCGCCTCTTTACGTCACACTGGCTCGACAGAAGCAATATGGCTGCCGCAGCCGATTGGTCTCAAAACAGCTCTTCAGAAACAGATGGGTGACGTCACGGATACTACGTCCATATTCTTTACAGTCTATGCTCTTGATCTGTACATACGAAAGTAGTGTTTTCAACAAAAACCTCATCCTGCTGTCTTTTAACAGCCAGATGTATCACTCAATGTGATTATTTGCCATGAAAACAGCCAACAAAGGGTGTTTTTAAAGAAAAAGTCAATAATGTGGTCTGACACCTACCCCCCTCTGAGCGGTTTAAGGCATTAAAAATGACAACAAAGAAGGTATCAGTGTTGCTCATGGTCTTGTTTGCTTTTGAAAGTCATAAAGTGGCATCAGTATCGGTTTCAGTCTGTTTCTCAGCTGGTTAAAAACTCCTCATAGCGCCTTTAAATCACGTAAAGGTTTGCCTTAAATCAAGATTATCCATCTTCTACAAAAAAGATCTCAACTTGAAAAATGAATGAAATGTAAAATAAACCTTGTTTCTTCTAAATTACAACTCAAAACAAGATCATTTCAAGCTTGTTTGACTTAACAAGATTTTTAAGATGCATTGTCTTAAAACAAGTCCCTCTATTTTGCTCAAATGTTACTTGTTAAGTAAATGTATCTTAAGTCAAGTGGGATAAGACATTTAGACTAAAAATTAGACATTTTCACTTGGTAAGATTTTGAGTTTTTGCAGTGAAGCCTTAAGTTTTAAAACAGGCCACTGAACCATAACAAATGTTATGTATATGAAGGTGTAGGTGGAGATTATATACATTATTTATTTCTTATGTCCAATTAAAACCAAGGATTGTTCATCTCCAGATTAGCTGCGAGGTGTAGATCATTGATTATTATCAGAGTTGTTACTCACACTCTGTTCTGCTGAACAAGCCCCCTCAAACTCCCCCCTCCAGTCTCTCTCCTGCAGCTTGTGACCGCTGCTCTACATTCACTCCTAATTTGCTTAATTGAAGTTAGCCAGCGTAGCAAGCTCAAGGTGACACTGCGATATGTGAAAGTGCGGGCGCGTGCGAGGGTGTGTGTGTGTGTGTACGTGCACTGTGATCTGAGTCTATCCTTGAGCACAAATATTCTAAGCACCCAAAATAATCCTACTTCAGTGAGATGCTTCATTGCACTGAAACAAACACATCATCATGGCTCAATCAATCATCCTGCACAACCCTCCACACAGAGGTAATATTAGAATGTATATGTTTGTTTGTATGTGGCCATTTGTGCATTGACCCATGCGTGTATGGATGTCTTTATTTACACAGGCATGTAATTACTCTGTCATCCTGTGTAGACCACTTTAAAGTAAATGAAAAGAAAAAAAGTAAAAGCTGCAACACATAGAGTTTTTCTAAAGTGGGATTTCAGTGCTTTTATTTGTGCATTGATATCCATGAATCTGTATTTATGGATAAAACAGATCCACGATGTGACAGATGTGCCTTAAACAGCATTTGGGGACTTTCATAAAATGTTGAAGAGTTTAAACGACTCTTGATCATTATCATTTGATTCTTCTTGACAACAAAAGTTGACTGAATTTTGTAAAAGTGTCATACTTCGACTGAATCTGCTCATGGATCAATGCATTTTCTATTTCCTTGTTTTGCTGCTATAGCCAGAATAACGTCAAGAGAACTTTTGATTTGACTAACTCTAAAACTTTTGACTGTCTAAACCAATTATTGATTGATGACAAACTGTGCCTGTGATTGTTTGAGTGTGTGTATGCGTGTGTGCCTCTGGGGCATCTTTGTAGTTGCAAAAAATGACAGCGAGCGCGTGAAGAAGTGACAAAATGAGAAAAGAGTGGAAATGAAAGGAGGGAACAGGCGGTGTCGGGGGGGGGGGATGGAACTGTCGCTGCCTGTGATCTCCAGAGCAGCCTGCTCACGTTTGTCAAACCCTGGAACCATCATCTAAATAAACTGGTTCGATCATTGCTATTATCAATACCGTTGGCATCTTTCACTCCTGTCCTGGTGGCACGCTGGCCAACTAAGTGACCCTCAACTATACAGTGTTATGTGAACACATGCCAAATGATGCTGTCCCTGCCAAGGCTGCAGGCTATGTTTTTTAATGTGTGCCTATGTCCCTGCTCATTCTTATGGGAAAGAAGATGGGAATGGAAATTGTTTGGCTTTAAAACATATTGTGGGTCAAAACTTTTTTTCTTTTAAATCTACAAATCATTGTGATTTTTTTGTGTGTGTAATTTAAAGCTGCTCTTGTCTCATTTTTTAGGCCTGATCTCAACAACGTCAAGGAAACTGGACCGGGAACAACAGGCAGAGCACTTTTTAGAGGTACAGAGTAACCTGAACTGTTTTTATGGGCTCGTAGTGTTATTATTTATCCGGCCCTGCCACTTGCCACAGCCCACTATTAACAGAGACAGGCTGGAGGACAACCCTGGCAGGGCCTCAAGGCTCCATAAACTGTGATGAATGGCTGTAGTTTTGGGCCCCAGGTTTAGGATTTTCCAAATGTAATCATTCATCATCGGTTATCTTCTCTACTCAGGATGGGAACGGGGAGGAAAGGGGTTGCTCTGCCCGGCATTTGATAAGCGCAGACACTGGGCATATAGATAGCTCTGTGATTACCATTCCTTTAGCTCCTGCTGCTCTGCATGCAGATGAACCTGATAATCAAAGATTCTTGAGCAAACTTCTGCTTCCCCAGACTTTTCTTACAACTTATTAAATAAATCTGAGTCTACAAGCACTTTACCTGTCCTCATAATGAAATGGAATAACCCGAGGCTGACCCCCAGTGTTGTGGTTTGTTTTTCCACTGCTGTAATGCCACTTGACTTGTCAAGACTCAATTACTCTTTGTGCTGCCTTTACTTCAATACTTAATAAGAACCCGCTATATGACAAAGCACTACAAAATAAAATCAGTACAAGATGTTGTGGGAGGCTGGCATCTAACGGCGTGACATACTTAACACCTGAAAGGAGTTTCAAATTGGGGGCAGAGAGGTCTCTGTTGTTGCTTCGTTCTGTCATGTCCCTTTTCTGAGATTTCAATAGGAATGCCAGTCCATGCATGCCACCCACAGCTCCCCCTGCCAGTCTCTGCTGCCTGTTGGTAATTAATAGTCAAGTGAGCAGTCAGGCTGGCAGCAGTGGTGTCCAACCCGATCTGATCCGATTGATCAGTGATCAGACCTCTGCCTCTGCCTCCAGGGGATCAATAATACAAAGCGATTTCCTGGGAAACCAGCTCCATGTGGTCCTGCATTCCGCATTCACAGCCAAACACATGGAGCCCAAATGTATGATAGTAATGCATCCAAAAAACTTCTACAAACAACTGAGTATGTCAAAAAGGCAATGATGCATCTCAAGCTCATATTCTGCACACATGCTCTTATGATTGGTGTGTTTTCATCAGGTTACAGTTATAGACGGCCCGGTGACCACCCGCCAGTCCACTGTGTGGGTCATAGTTCACATTGAGGACGAGAACGACAACCCGCCCACCTTCCCTGAAGTCACATACCGCATCAGCCTGACCGAACGAGACCGCAACAAACGTGGAGAACCGGTCTACCGTGTATTCGCTTACGACCGAGACCTTGGAGCCAATGGCAACATCACCTACAGCATCATCGATGGTAATGAAGACGAAAAGTTCAGCATTGACCCCAGGACGGCTATGGTATCATCAAAGAAAATGGTGACAGCAGGAAGCTACGATATCCTCACTGTGAGTGTCACAGATCAGGTTTTAGAATCTGTTTTTTGCCTCTTTTTAAAGTGTCCTGATTTCTGTTTCAGTGCTGTTTAGTGTGAGCTCGGCTATTGAGAGCTTTCCAAAGGGATGTTGTTAAGGAGATTACAGCACTCATTAGCAACAAGGGGGACGTGACAATAAATCTATAGTGTGAATTACACACTACAGATGCTCTTACATTGGATGAGACTGTGACCTCTTTCAGGCACAGTGGTCCTCCATTTTCACACCCTGCTTGCTGATTTTCCAATTTCTGTTTCTTTTTGTCACAAATTAATGAACAGCCTCTCTGGCTCCATTAGTTCTTTTTTCAAAAACGAATATTTGGATGCTTTTATTCTTCCCAGTGCCAACAAATTCTAAAATACCAAGGTGTTTGGAGTAGCAGAGCTGGAGTGTGTTTATGCACATGAGGTGGCCCGGTGCATTTTTGATAAGTCCTGCGTGAAATGGCATTTTTATTCCCCCCCTGTCAGACTTGGTCTTATCCCAAACACCAGCATAAAATGCCATTTGTGTGGCTTCCTTTTCCTCATACTAACAATGTATTCATCCCTCTCAAGCCCCTCTTACATATGCACTGCAGACACTTGATTTTTTCTTCTGCATCTCATTCACTGATTAGCTTGTCATGCCTGTGTGCCCTTGGAGTCTGTTCCTGTGCCTGTGCTCAGTTGAAGTTGTAAAGAGCTCACAGTTGAAGTGTGGAAGCTGCAGACACGGACGACAAACACGCCAGTCTTCTCCCCCTGCAACCATCTTTCTTTATTTTAGGGGGTAATGCTGTTCTCGAAGCAAATAATGGTTAGAATAATGTATTTGGCTCACAGGTTCAGCTCTTCAGTGAGCACCACTTATAGCACCATTTTTTATAATTATCTCTTATATAGGTTCTCTCCAAAGGTTTAGTTGATTTATTCTGCTTAATGCTTTTCCTATTTGGTGAGAGAAAAGTGGAGCAAGATATTCAAAGTCAGCCAGAGACAGGGAATACCATTAAAATGTAATTGCTAAGATCAATTTTGAGGTTAGCAAAAATATTATGTATAGATGGGACGCTGTTGCTGAAGTGTAAAAGTGAATTAGAAGCAGTGCATCCACCCATTATCTATATATCGCTTATTCAGGGTTGCAGGGAGATGTAGAGTAGAGGAATGTAATCTCATCCATATACAAACCCAATTCCATAAGAGTTGGGATGCTGTGTAAAATGATGATGTAAACAGTTTTCGTTGGTTTGCAAATAATTCAAACCCTACATTTAATTTAAAATAATGCAAGACGACATATCAAATGCTGAAAATGTTTTTTTTTCTGTGTTTCATGAAAATATGTTCTCATTTGAATTTGATGTCAGCAACACGCTGCAGAAAAGTTGTGACAGGAGCATGTTTACCACTGTGTTGCATCACCTCTTCTTTAAACAACACTATGTAAATGTCTGGGAACTGAGGACGCCAGTTTCTGGAGTTTGGAAGTGAAACGTCCCATTCTTGCCTGATATAGGTTTCAGCTGCTCAACAGTTTTGGGGTCTCCTTTGTCACATTTTTAATTTAATGATGCACCAAATGTTTTCAACTGGGGACAGCTGGCAGGCTAGATTAATACCCGGACTCTTCTACTACAGAGCCATGCTGTTGTAGTACGTGCAGGATGTGGCTTGCTGAAATTTGAAAGGTCTTCCCTGAAAAAGGAATTGTCTGGATGACAGCATGTTGCTCTAAAACTTGTATATATGACAAGTATATATATTTATGCATTGATAGTGCCTTCCTAGATGTGGAAGCTATCCATGCGATGGACATGTATCCATACTCATAGCATCACAGATACTGGCTTTTGAACTGTGGGCTGATAATAAGCCAGATGGTCCTCAGTAGCACAGGGGATGCAGCGTCCGCAATTTCCAAAAGAATGTCAGATTTTGATACGTTTGATACCCATTAACATGGATTCATGGATGCAGCAACATACAATGATGTTTGGATGTGATTTTGAGCAATGCAGTGAGTTCCACTACAGAGTTATGTCTGTTTTTAATGCACTGCTCACAGCGAGCCTTTAAATCAGTGTTGGTTTTCAGGTAAACAAACAATCAAATTCTGTTTTTATCAACAATTAACAGCATAAATGTCACAACATTCAAGCGTGTTTGGTATTTGAGTTGAATATTTCAAGGTATGTGTGAAGAAGAGAGGCTAGAATTGTATAATATTGAATTATATATATAATAAACTTACACCTGTAGCAGAAAAAACATCAAACAATCCTTCTTATATTTAATGTGGTGAAACCCTTCAGCTTCTAGTCCAGTTAATTATTTTAAGCACCTAGTTTAAACACATTATTGTTTGCTTTATTTTAGTATTTGTCCTTGTTTTAGATAAAAGCAGAAGACAGCGGCGATCCCCCACTATGGTCAACCGTCAAACTTCACGTGGAGTGGATTCGCAAACCTCTCCCCTCTCCTATGCCCCTACAATTCACCCAGAGATACTACAACTTCTCCATCGTGGAGACAGCTGCTGTAGCTCAGCCGGTGGGAGTAGTCGCTGTCAGCCAGTCGAGCACGTCTCTTTGGTTCAACATCATTGGTAAGTAAATTCAAGTCTGATACGTATCTGACAAGCAAGGAAGGGGACCATACTGAACATGTATCAAGAAAGCTCTGCTGTGATTTATTGCAGATTAAATTTATCTGGGTTTACAAGGAAGCATCAGTATTTCCTGGCGTTCGTGTTCTCAATCTGCTACTCAAACATTGACTTGGTATATTACTAAGGAAAATTGTTCTCTAAATCTTCATCTTATTTTGGAGAAGTCTGTGGACACCTGCAGTGAGCAGATATAGTCAGTTTACCTTAAATTGCCCTCTGATTGATGTGTAAAGTGTTTTGGATCTGACTGAGCTGATATATCCACCTGCATGATGCAGTGTTATGGTGCTGCTTTTGAGAGATGTTATTTAGCTTTTTGGGTCAGATCTTGTTGCACATGAGCTGGAACCAACACCCTGGAAGCGATGTATTTCACACCATGCAATATACAAGTTAGCATAGTGTTAAATCTCTTGATACAGGCTGCAGACTTCTTCAAAGGCCTCCACAACAACTTCTCTGTAACTTGGAGATATTTTAGGTTGTCTTTTTTTTACTGGTACTGCTGTCACTCTTCACCTTGCCTGTAGTAAATATTTCTTACAGCTAAAATTAGCTTATAAAAATTCAAAGTGCCACCGACACATTATGTTGTTGCAATTTAATGTACACACGCAAATGTGTTTTGTAAATATGAAAAATTACCCTTTTTGTGCTGTGTTTCTCCAAAAAGGAGCTGGCAGGCTAAAGACAATAAAAGGAAGGCTGGCTGCTGCTGTTTTAGCTCAGGTTGCAGCAATGAATCTTCTCACAAGCAAAATGGTTCTACGCCTGTCTGCCTCTTTTTTTCTTTTTCCCCAAAATTGGGAGCTGTGTTTTGCCCCTTGATTCAAGTATTTGATAGAATAATCAGTGAATAGCTCATTATTGATTGCTGCTCAACAGTTCTGATTGCAAGTCTTTGCAGACACCCAGCTCCCTCACTCAGATGTTAATATAAGAAGAAGCTCTCGTTCTTTTTGCAGCCACACACATCAAATACAGAAAAATGCAAGCCTGGTGTGTTTTCACTGTTCCACTTTTACTGTTGATAACAGTGGGGAAATTGTGCAGCAAAAGTTCATTAATATTTCACTCATTTTTAAACAAAAATTGAAGTCATGGTTATTAGTCTCTCTCTGAAACTTTGAGAATTTGACTTTAAAACCATCCTTGATTGAATTATACTTCCCACACATTGCTGAAGTATTCTGTTGAAAAGTTCACTTACATTGCTTAATAATACATATAAATGTGAAACATGTCAAGTAGTCGACTTTGCAGAGTGCTGTATATACTGGGGATGATACAGACCTTTGAAGAAAATTCTTGACTCCCTAAATATTAATCGACTCTCCCACTTTCTCTCTCTCTGTCTCTCCTTCGCTCGGTCAAGGCGGACGACTGGCCAGAGAAATGTTTTACATCCCACAGAATGCGTGTGGAAGGAACTGCTCACTTGACACAGGTCTGGTCAAAACTAATTATGCTGTACTTATTTTTCTGAAATACCCAAGGTCTGAAGAAACTCAGAAAAACAGTATTCAGTATGATTACCTTGTTTGGCCAAGGGCTGTATTGATTGGTCTGGAACGCCCAAATAAATAAGGATCAAATAAAGATTCTCATACATCTCCTCACAAACTCTCTGCGTGTACTAGACAGCTCAACTCAAAAGTAAACTTGGAGGCAGTATGCATGAGTCATAGTGTCACAACTTAAGAAAGACTTGTATGAATATAAACACCTAAATACCATGGTTTTATGGTAGCAATGCTCCTTTTCTCCTCCTAATGACTTGTCTGCAGCTGCAGATAAACCCAACGTTACTTGCTGGGTGCATTTCTACACCCAGCTAACATTCAGCTTAATTAAATTGAATTTATTGTTTCTAATTGACATGAATGTAATCTCTAAATACACAAACACATTGAAATGCATAGAAAAGCAGAATCTGTGGACGAGTGACACGATGTTGGACGTCTTCTAGTTTCCATTCAGAGCCGGATTACGATCATCCATTACTGTTTCTGCAGGCATTGGCTGTTCACACAAACTCAATCCAGACACAGGAGACTGTAATAGGGCTCCCATTTATTTAGGCTCCCATCTGCTATCATCTGATGAATGTTTAGCTTCTTATTTATCTATATAGACAAGCATCTGCATGCAAGTGCAGCCAACTATCTACTTATTAAAGTCTTCTCCCCTCTTCAATTCTATTCTCACTTCTCATATTGTCAGTTTTGTTTGTAAGCAGTTGCTTGTTGTTTTAAAAAGGGTTTCTTGGCAGGAGCTCTCGTATAGCTAAATACTAGTCAGAACAGAAGGCTGGAAAATGTTGCCGTCTCTTTAAGAAGTTATGTCATTGTCAGATGTGGAAGATAATATTCCCAAAGTGAGTAGTTATAATAGAATTCCAAAAAAGATAAAGTGATGCATTTCACAAAATTAAAAAAAAACTGCTTGAGTGTGTGTTGCCATATACTCTCACTTATCCTAAGTAGTGCATATTTTTATGAGTCTGGCTTGAGGCAGCATGTTTAAGAGTGTACTGTCTCCTCTGCCTGTGCCTCCACACTCCATGAACAAGTGTTCCACTCTTGTGAAAGCCATATCTCAGAGAAGATAATTTAGCACAAGTGCCTCTTGGACACCAAACATGAACTGATTGAATTTTGTTGTCCAAAGGTCAAAGGTCACAATGACCTCACATCTGTCCCCATCTTGTGAAAGTGACATTTTATTCCGTCTGATTTATTGTTAGTTTTTCACCTTCAGAGAAAACGGTATCATCCAAGATTTATGTGTGCATGATTCCCCTCACTTGAACCCGAAAGTGTTTGTTTGTTTGGCTGACGCTCAAACAGTCCACTGACATCTTCATGGTCTAGAGGAAAATAGAGAGACAGGTGTTGTTGTGGTATTATGCCCTTCCTGTGAATAATTATCTTCTGACATTTACTATGTATTGTGTACTGTGTATGACATTGTCTTTTAAGAGTAAGGCATTCTCTATTATATTTTGAATGTACAAAAATAATCAAATCCTTATTATTATTATTATTATTATTATTATTATTATTTAAATGGCATCATCTGGTGGTAAAGTGTGTCACAAACAACACAGGGTCTTACTTAAAATAGTACTATTGACAAAAAACTCCACAGGGCATGTGTAATTAGTCGTCATGCCTGTCAATTTTAGTCTAATACTAATTAATCCTGTTATTTCGAAACAGATGAGTAAGCAAACAAGGTGGGTAATTAGAAAATGGGCAAATTACTGGCTTTTTAACACAGCAGTAATTTAAACATTCATTTCCATACATTTGCGAATCTCAGTCACAAGTGATTGATTTCCACACACAGGTTTCTTGCCTATGTAGGCTGAAAGTCTTAATACTTTACTGTGCATACACGTGTTGCCAAATAAAAAATTGTAGAAGTATCCCTAAAGTACGATTAGACCCCACAGAGGCACCCTGTATAGACAGGAAAGACACTCAGCTTTTTTTTTTCTATAGAGACTACAGACTGATTTCTGTGCGATTGTCGTGTAATATTGAACGACCTCTCCTCCAGAAAAAAAAACAACAACAACAAAAAAAAAGTGAATCCCTGCAGTGTGCTTCTACTCAACACGCCTCAGTGGTCCTGTGAAAAATGCCCAATCAGTATTCATATGCTGAGCGGAGCTCAAACGCCCAGATATCTCGAGAGAGAGACGCTGGAATGAGACGAAGGATGGCACAGAATACCTAACACGCATCAATCCTCTCTACCTCACTCTAATCAAACATTAAGCTCCTAAACTGTACACTCACCGCCAGCGGAAAACACCCAGCTGCAGGTTTTCTGATCTCCAAGATGGGTTGTGTTTTGGAGTGATAAGACAGATGTTTGTGTGGCTCTTAACAGCTCTCATGCTGCCAAGTGGGTTTGGTGCTACATTGCATTGCATTGCAGTTCATTTTATTTCACAGACCCTCCGGCTCCAGATGCAGGCACCTGGCCAAAACAATTACACAGTAATAACTTAGAGCACCTGAGTTTAGAACGCAGAGTGAATACCAAATGACTGAAACTCCCTGTGATATACAAGTGTGTATGTGAGCATGCATGTGTGTGTATGTGTGTGATCTCAGGGAGCTTTGACATGCAGTTTGACCTTCAAGTCGGGGTGGGGACTCTAGTCGTGGCCAAGCCCCTGGATGCAGAGCTGCAGTCCGTGTACAACATGACCATACAGGTGACAGATGGGACCAACTTTGCCACAGCACAGGTACACACACTTTTGATTTGTTATGTTCTGGCACTGCCTCTTACACACTCAATATCCACATCGAATTAAATTATTGTTACCTCTTCCTCAGGGAGCTGTTTACTTCAGCTTTCCTCCTTCCCAAGCTTGCACTCCCTTTTTCTGAAATTATCTCCTGCTGACTATGTAATTTGCTTTTTGTTGCTCTCTATTTGACATTTTGGGTGCCACTGCTGTTTTGGCTAGCCTACTAGGTCTGCTTTGTAAGGCAAATCCTTGATAAAGTGGATTAATGGGATTAGCCTTGGCAAATAAAGGGCAAATGTTTGTTTAAATGCAAAAAAATTGCCAACATCCTTCTCAGAAAACATTGTCCAGCTTCAAGAAAGAGAAAGAAAATTGCTTTGCGTGCAGGGATTAAATATGAATACTGAATACTTTGCAATAAAAAATCAAGAGGTAACTTCACCCCTGAAGTGTACTGAATATTATCAGTCAAAAGCTAACTCTATACAAGGACTCTTAAGGATAATTCTCTAAGTATATTTCTTCTCTTAACCTACTGTTGACTTCTCCACTTCTGCCTCTTTCTCTCTTAGGTGTTCATCCGAATACAAGACAGCAACGACAATCCGCCCATCTTTTCCCAGCCAACCTATGATGTCAGCGTCTCAGAGGACGCGTCTGTTGACATGGAGCTCGTGAGGGTGAGAGCCACGGACATAGACGAGCGTTCACGTCTGAGCTTCTCCATCTACAGCAGCGTGGACCCGGCCAGCATGAGACTGTTTCGCGTAAATCCAGGCACAGGAGTGGTCTACACTGCAGACAGGCTGGACTACGAGGCCAGGACTCAGCACATCCTCACAATAATGGTGAGAATGGAGACATGAGAAGTTTATGTTTATTCAGGTTGGCTGTTACAATGAGTGTGAGTAAATCAAGCAGCAGCCTCCAGGGCTAAGGAGTGAAGCCAGTGTGAAAGTGCCAAAACCTTCAGTTCTTCAAGAGGCTGCTCGAGGCTGGCTGCGAGAGGAAATCTCCATTCGGTCCAGTATTAAATGCCCAACTTAACAGCAGACTTTAACACATTTACAGCCTGGTGTAAAACACAGTATTGGTCTTTGTAGCTTGTCCTTTCTTAATGTCAGCTTTAAATGGTTGAATTGTTGAAGAACTCAATGATATAAATAAAATGTATTCTTAAAATAGTTTATTATTGGGGCAGAGGTCTCATTGATGGACAGGTTGATGCTGCTAGCTGTCTCCTGTCAGGGTGGAGGACGCAAAGTGAAGGTTTAACAAAAAACAACAGGAGAAAAACAAAAACTCGAACACGAGAAACGAGAGAGCAAGACAAGGTATTACTCGGGTAAGACATATCAATGAGCTGACATAGAAGGGAGGAAACACAGAGACTATATACACACACTGGGTAATAGGTAAGGAGACACAGTTGAGACAACAAGGCACAGGTGTAGACAATGGCTGTTTTCGAAATGGCCTGCTACATACTACCTACGAATGTAGAATGCAGTATGTACTGTATATGGCATACTGTGTTTGAAGGTAGTATGTGGTTTGACTGATCTGTTCTGCAGTATGCTGGGTCAGGCGTAGCTTGGTTTCTGGTTTTGCTTCACCCAACCACTAACCATGAGTTATCTATATCTATATCATTCATATTCTCTGAAAAATGGCCAAAAAAATCACTAATTCTGCCAGGGTATGTAAGCTTATGAGCACAACTGTAAATAAAATACTTAAAAATAAAATAAATCAACACAGTAAAATTAATAAAATACGTAAGAGTGGAAAGAAAAGATAGAAATAAGGTAGCGTTGACAAGATCAGATGAATACAAGAAATAAATAGATAATTAAATAAGATAGATAAATATTAAAGCAATGATTAAAATAATAATGCAGTCCAGGGGTAAAAATAAGCTACTCCAAATTAAAAGCTAGATTAAAAAGGTAAGTCTTAAGTTTACTTAAGTAGCACTTCAGCATCCACTTATGATTTAAACAGTAAAGAAGCACCTAAAAACTGAGTGCCCCCGTCATATATGGAAAAAAGAAGAAGCAGAATGTTAATGCTGTGCCTTGTGGGAAACAGTACGCCAGGGAGACTGGTCCGCTGCAGACTGAGACATGTTCCTGAATCAGTACGACATCCAGGTAGTTTTGGCATACTGCATATTTTGCTTTCGTTCACATACTACATACTGAATTTTGGCCAAATCAGTAAGTACTACTAGTATAGTCAGCGGTTTCCAAAACAGCCAATCAAACTGGAGGGAAACACGAGGGCAGGAAGTCATACTAGATCAGATACACAGGGTGCAAGAACTACAAAATGAAACACTGTAGAATATACACAGATATGACGGTGTACAAAAAAGAAAGGGGACATAAAAACCACACACAAGAAATAACTGAAATATAACACCAGGAAAACTAACACTGAGGCATGAAACAAAAGGCACTAGAAACTAAACAACCCTGATTTGAAACAAGCATAACCAAAAATCACTAAAAGAAAAAGCAGAACAGACCTAAAACAAGACATCCTCTAGCTTGGATAACATCGGCTCTGCCAGCCCTCCTCGCTCCTGTGGCTTCAGAAATCTCCCAGCCAAGTGTTGGGCTGGAGGCTTTTAAAAGACAGTCGACAAACCAGTGGTTGACGTCACTGTGGCCACCTCCATATTACAGTCTTGATTTATGCATACATCTGTGCTCTCTTTCAAGTGCTGCTCCTCTTGGCAGCTGTGCCTGACTTTCTTAATTTAATCTGATTTCTTTCATTAATCACCTCCTACAATGTTATCCATATTCATCTCTAATTTCACCTCAGGTTAAAGATCAAGAGTTTCCATTTAACCGTGACCTGGCTCGTATCCTGGTGGCGGTGGAGGACTCCAATGACAACATCCCCTACTTCACTAGCACTGTATATGACGCAGTGGCGTATGAGTCTTCTCCTATAGACACCTCTGTACTACAAGTGACAGCCTTAGACAAAGACAACGGGATTAACGGGCAACTCACCTACAGTATCGAAGCAGGTGGGACGCTATCAGATAATAAAGAAGCTTGTTTTGATTGTGTTGTTTTTCAGCAGCTTAAACCCTGATTTGAACTGTGAATGGCTTTTTAATGCGTCCTCAGAGGCAAGCTAATTGGGATTGGTATTTACCAGTAATGATGTCTGTAACCTTTCTGCTTCTTTCAGGTAACAGCGGCGGTGTGTTTGGCATCGATAATGCCACAGGCCTTATCTACATTGCCAGGGACTTGGACGCCAGCTCCCTGGGCTTTTACACACTTACCGTGCGTGTCACGGACAGTGGATTTCCTCCCTTAATGGCCACAGCTACAGCGCGCATATCCCTGATCCTCTCCGACTTCTCCAAACCCAAATTCTCACAGAAGGAGTATCAGGCGGAGGTAAAGAGAGACAGATATCAGATTGAAGTTTACAAAAGCTGCGAAGTTGAAGTAGCTTAAATGCTGTCACTGCATCTTCTCATCTACAGATCATGGAGAACAGCACTATTGGAACACATGTGACCACCGTTAGCGCTCTCAGCCGCTCCGCACTTTTTTATGATATCACCAGGGGCAACGATGAGCACTGCTTCTTCATCAACCATCACACTGGAGTAATCAGCACACGCAAGCTACTTGACTTTGAGGTTTGCAAATGCATGCGTTTCAAAGTGGCATAAGTGTAAATTAATACCATCCACTGAGGCACGGCTGGACATGGTTGTTTTAAAAGGAGTCGCTTGATATGTATGCTCACACGCTTGCATATGAAATCACTCAAAGCACTTTAACTCATTGGATTTCTGTGTTTTGGCAGCAAACAACCTCCTACCTCCTGGTGGTGCATGCTCTGAGCATGGCTGGAGTAGAGGCCAGCACCACTGTTATCATCCAGGTGGGGGATGTCAATGATTGCCCACCTGTCTTCCAACAAATCAGGTATCAGTGGCCGCCAACAGAGAAGAGATTTCATGCTTTTATGGTGGCTGAGCAGCGATGAGTCCTGACAGCGTGTCATTTTCGGGAGTGTTTTAAGCTTTTCTCTTTTACAGCAGAGTCCCTTTATCTTCTTCTGCTGTAACAGGTATGTGGGTGCAATCAGTGAGGCTGCTCCAGTAAACAGTGTGGTCTTGGGAGAAGATGGTAACCCTCTTGTCATCCAGGCGACTGATAGGGACCGCAATCACAACGCCCTGTTAGTGTTTCAGATCTTGGATGAGACAGCTCGTATGTTTTTTAGCGTGGACTCTGGGACAGGATCAATCCGGTAGGGTTGCATTTTAAAAAACAACATATAGAAAAATAGATTAAAAGTCAATATCACTGATTAATTTCCTATTTCAATAACTCATCATACCTTATGGTTCTTACATTTTAGAACGATTGCAAGCGTGGACTATGAGACCTTCTCTGAATTTGTCTTCCGGGTTCACGTTAGAGACAGCGGTCAGCCTCCCAGGAGTGCTGACAGCCCAGCAGAAGTGATTATAAAGGTAATTCCATCACATTTTAATCTGAACTCACTGCCTCATGAGCCCCTCTTCATTTCACTTTTCTGTGTTAACCCGTTCTTAGGTGATCAACGTCAACGACTCCCCTCCAAAGTTATCACAAGACACATACGAGACAATCCTCCTCCTGCCGACCTACTTGGGAGTGGAGGTCCTTAAAGTTGAGGCTTTTGACCCTGACATGACCCCTGACCTCACCCTGAACCCTGACATGTCCATCACCCCCCAGCTGATTTACTCTCTGGTGGACACCAATGTGGAGTACTTCTCCGTGGAGCGTTACACAGGAGTGGTGACTGTCATCAATGAGAACCTGAGTAAAGACCGGTACCGCTTCAACGTGAAGGTAAGTGATCGTTTATCAAACGGCATACTGATACAGGTTCTTCAATATTTCATTTTTTTTTAAATTATATTTTCGATCACCAAAAGAATATGTAAGGCTGTACATGCAAACTTGCATACCTTGCATTACTAATGCAACAAAATGAAGCAGTGCAGTTGCATAAGCAGAAAAGTGGATGCATTACATTGCAGTTTTTGTGCCACAGAAACATTAATGCATTCCATTTTCAGCCTCCATTCCTTCCTTCTCTCATTTTCCTTATTTGCTTCATGTAATATTAAAACTTAAAATATCCAACAGCAGGTTGTCCACATACAGACAGAATGATGACGGGGCTGCAGCTACAGTTATGTTCATCCTACATTTCCAAGTTTGATATTAGTATTGCAGCTGGTGTAAGTATTGCTATGACTACAGATTAAAAAACAGATTGCTCTCTTGGTATCAATCAATCAATCTTTATTTATATAGCCCCAAATCACAACAAACTTAATTTCAAGATGCTTTACAAACAGAGCAGGTCTAGACTGAACTCAAACAAAGCTCCAACATCAAGACAGGATAAGATCCAGTCCCATCTTACAGACAGGACTCAGTCTGATTTCATCTTGATCCACCATGAGTAGAGCACTTTGCAGCATTTAGAAAGTCACAGCGGCAAGGACAAACTTCCTTTAACAGGCAGAAACCTTGAGCAGAACCAGACTCAATGTATTTAAGGTTCAATTCAATTAGCAGATATCACTTAAAATGTGTCATCAGGGCCATTGTTAGACTGTGATAGCTCTACAATATGTGGTTGCCACTTTAAAAATAAACAAAAGGAACCAAAAGTGCAGAAAGTAGTGGAATAAATACCCAAATGCACATATCTACACAAATATTATTCTGTTAACAGTTTCTTCATACCTCTGCTGCAACCTTGTTACTTTTTGCCGTAATAGTTCAATGTATTCTGCAGTGCTGTTCTTTATTACAACCTAACTTCAGAAGACAGCCCCTCGATTGTTCCATTTTATGCTAAAGAAAATGAAATCTGAAATTCCACCTTTTGCTGGAAGCCTCACAAAGCCTAAAGAAAAAAGTTTCTGGGTTAACTTCTTCACTCAATAACCACCTCTTTTCTACTAACAATCTCTGCTTTGGGGTTTGGATTGTATTGAGCCAGCTACTAGAAAGCTCGGCTTTATCAAACTTGCCGTATAGCAAACGCCTCGGATCTCTATGCCCCAGGGTTGTAAAGTCTTTTTTTGAAAAGAGAGAAAAGTGCAATTCATTCTAAGTGATACTCAGTACCAGACAATCCTTATGTCCTCTGCGTGAGCCTATTCCAAGACAACTGCCATCTAAATGCAAAGAACGCCTCTCCACTTCTCACTGAGTGCATGACAAGACGCTCTTCACCTTCTGTTTTTGTTTGTTTTAAGGTATGGGACGGCCGTTTCTCCAGTATTGCGTCAGTTATAGTGCTCGTACGAGAAGCTATCGACAGCGGCCTCCTCTTCACCTTCCCCTACTACTCCGCCTCCATCCCAGAAAACGTACCGAATGTCACTTTAGTAACCGTCGTAAACACAGTCGGACACCGCCTCAACGAGCCGCTGAAGTACACTCTGCTGAACCCCGGGGGGCGGTTCACAATCCGTCCGACCTGCGGAGTGGTGCTCACCACGGGTGTGCCTTTTGACCGAGAGGAGAAGAAGAGTTATGAGCTGGTGGTGGAGGTCAGCAGAGAGGACGAGATACTGAGGGTGGCTAGAGTGACCGTACAAGTTAAGGTTGGTGTCTAAATCAGTGTGTGACAAGTACAGTCAAGCCCCAAATTATTCATACCCTTGGAAAATTTTGAACTAAGGTTACTTTTATTCAACCAGCAAGGTTTTTCTTGATTGGAAATGACACAGGCGTCTCCCAGAAGATAATAAGACAATGTTTCACTGTTGTTCACAATGAATCAGGGTAATTAGGATGCTTTAGAACAGCTTGGACTATTTTGAATGGTATAGAGCTTTGGATTTTCCCACAGACTGTGACAGTTTGCAAAGGGTATGAATAATTTTGGACATGCCACTTTTTGTTCAAATGTGAATAAAGGTGAGAAATATTTTTTTCCACAATGATGCCTCTTGTATATCGCCTTAAAGGTGACATATCATGCAAAATCGACTTTTTAATGGTTCTCTACCTGAAATATGTGTCCCTGGCATGTCTACAAACATCTGGTCTGTAACGGAAGTCAGAGCTCGGAGCTTGTTCAGCCCATAGACTGTATAAAATACAACTCAACTCCTCCTCTGTTTTTCATTACCTGCACACGTGTGCTAACAAGGAGCTTAGGAGGGAGGCATGCTAGTTGTAGGGTGTCTTAATAAACACAAAGGTCGGTTTTACTCCCCACATCTGCAGATTTGAAGATCTAGTGGATGGTTTTTATTTTTCATGGAAAAGTGCTAGTGCTAGTTAGTATAGCCACATAGCTACATGTTCGTCGCTGTGTACCAAGACACACATCGACATACTGACAAATAAAACAACAAGAAAGACAAAATCTGTGACCAATCACTCAGAAAGGTCCTGCTGCAGGCGCCTTTACGTCAGGATCAGATTCTGGATCAGATTCAGAGGGTTGAAGTAACGCAGGTCTGTGAGCAGGCATTTATATTCAGCCAACATGTAACATTTGATCAATGTGCTTGACATCCAAGGCCACATCCACTTCCTGAGGGGGCGTGGTCAGAGAGCTCATTCTCATTTAAAGGCACAGACACGGAAAACCGACTGTTCTGAGCAGGACTGAAAAAGAGGGGTTTACAGGCAGACCAAAATCTGATTTCAAAGTGTTTTTTGAGCAATAAACTGTGTTTCCAATGCTTTTAATGTTTTAATGTAAAGCACATTGAGTTGCCCTTGTGTATGAAATGCGCTATACAGATAAAGCTGCCTTGCCTTGCCTTGCCTAAAGACATGTTTTGGGGACCTCTTAGACCAATATATTTTGATGAAAAAGAGCATAATATGTCACCTTTAATATCTTCTGGGAGACGCCTGCGTCATTTCCAATCAAGAAAAATCTTGCTGGTTGAATAAAAGTAACTTTAAGTCAAAATTTGCCAGGGGTATGAATAACTTCGGGCTTAACTGTATGTGTAGATGTTGTGTCTTGGACTCTGTTATTTACAGTTTGGGTTTTTTGTCTGTCAAGTTCATTTCAATTCCCACACAATATCTGCCAATTTCTCTTGTAAATCATGAGCTTTAACAGTCACGTTTGGACTCCACTTTGAAGTCTCGTCAAGTTCTCCACATGCTCTGCTTCTTGTTTGCTGTAGACTTTTGTAAAAGTGCAGCTTTATTGATCATGATGCTTAGGTTGTAATATTTCGTGGTGTATGTTGCACAGTTAGGTCGATAAGAAGAACAAACAGTTACAGAACACAGAATAAGAGATGGAAGAAGTTATTCAGGAAAACAACAACTGATGAATATTGCAGGACAGTAACTTCTTAGTTGTTGTTGATCATTTTTAATAGTTAATTGATCCTGTAACTAAGTGTAATTGATTGATAACTTCTCACTAAAGCTTCTGTTTTCCTCTCCTTTTTAAAAACATCCATTATTTCTCAAGGTCGAGGATGTAAATGATAATGCACCAGAGTTTGTGAGCCTCCCATACTACGCTTTAGTGCAGGTTGAAGCAGAGCCAGGGTCAGCTATTTTCTCTGCAACTGCCATCGACCAAGACTCAGGTCTGAATGGAGAGGTGACTTACAGCCTTAAGGAGCAGCACAGGAACTTCCAGGTGAGACCTCCTGCTCTTAAAGGTTGTCTATTTTAAGTCTTGTGGGTTTCTACACTTTCATGCATTTCATTTGTTTTTTGGTTTCCTCACAGGTGAACCCTGTGACAGGAGAGCTGTCCTTAAAGAGAGCCTTTGAGGTGGACTTATCTAACGCAGAGTACAAGGTGGTCCTTGTGGCCACTGATGGAGGCTTCCCTCCTCTGTCCAGCGAGGTGGAGCTGCCTGTCACTGTTGTAAATAAAGCCATGCCTGTGTTTGACAAGCCCTTCTACGGCGTCACTGTTAGAGAGGATGTGTCCGTCTCCACCTCCGTCCTATGCATCAACGCCACAAGTCCCGAAGGTCAGAGCATCATCTTCACCATCTCAGACGGGGACCCTTCCCTCCAGTTTGATATCGGCTTCGACTCAGGCATCATCAGTGTGATTTACCAGTTAGACTATGAGACCATGCAGTACTACCGGCTAACAGTGAAGGCGACAGACACACTGACCGGGGCAAAGTCAGAGGTCGATGTCGACATCGTCGTGCTGGATGTGAATGATAATCCGCCGCTGTTTCAAAACACCTCATACTCCTCTGTGGTCACTGAGAACTCCATGATTGGAACGACCGTATTACAGGTGTGTATATATGTGTGTGTGTGGTGGCGTTCTTTGTTGAGTCACTCTGCTGCGAACTAAAACTGAATGATTGTTTTCACTTAGGACTCTACAGCAGTATTCTGGATGAATATTAGATGGCAAATAATTTATTTATGAGGAGACAGTGTGATATTTCCCAAGAAATTTCCCAGTGGAAGCTCTTGACCTTTAGTGAATAATAGACCTTTACTGCATTGCACTGTGGAACATGTTTGCACAAGACAATATAGAGACACCACATTATTCAATTCAGTGACTTCTGTTACACTTTTTTTTTCAGATTAACCAGTCAATCATATTAGATTACTGGTCTTATTTTGCTGTCATTAAATCCATCAAGAAGTCAGGAGGAGAATCCATTAATACAGCATCGTTTAAATGTTAATGCTAATGTAAGGGATCATGTATAGTTAACAAGGGGTTATGCAATTAGAACAGCAGGTCAAGGTCTTGTGTCAATACAATGACCCTAATTTGCATAACCAGCCATCACCATTATCTCATTTATACCCGGCCATGAACTGAAGACATGAACAAGCTGACATAAAATATTAATTTAAAGCTCCTGTGAGCAACTTTTGGTTTGTGTTGATTTTGCTGCCCCTTGTGGACAAAGGAGTACCTCATATCTCTGTGCTGTTTTGCCCTGGACTTGTGTAATGAATGCCTCCAAACAAAAAGTGTTGCCCTTCTTTCTTTTAACAGTCAAATCTATCACTCATTGAGATTCTATCACTCCTTCAGCTGTCACCTACCCCCTGGCAGCAGTATCAGCAGAGTTCCCACCCGTCCTGGAAAACCTGGAAAACAGTTGACCAGTTTTCCAGTACTGGAAAACACCTGTTAAATGGGAGAAAAGGTCAAATGTGCTGGAAAATCAGATATAGTCCTGGAAAATTTTTCCAACATGGCTGCGTGCGACCTGACCTCATTAAAAAAACACATCCCCATTCATTGAATGTTGAGTGCACGCTGTGCTGGAAAAGACAGCGACACTGCACAACTTTTTTCACATCTTTTCTCCTTCGTTTCATAATCATGCATTCACAGAAAACGGGGGTATATTGTCTAGTTTTATTGTTTCTCACAACTTTCTCTGCAGGCTGAGAGCTCAATTACCGTACTCTAGCTCAGTTGTTCTCAAAGTGGGGTCCTGGGACCCCTGGGGGTCTGCGAACTATAGCATGGGGGTCCGTTAAATAATTTGAATACATTTCTAATAAATTATAAAACTGTTCTGTCATTACAAAACAGCATATACACCATTGTTATGATACCATTTGGTGGCTCGAAGGGATATGCGAGTCTTGCTGTTGTTAATTTTCTGAAAGGGTTTAAGATCAATTACTTGAAAAGTATAAATGCTGTCATGTTGAGTCCACAAGGAATGAAATGATCCTCTGTTTTAAAGTATACAAGTGATATTTACTTCATTCAAATTAAAATGTTATCTGTTTATCACTATGGAACAGGTCTGAAGTATTTACATTGATACGTTTTACAATACAAATAGTTCCAAGGGAAACTAAGAGTGCAAATGGTAGTAAGCATGTGCTTTAGTGATAAGAAGTTCAGCTCTTTTTAGAGAGTTCGGCTCTTTTAACTCGGCTCCCAAAGAAGAGTCGGCTCTTTCGACTCCCGAACGGCTCCTATTTTAGGATCTTTTGTAGCCGTATGTTTTACCTTAACTTTGAAAAAACAAATGGTTTGTGTTGAAAATCCTTTTACGTACAGTGTTTTTATGAGCAGCCTTATAATTGACCAATTTGGTGCATTTATTCTGTTACAAAACCATTCTTACCCTAACCCTAGGGTTAGGGTTAGGATATGATTAGGATTAGGGTTAGGGTTGTGATTAGGGTTAGGGTTAGGGTCGGGATTAGGGTTAGGGTTGTGATTAGGGTTAGGGTTGAGATTAGAGTTAGGGTTTGGGTTAGGGTTGTGGTTAGGGTTAGGATTTGGGTTAGGGTTAGGGTTAGGATTGGGTTAGGGTTAGGGTTGGGATTAGGGTTAGGGTTGGGATTAGGGTTAGGATTAGGATTAGGGTTAGGGTTAGGATTGGGTTAGGGTTAGGGTTAGGATTAGGGTTAGGGTTAGGGTTAGGATTAGGGTTAGGGTTGTGATTAGGGTTAGGGTTAGGGTTAGGGTTAGGGCTAGGATTAGGGTTAGGGTTAGGATTAGGGTTAGGGTTAGGATTAGGGTTAGGATTGTGATTAGGGTTAGGGTTAGGGTTGGGTGGGTTAGGGTAAGGGTTAGGATTAGGGTTAGGGTTAGGATTAGGGTTAGGGTTAGGGTTAGGGTTGTGATTAGGGCTAGGGTTAGGCTTGGGATTAGGGTTAGGGTTAGGGTTGGGATTAGGGTTAGGATTAGAGTTAGGGTTGGGATTAGGGTTAGGGTTGGGATTAGGGTTAGGATTAGGATTAGGGATAGGGTTAGGGTTGGGTGGGTTAGGGTAAGGATTAGGGTTAGGGTTAGGATTAGGGTTAGGGTTAGGGTTGAGATTAGGGTTAGGGTTAGGATTAGGGTTAGGGTTAGGATTAGGGTTAGGGTTAGGGTTAGGATTAGGGTTAGGGTTGTGATTAGGGTTAGGGTTAGGGTTGGGTGGGTTAGGGTAAGGGTTAGGGTTAGGGTTAGGATTAGGGTTAGGGTTAGGGTTAGGATTAGGGTTAGGGTTGTGATTAGGGTTAGGGTTGGGTGGGTTGGGTAAGGGTTAGGATTAGGGTTAGGATTAGGGTTAGGGTTAGGGTTAGGGTTGGGATTAGGTTTAGGGTTAGGGTTGGGATTAGGGTTAGGGTTGGGATTAGGGTTAGGGTTGGGATTAGGGTTAGGATTAGAGTTAGGGTTAGGGTTGGGATTAGGGTTAGGGTTGGGATTAGGGTTAGGATTAGGATTAGGGATAGGGTTAGGGTTGGGTGGGTTAGGGTAAGAATTAGGGTTAGGGTTAGGATTAGGGTTAGGGTTAGGGATAGGATTAGGGTTAGGGTTAGGGTTAGGGTTGAGATTAGGGTTAGGGTTAGGATTAGGATTAGGGTTAGGGTTGGGATTAGGGTTAGGGTTAGGGTTAGGCTTAGGGTTAGGGTTAGGATTAGGGTTAGGATTAGGGTTAGGGGCTAGGGTTAGGGTTAGGGTTAGGGTTGTGATTAGGGTTAGGGTTAGGGTTGGGTGGGTTAGGGTAAGGGTTAGGATTAGGGTTAGGATTAGGGTTAGGGTTAGGATTAGGGTTAGGGTTGTGATTAAGGTTAGGGTTAGGGTTAGGATTAGGGTTAGGGTTGTGATTAGGGTTAGGGTTAGGGTTAGGATTAGGATTAGGGTTAGGGTTGGGATTAGGGTTAGGATTAGAGTTAGGTTTAGGGTTGGGATTAGGGTTAGGGTTGGGATTAGGGTTAGGGTTAGGGTTAGGGTTAGGATTAGGATTAGGGTTAGGGTTAGGATTACGGTTAGGGTTAGGATTAGGGTTAGGGTTAGGGTTAGGATTAGGGTTAGGGTTAGGATTAGGGTTAGGGTTAGGATTGGGTTAGGGTTAGGGTTAGGATTAGGGTTAGGGTTAGGGTTAGGATTAGGGTTAGGGTTGTGATTAGGGTTAGGGTTAGGGTTGGGTGGGTTAGGGTAAGGGTTAGGATTAGGGTTAGGATTAGGGTTAGGATTAGGGTTAGGGTTGTGATTAAGGTTAGGGTTAGGGTTAGGATTAGGGTTAGGGTTGTGATTAGGGTTAGGGTTAGGGTTAGGATTAGGATTAGGGTTAGGGTTGGGATTAGGGTTAGGATTAGAGTTAGGTTTAGGGTTGGGATTAGGGTTAGGGTTGGGATTAGGGTTAGGGTTAGGGTTAGGGTTAGGATTAGGATTAGGGTTAGGGTTAGGATTGGGTTAGGGTTAGGGTTAGGATTACGGTTAGGGTTAGGATTAGGGTTAGGGTTAGGGTTAGGGTTAGGATTAGGGTTAGGGTTAGGATTGGGTTAGGGTTAGGGTTAGGGTTAGGATTAGGGTTAGGGTTAGGATTAGGGTTAGGGTTAGGGTTAGGGTTAGGCTTAGGGTTAGGATTGGGTTAGGGTTAGGGTTAGGGTTAGGATTAGGGTTAGGGTTAGGGTTAGGATTAGGGTTAGGGTTAGGGTTAGGATTAGGGTTAGGGTTAGGATTAGGGTTAGGGTTAGGATTAGGGTAAGGGATTAGGGTAAGGGTTGAGATTAGGGTAAGGGTTGAGATTAGGGTTAGGGTTAGGATTAGGATTAGGGTTAGGGTTGGGATTAGGGTTAGGATTAGGGTTAGGGTTAGGGTTAGGGTTAGGTTTAGGGTTAGGGTTAGGATTAGGGTTAGGATTAGGGTTAGGGTTAGGATTAGGGTTAGGGTTAGGGTTAGGGTTAGGGTTAGGATTAGGGTTAGGGTTAGGATTAGGGTTAGGGTTAGGGTTAGGGTTAGGGTTAGGCTTAGGGTTAGGATTGTCTTAGGGTTAGGGTTAGGGTTAGGGTTAGGGTTAGGATTAGGGTTAGGGTTAGGATTAGGGTTAGGGTTGTGATTAGGGTTAGGGTTAGGGTTAGGATTAGGGTTAGGGTTAGGGTTAGGATTAGGGTTAGGGTTAGGATTAGGGTTAGGGTAAGGATTAGGGTTAGGGTTAGGATTAGGGTTAGGGTTAGGATTAGGGTTAGGGTTGTGATTAGGGTTAGGGTTAGGGTTAGGGTTAGGATTAGGGTTAGGGTTAGGATTAGGGTTAGGATTAGGGTTAGGGTTAGGGTTAGGGTTAGGGTTAGGATTAGGATTAGGGTTGTGATTAGGGTTAGAACCAGAACTAAACTTAAGCAAACAGAACCAGAATCAAACTCAAGCAAACCCAACCAGAACAAACTCAAGCAAACCCAACCAGAACCGAACCAGACCCGAACCAGAACCGAATCAGAATCGAACTAGAACCGTACCAGAACCGAACCAGAACAGTACCAGAACTGAACCAGAACTGAACCCTGAACCGAAACAGAAACGAACTGAACCCTGAACCGAAACAGAACCAGAACAGAACCGTACCAGAACCGAACTCAAGCAAACAGAACCAGAACCAAACTCAAGCAAATCCAACCAGAACCGAACCAGAAATTATTCAGTGCCGAACCAGAAATTTTCCGGTACCGAAACAGAACAGAACCTGAACCAGAACCAAACTCCATCAAACAGAACCAGAACCAAACTCAAGCAAACGTAACCAGACCCGAACCAGAACCGAACCAGAACCGTACCAGAACCGTACCAGAACCGAACCAGAACCGAACCAGAACCGTACCAGAACTGAACCAGAACCGAACCAGAACCGAACCAGACCCGAACCAGACCCGAACCAGAACCGTACCAGAACCGAACCAGAACCGAACCAGAACCGTACCAGAACTGAACCAGAACCGAACCAGAACCGAACCAGAACCGAACCGAAACAGAACCGAACCAGAACCAGAACAGAACCAGAACAGAACCGTACCAGAACCGAACCTGAACCGAACCAGAACCGAACTCAAGCAAACTGAACCAGAACCAAACTCCAACAAAACCCCACCAGAACCAATCCAGACCCGAACCAGAACCAAACCAGAACCGAACCAGAACCGAACCAGAACCGAACCAGAACCAGAACCGAACCAGAAATTTTCCAGTACCAAACCAGAAAGTTTCCAGTACCGAAACAGAACAGAACCAAAACCAGAATCAATCTCAAGCAAACAGAACCAAAACCAGAACCAAACCTGAGCAAACAAAACCAGAACCAAACTCATGCAAACATCATTAATGTCCTCAGGTTGGCATTGAGAAAAATCAGATGCCTCAGCTTGGATGGGCTGATCTGATTTCTCCTCACAGTGAGTATTTGCCCGGTCTTCAAGAAGACTCTCTGAAGGAACAGATGTAGCCAGAATACACAGCCTCCCCTCCATCACCTGAATCCTATATCCTCACCGCATGGCCGCCATGCTGACCAATCAAAACAAATTTCTGCTGTGGGCAGAGCTGGGGCTGAGCACTGTGAGAGCTAAGCAGCAAAATGAAAAAACTGGGAGCCGGCTCTTCTGATTCACTATAAAGCATCGGCTCTCAGAGCCGCAGCTTTTGATCATGACACATCACTAATGTGCTTAATCTGTGTTACAATTATGAGGGGTCCCTGGCTTCAAAAACTTTGAGAACCCCTGCTCTAGCTAGTAGGAGTGCAAACTCCCGATAGTGAAAACAAACAGAACAAAAAGAGCGACACAGCTGCACAGAAACAAAATAGACATCGCCATGCAGGAAGACAGTTTACATTTTTTTTAAACCCCTGAGAGATCTTCAAATACAGAGTGCGTCTTTACACCGGTGCGATTTTTTCAGAGTTTACGGTAACTCAAATAAAAAAACGTGACATCTGCTTTGTTTTATATCGACCACTTAGCAGGATGAATATCATGATTAAGCAGGTATATTTTCAGTTTGAGTTGAGTTTAGAAACGTCCTGGAAATGTCCTAGAAAATGATCTCTGGAAAAGAGTGGGAACCCTGATCCGACATTAAAAAGAAAGTATCAACCTCTATGCTGATGATCTGTATTGCTCTTGTAGCTTATAAAGGGACATCCTCATAAATATCAGTCTTTTTTTATAACCAGCTAAAAAAATCCTCACAGGAGCTTAAAAGCTGATTTTATTGATTTAGAATAATTTATTAAAACAGCTTTAAAATAGTGCCTGTTTCACTGTTAGTATTGCTTACACAGCAATGAATTCTTACTAGCCTCTTCATGGGACAAGTTAAACTTGACATTTCCAAAATATTAGCCCGCTTATGTGTTGTAATTCACATTCACCTGAACATCTCCACTGAAGACAAAGTTAGACAAGGTGAATGAAACTTCTAAAGGAATATTTATGGTGACATTTCTATCCTCATTCAGCTCACCTTCCTCGCAGAGCTTTGCAGTTGACACACCTTTAAACATAAATGAGGCAAATGTCACAATTTTTAACAATGCTGCTATTATCATTACTGCTGATGGTTTAAATAACTTTTTAGCAATTGGCAAGCTAGTGATGCCTTTACCAGCTCTGGAATGCAAGGCAGGATGTTGCTCCACTTTTCCCTAACAGAGATGCTTGAATCCACGTAGCTCCTCAAGACCAGCCTGGTGGTTTTGCCACAGTGTAAACAGGCAGAGGTGAAATGTGACAGAGTCCTTGTTGGGGATTGATTTGATATGGCATGTGTGACCAGGTCCTCGTTAAAGTCACTTTTGCTGTTGAGATTTAATCACTGTTGTCATGAAAATTTGACCAATCAGAATCAAGTATTAAACACAGCAGGATTATAATGTGCTTCAATAGACACTTGAATGGTTGTACACTAACAACCAAAGTTGTTTTTTATCACTGTAACTGTTTGCTGTGACTGCAAACTAAAAAAGCAGGCTTCATTATTTAAAAAAAGAAGTAATAATAAATACATTGATTGGTAATCATAAGATATTTTTTAAAACGGGGCTACCAAGACAGAAAAATATGTAGGAAGCATTCAATAGTTTGGTTAAAATGAGATGAAAAATGTCATAGTATAAGTCTGTTTCTCAGTTAGTTAAAACACAACCATCAATGACAACAAATTAATGTAGTTTGCGAGGACATGTCTGAAACTGCTCTTTTCGTTTTGGAAGATTTACTGGTTTCAAGAATAATCCATTCCTTTGTTTCAATCCTGTGACCTTAGAACAGAGTTTAACAATACTGTTCAGGCTGTTCCTGTCTTTAAGGCTTTAAGACCAGCAGATAAGAGAAAAACTCAAGAGACTGTGGGCTGAAGATTGATAAAAACGACAGAGGATTACGAGACTGACAGAGAAGGATTTTCGTTCATGGAGAAAGTGAATTCTCTGTCTCCTGTGCTTCTGAATATCTCAGGTGTTCACATGAAATTTAAGTTGAACAAAAAAACTGAACCTAGGTATTTGAATAATGAAACAATTTCCACGCTTTTAATTTTGTTTTTGCCTGTAAAAACAAAATAAGATTAATTATTTAATAGCAGTAGACAGCTAGAAACAGAAAAGGGCTTTCCAACCAATTCAAATTCCATCCATTTAGTCATTTTTTGCAAACTGGCAACTTCACGTTACATACCTAACATTCTTTTGTTGTAGTTTTAGGTGCAAGTGCAATGAATTTCCGTGAAACTCAAAGCTTCTGTTCCTTTTTTCATTTGGACTCAGCGTGGGTACTGTAGCGAGAGAGGTTGAGGGTAAACAAATCAGGACTGTTCTTGAATTATGTATGAGTAAGAGTAAGGTTTAATGTTTCCATCTTTGCAGGTGTTTGCTCAGGACCAAGACTCAGAGAAGAACGCCATTGTGAGTTACCAGATCCTATCTGACATCTACAACAGCACCGACTACTTCCTCATCGACAGCACCAGCGGACTAATATTCACGGCCCGCCTGCTCGACTATGAGTTCACCCAGCGATACAACTTCATTGTCAGAGCGTCAGACAGCGGGGACCCGGCCCTCAGCAGCGATGTCAGCGTCACTGTTTTTGTCACCGACATGAACGACAACCCACCCAATTTCAGCCAAACGCTGTACGAGGCCTTTGTCAGCGAGCTGGCTCCCAGAGGACACTTTGTGACTTGTGTTCAGGCGTCGGATGCTGACATCTGTGATGCTCAGAGGCTGAGGTGAGATAAAATGCTTTTCGAAAGTTCTGCGTTTGCTGTTTTCTCTGTGATTATTTGAGCTTTTGTGTTTGGTTCCCAGTTGAACCCCCTGCAAATCTTTTGTGTAGACTTTGAGATCAATGTGTGCTGAAAGAAAAGCACACTTCTCACAAGCAAAAAAATTTTGTAAAGTAAGTTAATTTATCCGTTTTGTTCAGGTGATTTAGGCATATGCTTGTGATGCTTGTGCTTGCAGCAGTTTCTGAACAAAATGGCTTTATCAGAATCTTGTTTTTTGTGCTCTCAGGTACAGTCTTGTCTCTGGAAATGACAGAATGACTTTTATGCTGGAGCCAGATACAGGGGTGCTCAGCTTGTCTAACAAGAGGAGACAAGGCATGAAACTCTCCTATCAGCTCAATGTGTCCGTGTCAGATGGAGTCTTCACCAACACTGCTCAGGTGAGACAACTTCCTGGCGGCTATAATTTAGTTCTGTCAACTGATTTGCTCTTTTGTAGCCTTTGCTGTGTTTATGCGCTTCAAGTCGACTGACCTCCTTTAGCAACCCCTCGCTTCATATTTGTTACAGACATTTGAAGCTGTCCGGTACAGTATGGCAGCTGGTTTCTAATGTGTGTTCATGTCACATCGGATTTATGATGAGGGCGAGCTGCCAACTGGAAAAAAAAAAGTTCACATCTGTCTTTTAGTAGTAATTACAAGTGGGACTCTAATATCCCACATCTCTGGGAAGTGCACATTATATGTTGTAGCAATAAAATGTCACTCAATTCTTTCCCTTTTTCCTCTGACATGATGTGAACACAATGTTTTCAGATGCGTCAATCACCAGTTTGCCACTCGCCCGATGCTCACAGGCAGTGCTGTTCTGCCTGCCATGCTGATGTGATCATGTTTGACAAATCAGCCACTGATGATTATTGCAATGGCATCAAGGAAATGTCAGCAAACGGGGGGATGATGGTGGTATGAAGATTATAATGATGATGGATGTGATCCCCAGGTGATTGTACGTGTGTTGGGAGCTAACCTGTACAGCCCGGTGTTCAGCCAGAGGTTCTACCTGGCTGAAGTCAATGAAAATGCTCCTCCAGGGTCAAAGGTCATACAGGTAAGTGTGCCTTCCCTCTTTTTACAGTTGACTGAATTTATAATTGGGGGCGGCAGTAGTTCAGTCCATAGGGACTTGGCTTGGGAACCAAAGGGTCGCCGGTTCCAGTCCCAGTATGGACGAAGTTTGGCAAGTGGACTGGTGGCTGGAGAGGTGCTGGTTCACTTGCCTGGGCACTGCCGAGGTGCCCTTGAGCAATGCACCGAACCCCCAACTGCTTGGGTTGCGCTGGTTGATGGCAGCATCCTCACTCTGACATCTCTCCCTAAGCATGTTCACTGCATGTGTGTGCATGATTGTATGCATATACTGTGTGTGTAGCATGTCCAAAAAGTATCACGAGTGAAAAAATTTAATTTCCCCCCTGGGGATTAATAGAGTACCTTTCTTCATCTTCTAATGATGGATGATGCATCTCCACTACCTCTCATTGTACAAAAATGAAGCCAAAATATTTCTGCTGGTACATTGTGCTGGCAACAATATTGGTTGGAGCCAGAGTTTTCAGCATAGAAATAATTGATGTAGCTGCTATATTGACTTACAACACCTTCCCGAATCAAAGCACTGAGTCAGGGTTCAAAAGGCAGATCCCTCAGGTAGGTATAGTTCACGGCAGAACAGATTTTAGAATTGGTTTGGAGCAGAAGTTTGCTGTTATGGAAAGTTTAATTACTCTTTTTTAGTTGGTGTTTTTTACTTTTCCTCTCGTTGTTCCTCCTCTGTTTAGATAATCTGGTGATCACAGCTCTACAGGAGCTGCAGAAAACAAATTAAAACTACGGAAAATGAATTTCCAGACATAAATCAGCAAAACAAAAATGTATAATAATGAAAGAAACCATATTTACAATCATCTGTTTACATGGAAGAGGAGGCCTTTGTGACCTATACCATGGGTTCCCAAACTTTTCAGCCCGCGACCCCCAAAATAAAGTTGCCAAAAATTCGCGACCCCCACTGCCCCTCAAAGTGATTTCATGTGGCTTCATTTAGCTGGTCTGGAGAACATCAGCCTACCTATATGAGCATTTGGCTGTGTTTCCTGTGCTGTTATGAATTAACCTGCTGCTACTGATGCTTTTTTAGGAGTCATCTGGCAAAAAGAAAGGCAGAAAACTCATTACGTTTTCTATTTTGAAGGTTAATTTCAAGGTTAGCATCTATTTTTGTGGATATTTTTTATTATAATGGGGGAAATGTACTATTTTTAAGGTAACTTAAAATAAATAATAAATCTGGAAGACATCTCACGACCCACCATTTGTGTCTCGCGACCCCCCCAGGGGGTCCCAAACCACACTCTGGGAATCCCTGACCTAGGGAGACCTCTAAATGTCTGCTTCACTTTTGGGGAGCTGCCATATCAGCCATCTTTATCGTCTATGTGTCAATGTATAAACTTCTATTTACCGACATGCTTTTTATTTATCTTTTTATTCTCATCCAGGTTCGTGCAACAGATGAGGACTCCGGGCTGTTTGGCCAGATCACCTACTCCTTCATCAATGATCTGGGGAAAACGCAATTCAGCATTGATGCAGATGGAGTCATAGCCACTCTGCAGAGATTAGACAGAGAGGATCCGGTGAACAAGGACATGGTGCTTACTGTTATGGCCTTGGATGGTGGAGGTATAATTTTTTTAAACTGACCACACTAGTTGTAAACGTATCCTGTTATAAAAAATCCATCTTCAAATCAGCACAACCTCTTAATATGGACTGAACATTTTGCTAACAGTAAAAATGGTCTTTAATTTCAGGAAAAGCAGTATTGATTTACCGCACAAGATCAGTCTCTAAATAAAAAAATAATTTCTAATTTTTTTGGCGTCTAACGCAGAATATGTTTAAGTAAATGCAGCAGTAAGTTCAGTTTCTAAACCTTAATACATGTGATAAACATACACATTAATGTTTCGTTATCTTCCAGGCCGTGCATCATTTTGCACCGTGCGAGTTGTACTCGCTGACGAGAATGACAACGCTCCTCGGTTCAGAGCTGTGGAGTACCGCATGAGCATCAAAGCAAATATTGGCAAAGGTTCTCTGGTCACACAGATCCAAGCAGCTGACCCTGACGCTGGGTCTAATGGGAGGATCACCTACTCCCTTTACAGCGAGGCCCGCCTGTCACTGGTTGATGTGCTGGAGGTCAGTACGTTCTGCTCTGTAACTTTCTGCTTCAGACTGCTGCGCTTTCTTCAAATGTATTTGCACCACACTGCTGTATGCTCAATATGACTTGCACAGCTGCAAATATCCTCTCAGTTCCCTCAAGAAAGATGCACACATCTAACTAGATCTAAACCTCAATACATTTATTTAATGAGAGGAGAGCTTTTTAAAACTCATTATGTATGCTAAAGCCTGATTTTCAATTAAGGGATATTCTCAACTGATACCCCCCCCCCCCATATCTGCAGATTAACAGCCATCTGTTAACTGTAATAATGAATTTTTGCTCATCAAATTGAAGTTATTTTATATAAAGATTGATGTTTCGGTCAGTTCTTGCTGTTCATATTAGATGTTCAATTAGACAACGTACAAATGAACAACTTTGACTTTAATTTAAACTAAAAGCTCAGCATGAAATACTACTACAACATGAATTAAAAAAATGTTCTATGAAATGAATTTAAGAGATAAGTGAACCTGAAATAATATTAATCAAGAAGAATGCTCTGATTCTTTGAAATGAAAGGACAAAAAGGAAGTAAAACCCTGCTTTAATCAAGCCACAGGCCTTTAAGTGTAATTAAGAGGCCATACCACTAAGACATGTTAACTCAAACTAAGCACAGGCTCCAATTTAGAGATATATGGGCAGTCAGAAGAATTATTGTCTCTAATTCTGTTTTTATGGTTTTTTTAACTTTGCTGTTTCCCAGGTTGAGCCAGACAGCGGTTGGATGATGACTAAAAGCACCGTGGATCACCTCCAGGGGACTGTGCTGTCCTTCTTTGTCAAAGCAACAGACTGCGGTTCTCCACCCAAACACTCTCTGGTGTCAGCCTTCATCCACGTCGTCCCTCCAGACGCCTACGTTCCATCCTTCAGCCAGCCTCAGTACTCCTTCACCATCCCCGAGGACACAACAGTGGGAACAGCCCTGGGGTCTGTGTACATGGGTCCCGGGCAGACCGGCTTCTTCACCACAGTCGCAGGAGAGACCGTTGACAGCAACCAGGGAGGGACCTTCCTGGTGGAGAGGGATTCAGGACTGATCCGTCTGATCAAGTCGCTAGACTATGAACAAGTCAGCATCTACCGCTTTAAGGTCGCTGCTACAACAAGAAGAGACCTGATCGAGTCTGTCTCCACTGTAGACCTGGAGGTTAAGGTACAAATGTTTAAGAAAAGGATTTTATAATTCCTGCTTATGTCATTTAATTTGAATTTAATTTTGGCCTCTTTTCCAGCTCACTTGAATTTTTGGGCCTAATAAGGGCAAAACTTTCTATCTTGCTCTTTAATAATTAGCCTGTTTAGCTAAGACTGACCAGTTAAACGACAACAACAACAGTAAAATGAAAACTGCAAGAAGCACTGAACAGGCCCTTGCACCTTCGTACACATCAGGTGCTGCAAATGTAGAGAAATAGAGCAGTCACAGAGCTTGATGCCATTTTAATGTCTTCATAATAGAAAGAAATGGCGTTACAGCTCTGAATTAAATTTTTTTTGAATGCAACATGAAGTGTGAGCACACTGGCCCTGCATCCCAAAGCTCTAAAATAACATTTACTCGGTCAAACCAGAAGGAGCTTTGGCTTCTGTTATGCCAAGGAGCATCCCAAAGTTCTTAATGCTACTCATGGGAAAGAGGATTGAGGAGAGAGGAGGGGAATCAGAGGAGCAGCATGCACGGATACATGAGTGCAGCCTTCACAGACGTCTTAAATAATAGAAGAGAACAAATTCCCAAAACAAGACAGCAAGTTACATTTTTAAGTTATTTGCATTCACAAGTACTCAAAAGTTCAACAAAGAAGATTTAGTTTTCTTTAAGCTATTGTTGCGAATGATTTGGAAAAACAATCAGAAATTGTTCAAAACCAATGCCAAGAAATTGAACGTAGTTTAGCTTATTATTTCCTCTTTCTAATTGCAAACAAATAAACCACAAACTGAGCCAAAATAGTCACAGACAACACTAAGGGAAAATCAAATCCATTGGCTCTATTATTGGACATACAAAACATGTTTAAATCCCAACTAAGGACAAAAAGAACAAAATAAAACCCTTGACTGAGAGACAGCAAGGCAACAGTCTCCACACTAGAAGTCTCTGTTTTGGAGTTTCAGAGCATGGTTCCATGACCAGATGCACTGAACCAGATTCACCTTCAGAGCTTGAGACAAAAGGAGGGGAATAAGGACAAACAGTATAGAGTAAGGCTTGAACAATATCTCTTATTCACTTGGGATTTCTCCTTTTTTTCAGATCTTAGATGTGAACGACAATAAGCCGGTGTTTGAGACTAACACATATGTAGCCACAGTGATGGAGGGGATGCCGGTGGGTACAAGAGTGGTCCAAGTTCGAGCACTTGATCCAGACTGGGGCTCTAATGGACAGGTGTGTGAAAGCCAAACTCAGCTGTGTATTATGTTCTTTCTGTAACTCAGAGTTCTGAGACTTTGAAACTGTTGTATGCTCTGTTCTTCGCTGCAGGTTGCCTATAGCCTCGGGCCTCTACTCACCTACAACCTGGACATGACCAAAAATTCTCGCTCGCTTACCCTCAGCGGCCCCATCACTACGGGTTCTTTCTTTGCAATAGACAGTAAAACAGGCTGGATCACAACAGTGAGCCAGATGGACCACGAGTCCTGCTCCAGCTACAGCTTTGAAGTGGTTGCCTCTGATCTAGGAGAGTCACAGTCTCTCTCTTCCACCACTGTGGTGACCATCACCGTGTCAGATGTTAACGACAACCCACCTCTCTTTGAGAGGGACCTGTACAGAGGCGCCGTGAAGGAAAGCGACCCCCTAGGCGAGGTGGTAGCTGTGCTTAAAACCAAAGATCAAGACGGCACAGATCAAAACCGTCTCATCAATTTCTACATCACGGGTGAGGAGGAGAACAGAGCACTAACATAATGTAGTTGAACAGGTTCTGAGCTGCAGTGATTGTCCCTCGTGCAATGCAGTGAGTGTTGCATAACAATTATTCATTAAGCCTAATGGGGGTGCCATTATCAAAGGTCATGTTTTAAATGAGTTTGAACTCAAATGTCAAACACGACTTACCTTTTATTTTTCATATTAACTTTTAAGTTTTTTTTTCTGTCACAAGGCATGCATTATACAACACAACATTTCAAGTGAGGAAGTCAAACCCTGCATGTTAACAGTTCTGTTTTAAAAAAACAGAAGGAACATGAGTGAAAAAAGAAGAAGAAGAAGATAAGCAACACTTTAAAATTTATATCATACCACTTCCAGTAGAATCAGTCACCCTGGAACGTCTTGACTTTCACAGAGCGACACGTGACTTTGTGTTGTCGCTCCTTTTTTATGGGTGTAATAAAAAATCTTTGTGAGGACTCTCCAGCAGAACCCTCACCTTCACACTCAGCCTGATGCTTTTAATTCATATAACACTGTTTGATAATCACTCAGCATGATCTATTTTGGCCTCATGTTCTGGCATTTAAAGGTACTGATTGGCCTAATGGAAGCACTGTAATAAAAGGTCAAATTTTTAAACTCTGAAAGGCCATTCCTCCTGCACATCAACCTGGTTTGCTATGTTGATAGATGTGTATTGATTGTGCCAAAGGGTACCTGCATACCTTGAGTGTGTGTACGTGTAAGAGTTTATATGTTATTCATCCCGTTAATTAATATTAGTTCTTGTTTAATTCACGTCTTTTTCAGTGCATCCTTACCTCTCTCATTACCTTTGTGTCAGGGTTTTTAATTCTCTCTCTGTGTGATCCGCAGGGGGAAACCCACGGGGTGTGTTCGGCTTGGCCCTCGTGCAGGGAGAGTGGAAGGTTTATGTGAGTGGTCTGCTGGATCGGGAGCAGCAGGATTGGTATTTGCTCAACATCACGGCGAGCGATGGCCTGTATGTGGCTCGTACCGCAGTGGAGGTTACCGTCATGGATGCCAATGACAACAGTCCCATCTGCAACCAGGTCAGGGATACGGGTGAATGGAAGTGGGTGAAATGGAAACATTCAATGCACACACTGAGCAGGTTGAAATGCAGAGGGAGAAACTCCTGTGGCGTTTTGTACTTTACTTCCTGTTGGTCTCCAGGCTAAATCACATTAATATGAGTGTTAATTATAAAAAACTGACAGAAGACATGGATTTAAATACATTTGAATACAACACAGTCAATGCACTGTAATATAAGTAACAACTGTCAAGGGACTTTTCTGTCACATTGATGAAAAGTTAGAGATTTCATAATATTTTAATGTAATGTTTTTAATAATTAATGCTATATTCCCAGTTGTATGGATATACGCAATGTTGATTAATTGATCATTGGCTTTCAATAATCCATTGGAGTACCATGTTTTAATGATCTTCGTCATTCAACCACATAATACATAATGACAACGTGCAGTACCTTGTTGGAAAATAAATATAGATAAGGTTATAGATTCACCTTCTTAGGTCATTTAAGGATGGTATATGTGTTTAAGTATAACATGGAAAATGTCAGCATCAATATAACAGGATTTGTTCTGTTAAAATATTAATCCTCAGTTCTACACTGCGCTTATCTCAGCTGGAATTACTCATAACATAATGAGTTTGCTCTATATTACAGGGAATGTGCTGCAACCTTTGAACACACTGCCTTAACGTAGCACTTTAATATTGTATATAATATGACAATAACCTTGAATCTAAGTAAACCAGTGAGCCATGAAATTATACAATACACAGCATTTAAACAAACAAATGCAATGAAACAATGACAAAACCAATACACTTTAACTCTGTGTGACAATTCCTACCTCATTATTCAAACACTATTCCTAACATTAGTGTCCCTACTGGGGCAAAGTCTGATCTTTGACAGGAAATCACTGTGAAAAGCAAAGATAAATGGGCTGTGCGGTCTTCTGGGAGCAACTCTTTTCATTTACTTGTGTTCTGCAATTCTTCAATTTCATATAATTAGTAGAGAAACTTTCACTCTCCCTAGGAACTCATACTAATTCTGTTTGAAATCAATTCTTCTGGTTTTCTTTTTCTGTTCTTGTATTCTTTGTGTTCTCAGACAAGTCAGGCCTGAGATAGCTTACAGGGTAGCAGCATCAAATGCATGAAAGACAAAGGGCTGTAGATGAAAGATAAAGCACTGAATGTTGTAACACTATAAAAAATGGTAACATTTGTGTTCAGTATTTTACATGATCCTTGAACAGATGAAACAAATCAAGCAATAGGTAAAAGATAATGTAAAGTGAAAGGGCGGTAATGCAAATTAAAATCTGGCCTGGATGAGCAGGACCCTGATTCACAGTGGAGGGATCTTGTCTTGGTTGATCAATGTTTATAGAGCTAACAACTAAAGACAAACAAGTTGACACAAACATTGATTTTTAGATGATTCTGTTGATTTTAAAATTATTTGTTTTTAAAGCTAGAAAATTAGTCCCTAAGTTTGGTCACAATGTTTAGGGAGTTAGAATGCTAACTCCAAGCAACTAATGTTTTTACCACAGTGTCAACAGGCAGTGGTGTGATGTGCTGAACTCCTTTCCACAGATTGATTTGATTTGATGTGTGTGATCAAGTTCTCCCTGGTGTCTTTTTTGCTGTTAAGAATTGATCACCATTGTTTTGGGGTCTTGACCAACCAGCATTGAGTATTTAACTGATACAATGTTGTATGCACATACATGTTTTAATGTAGTAGAGCAAAATATCATAGTTTCTTCTTTTTTTTAACCTTATTTATAATTATTTTCCGAATATTTGAACAAATGAGTACATGTCCTACAAACACATGTAAACATGGAGTTCCCCATTATCCCCCAAACCATCTGACAAGACAGAAAAGTGATAAATAAAGGTCAGAAAAAAAAAAAAAAAAAATAAGAATATTAAAAAAAAAAAAAAAAAAGAATAGAATAGCCTTTACTTGTCATTATAAGGTGTACAATGAAATTAGAAGCGCTGCTCCTGAAGGTGCATGTGATAAATACAAATAAAATAAAAACAGGTCGAAAATATGTATAAAAGACAATATGAATATAGTTATAATGTAAAACAAATGTTGAATATATACAGTCAGGTCGGGAGAAGAGGTATTTGGATTTAAGATATTGCACATGAAAAGTTTTCACGGTTCCTGGTATTGCACTTGACATGAATATAATTGCACAGTTATAAATATAAATATTGCTAATGAATAAATAAATATAGGAGTCTAATAGGAGTCTAGGGGTATTACATTATGGGTAACAAGTGAACAAAGAATCATCCATGATAACAAGAATAATAGTTTCTATTGCTTAAATAGTGACAAGAAAAGCTGTAGCATTACTTCCTGAAGAAATAATGCTGAATGAAGTACATTACAGAAGTGGTAGTGGTACTAATTGTGTGATTGCAATGATATTGCATGTACTATCACTATAATTTTACTTTAAGTGGTAGTTAAAGCCATTGTAGAATCACTACATTAAGTATAAGTATAGATATAACTGGGGATTATTGTAGTAGCAGTTATGATAGCCACTGTGGCACAAGTGCTGCTGCTATTACTAGGGACACTGAGGGTAAAATAAGTTGAATACGTGGCAGTACTTTATTAGTATAAATATGAATAATAACATAACAGAGAAAAGTGCATCCTCAATTTTGATAAGGTTGAAACAGACAACCTTTAGCGTGAGCCTGTTGAAAAATCGAAGCACTAAATATCATTTCAGAAGTTAACAGGGTAAAGCTGAAGTCCATGGCCGAAGCAGCAGAGCAGGATATGCTCAATGATATGTTGAAATACCGCTGTAGTTTGTTCTCACTTAGACGCTCGGTCTGTGTTCAATGAAACAGTGAGGTCCCAAAGTTCATTTCTATAGTCAGTCACTAGCAGGAGAGCAGGAAGGGTAAAAAATGGCACTCAACGTGTCCTATCAGGAGGAATAATGGATGAATGAATGGCTCAGCAGTTTACTGGGTTTCTGGATGATTAGGACAGATGTTTTTTTCTAGATGTGTGGATTCACTTTGTTCTTTTATGTCTGTTTTCCAGGCGGTGTACAGCGCCTCTTTTCCTGAGGACATCCCGACTAACAAGGGCATCCTGTCAGTGGGTGCAACAGATGCTGACTCAGGCTCTAGCGCTGAAATCCAATATTCCCTGTTTGGGATTGGGGTCGAAGATTTCTACATGGATGCAAACACCGGTACGCTCTCTTTTATTTCTTTGCCTTTTGGGGGCGATCAAACCATAAATATGCTCCTCAGAATGAACATCTTTTTCTACAGCTTTATCGCCCTCTCAATTTGTGTTTCAAGGTGAGCTGCGCACGGCCACGGCCATGGACCGAGAAATGACACCCACCTACAAACTAATTGCCCAGGCAACTGATGGAGGAGGGCTGTTCTGCCGCTCTGACATTTCTCTCAAAGTGTTGGATGTGAATGATAATGCCCCCACTTTCTCCTCGCCTTATTACCTAGCTAGTGTGTTTGAAAATGCTGCCCCCAAGGCTTTGCTTACCCGGCTGCAGGCCAGCGACCCTGATGAAGGTAAAGTGGTATGATGTTGTGCTCTAAAATATGTGAATCTAAAAGAGCCCTCTGACTAAATAACAGGGTCCACACAAACAGAAACAGGAACATGTTTTCTGTCATATTAAGTCTTGGGTGTCTCTGAACTTGTCCTGTGTTATCTCAGGTCTGAACCGTACAGTGGTCTATTCTCTGGTGGAGTCAGCCAGTGGGTTCTTCTCTATCGACCCGGTGTCTGGGATGGTGATTCTGGAAAAAACTCTGGACAGAGAGAATCAAGACTCCTTCCGCGTTCGAGTCCAGGCCATAGACCGCGCTGGGCAACAGGGGGCGCTCTCCACACAGGTCAATATGCGCTTCTAATGACATCAAAATCCATTGTTTCTGTCGTCATGCTCACATATCTGGCATTATACTGAACTGCTTTATGAAACACATATAAAGAAGTATTTGTGAACATTATTCAAATTCACAACTGTGTTCAAAACTTTTAATTTAAGGTAATATAGTCATGGTCTGAGTAATAAAATCATACAAACTAATTTACATTATTTATGAGCTTTCAGGATCAATTATGTGTAGAAGAGGGAAGCAAGTGTAATTATGTTCTGAAACCTTCGCACTGCAATAACAATATTAGAGTTCATATTCTCCATATTAAGTTGCACATCACTCATTCTCTGAATTACTGTGTGATATGTAATCTGTATTTCTGCCCATACTCATGATAAGAGGAGCCAATGAATATAAACATGATGTTTACTTAAAAAGATCAGATAAAGAGCCTGGTAGATTTAATCAGGCTAAGACTTCGCTGAATGGTGCAGAGGATATGCTGGGAATGACGGAGGAGGTGATGGTTTGAGAGACAGCAGAGGCGGGGCTGGAAAAATGCCAGAAAAAGACAACCTGAGAAAGTGTTGATTGTCTGAAGTCCTCTGGGTTTTGTCTTTCTCAGGTCCCTTTGAGTCCGCTTAAACCACAAACACAAATTGAAAACAGGCTCCAGGCAAAAGCGAGGTCAGGGGGGCAATTTTGAACTCGTATGAGTTTTAGTTTATGTTTAGAGGTTGCTGACCGTGGTGCTGAAACTTCAAAATATGATTTGTAGCAGTAATACAAGTTGCAGCAGTTGTTGCTGCTTTAAACAGTGGTGGAAAGACAATTAGTTCCAGAAGATGAAGAGGGTTATGAGGGAGGTATATTTACATAATAGTGAAATAGTATTAGCTGATGTAAAATGAGTGCAACTGGGATCTAGGATGGCTTTTCATTAGTGCTTGTTGTCCAATAGATCACCAAGCATATTATTATTATTATTATTATTATTATTATTATTATTATTATTATTATTATTATTATTATTACTGTTATTACTGTTATTACTGTTATTAATATTTTAATATTAACATTGAATGTATTAGTATTATTATTTTCAGTGTCACTATTATTAATATTATTATTATGAATATTATGAATATTATTATTATTATTATTTTTATTAGTAGTAGTATAATAATAATAATAATAATAATAATAATAATAATAATAATATTACTATTATTATTATTATTATTATTATTATTATTATTATTATTATTATTATTATTATTTGTTTATGTTATGGATATTAATATAAGTATTACTTCATTATCATTATTCGTATTATTACTATTATCATTACTACTATTATCATATAATCATCATTATCATTTGTATTATTAATATTAAGTATCATTCTATTGTTATCATTATGTATTAATCAATTTTTTTATTCTAGTGAAAGATGGGTTTTGAGAATGGTATAACAAACAAATTGTAAAAATGATTACAACATAAAAAAAAGGAAATCAAGTATGTCCCAATTACTGAAGCCTCTGATACAATACATTTTTCATTTTGTTATTTCTGTTTGCAACATACATTATGTCCTCGAAAGTACAATTAATAATGCTAATATTGAAGGAACACACTCCAGCAGATTTCCCAACAAGATAACAAGGTTCACTGTTTCCTTTCAACTTTCTTTAGAACCTCTCTCCGGTAACAAAATGACAACACAATAGAAAGTGAACTGTTCCTTTTGGAGTCCATAGAGCAAAAAAAAAGCATTTGTCTGACTCAGTAATGCCATAAATGTGTAACATTTATCCAGCAGTGAAGGAAGTCTCTCCTGGGCTTTGTTGGACACAGACTTCAATTGATTTTTGCCTCAGTCCTCTTCCTTGTTAGTAAAGCCTTAAGTATCTTTGCTCTTATTGATGTATGTGTGTCCACTGTCCATGGTGCTGCAAAGAAAGGCTCAGGGCCATGGAGCATCACAAACATAATGGATAGCTTTCTTTTTTTACTGTCTCTTCTATTTCTTACAGGTTGATTTGACCATTCTGGTGCTGGATGTGAATGACAATGCTCCCGTCTTCCAAAGGAGGGATTACAGTGTTACCGTCCCTGAGGATGTAGCTGTGGGAACAGAGGTGCTGCGAGTGATGGCGACAAGCGCTGATATTGGCCCTAATGCTGAGATCACCTACAGCCTCCGGTCTGGCAATGAGTTGGCAAAGTTTTCCATAGATATAAACCAGGGTGAGCTGAAACCTTTGTGCGATTTGGCTGCTTTTCAGGACTAAATGCAAAACTTAAACTTATGTCTACAATCTGAACATGAATATTATACTATGTGTTTGCTGTAGGGTCTATTTCTGTGGCTGATGATTTGGACTTTGAGGTGTGTAAGGATTATTACCTCACAGTTGAAGCCTGGGACAACGGGGATCCTCCTCTCAGCACTGCTACCATGGTCACCATTGAACTCATGGACGTTAACGATAATGCTCCGGCCTTCAATCAGGACATCTACAACGTTCTGGTCAGCGAGGATGCGTCTGTTGGGCAGTCGATTACCAGGGTAACATCTGTGTGATGGAATGTATATTAATCCACATGAATGATTGTATACCTCTAGAATAACTAGTTCAAAAAATTTCACCAGTGTGTTTTTCTTTTTTAACCATGACATGTTTTGACTACAAACTTCCTGCAGTCTGCTTCAAAAGAGTCAAGTGGTGTTGTGCAGGGGTTGGTGTGGGTCGGGACCCCCTGGGGGGTTGCGAGACACAAATGGGGGGTTGTGAGATGTCTTCCAGAATGTTTTTTTTTTTTAAGTTGTCTAGAAATAGTACATTTTACCCATTATAGTAGGAAATATCAACAAAAATAGTACTTAAGTTTGAAATAAAACCTTGAAAATAGAAAGTGTAATGAGTTTTCTGCCTTCCTTTTTGCCAGATGACTCTTAAGTTAGTGAACAGTTGATTATCTAAAGCATCAGTAGCAGCAGTTTAATTCATAACGGCACAGGAAACACAGACACATGCTCGTACAGGTAGGCTAATTTTCTGCAGACTAGCTAAATGAAGCCACATTAAATCACTTTGAGGAACAGTGGGGGTCGCGAGTCTTTGGCACAAATATCTTGGGGATTGTGGCCTGAAAAGTTTGGGAACCCCTGGTGTTGAGGACTTGTCTGTCAGCGGATTTATACCGGGGATGAGGGGGGCCTACAAGCTGTCACATATCTGGGATGTATGACAACAGGGGGCATGGTCATCCTGTCGTTCTAGGTGGGACAACCAAACCTTTATAAATCAGCTGACAGACAACATCACAACATTATGGGGCTCTTCTGAAGAAGACTGCAGGAAGTCTGTCATTGAAACATGTCAAGGTAAAAAAGAAAAACACACTGGTGTAGTAATAAGATCTGTTTTACTCTAACTATAAATGTTGACATTTCTTTAAAAAACATCAAGTTTGATAGTTCCAGCTGTGCCTGTAGTTGACACAGTGTCTGTTGAGGAGAAGGAGCCTCTCACAGACAGATGTTGTGAGCCATATGGAGACTGGTTTAGCCTTGGAGTCACCTCCACTGATGTGTTTAACAAAGTGTTGCCAAGAACATAAAGTGTTAATGGAAAAAAAAGGTGCCTGTGGGGTAGTTCTTACTAATTTGTACAAAAATATATTGGTTATAATTTTTCATAACAAGCAGAGTAACATGATCTTTGTATTTTCAACAGGCTCCACTATAATCCACCCTGCTTTATTCTCTTTGTTTAAGCCTCTGTTTACTTTTCTGTCCTTTATCATCTCCGTGTGTTTTCAAGGTATTGGCAGAAGACCTGGACAGCCAGGTGAACGGACGAATCACCTACTCCGTCCTGAAGGGTGACCGTAGCAACCACTTCTGGATTGACCCTGTAACAGGGGTGCTCAAAGTCAATAAGCGGCTCGACAGAGAACTGGTACGGATGCATCTTAAAGTACAATATCTCATATACAATCAATAGTAATTTTCTGGTTCATGAGCACAGTCAAGACAGAAAAAATACCCTCCCTGCTCAAGGTCAACACCCGCTGAAGCCTCATAATATGCAAACACAACAGCACTCGATGTACCGCCTGATACATACAGATGATATGACACTTTTGTCCTCCTCTGCTACATCTAGGTGTCCAGGTATTCTCTGTCTGTTCAGGCGTTTGACAGCGGTTCTCCAGCCATGTCTTCCACTGTGATCCTTAACATTGACATCTCAGACGTTAACGACAACCCCCCTCTCTTCACCCCACCCAACTCCACAGCCATCATTCAGGTAACAGTTTGTGTGTTTTTCGCTTATATTGGCATGTTTTTGTTTTTCTGCTAGCCTCATCTCAACTCCTCTTCCTCTCCTTACTTCAAGCTAAACCAAGCTGCTGACATCACTCTGCTGAAGCTGTCAGTCAGCGACAAAGACTCCCCAAGAAACGGATCACCTTTTGAGTTTCGCATCATGTCAGGAAATGAGGGAAATTTCTTCTCTCTGGACCCGACTGGAACTCTTAAGTCCAACCGTGCCTTCGGCCCTGACTCCCCCAGAGAGTTCACACTTGAAATCCAGGTTTTTAAAACTCAATATATTCAAGAACAGTTGAATTGTGTTATCTCGGTTGCGCACAGTCAGCAGAAGTAGCTGCCCATTTCTCATGCGGTTTCTCTCTGTTAGCTGCTAAGTCAGGCTATTAGAGTCTTGGGTGTTAAAATGTTGCCTCACATACGCTCGTTTCTGTAATGGGGGAGCTATTAAGAAAACGACTTCATTCAGTTTCAGCTTCATGGATGTCCATATTTCTTGTTAGTAGTGGTTTGGTTTGACAAATGCAGGCACAGTTGGCGTAAACACAATACTATCCTATCACCATCTTATAGACGTCTCTATAAAATCACATCCTCCCCAGCAGTAGTTGTACCTGAACACAACCTGACTCCTGTTTCTGTGTGGTTCTAACTTTGATTTGGTCTTCCAGGCCAGTGATTCGGGGAAACCAAGCCTCACGTCTTCTTCATGGATATTCCTGAGAGTCATCGGAAACAGTCAGTACAAACCGGTCGTCTCCCCCCAAGAAATCTTTGTTGTAATGGTAACCGATACCTTCTCCGGTGGCCCAGTCGGCCGGATCTATGCAACCGACCGTGACCCAAACGACGTGCTGTCGTTTACCCAGAAGCCTCAGCCTAAGAGCATGTTTAAGATAAACAGACAGGACGGCACAATCGTTGCTCTGCCAGGCCTGGAACCCGGCAGGTACAAACTTCAACACACACACACACACTCTCAAGCACACACACCAAGTCTAAGAACTGGTTTTAAAACACTCATCTGTTCTCTGTTAGGTACCAGATGAATGCCACAGTGAGTGATGGACGTTATGCAGTGATAGCTGATGTCTCAGTCCAGGTAGAGCAGGTAACAGATGTGCTGCTGCGTAGCGCCCTGAACTTACGCTTCAGCACTCTGTCCGCTGAAGACTTACTCAGTCGCTACCTAAACCAAATCAGACTACTGCTACGAGGGCTAGCTGGCTGGAAATGGTCGCCAGGACAGCAGGACCCCCTCCACATACTCAGCATACAGCCGGCGATGGAGACATCAGGCGTGGACTTGCTGCTGGCCATGGAGAGGCCGGAGACGTCAGGGAGCAGACGCATGGGTGGGTTCTACTCCCGGAAAGAGTTTTCCACAAAACTGGGGGAAGCAGGAGATCGGGGTCAGATTCGAGGCGTCCTAGCCGGGGCGGTTGTGGTGAGCAACATCTGTTCAGGGCAGCTGGATTGTGTGGAGAAAGTGTGTGAGCAGACACTGGTGATGGAGAGCAGCTCACAGGTTTCCTACAGCACAGAGAGGGTCAGCATGGTGACACCGAGGTTCAGCCGCACAGAGACCTGCACATGCCCTGGTGAGCACTCATGCTTACACTTACAATCTAAGACTAGAAGTATTACACAAAACTGCTAATGTAGTACTTCTATATGAAGACAGCTTATTCTTTGACATGCTGACAGTCCTTTACATTTCTGTATGCCTCTTTACAAACAGGAGGGACGTGCCCCACTCCTGTGGAGCTTTGTGAGGGTCAGTCCTGTCCCTCAGACATGCAGTGTATCCGTTCTGGTCCAACAGCGCCATCTGTCTGCCAATGCCAGACTGAGAAACTAGACGAGTGTGCAGGTATGATCTGATCCATCTTTATGTTGGATGGCATACGTTCTTATGTGCCAGGGTTTCACTACATGTTATTAATATGTTTTTAAATATACATTCAGCCTTTTCCACTCTGATTTAATGTTTGAATCCTCTTTGTTTTTGTGAACGTGTAGGACAGACCTCTCTGAGTTTCTCCGGGAACAGTTATATCAAGTACAGAGTGACAGAGAGCGGCCAGAGTGGAGAGATGAAACTCAATCTGAGGATAAGAACCCTTCAGAGAAGAGGAGTCATTATGTTCACTCGTGTTAACCCCTGCACCATGCTGAAGGTATAAACATTAATATCACTCTGTAGTTTATCTTTTCCTGTTTAAATGAGTGCTGCTTTATTTGGTGGTGTTCTTTCAAAAGAACAATGTTTTCCTTTTCCATCCACAGATTGAAAGTGGTCGACTCTGGTTCCAGCTGGACTGCGACAACACCCTCGGCATCATGGGTATCTCTGGCAGACCAATAAACGACGGTCTCTGGCATGCCGTCGCCTTGGAGCTGACTAGGAACTACACCCTCCTGTCACTAGATGACAGCTATGTGGAGCGCCGCCGAGCAGCTCGAGCCCCTGTTCGCCTGTGGCCTCTGGCCCCGGATTCCTCTTTCTTCTTCGGGGCCCAAGTGAGGCCACTTAGCGGGCAACTAGAGAGGCCGAGCCCTGTGCCAGGGAGGAGCCAAGGAGGGGCAGGGCTCGGGGACCGTGGATTGAGGGGCCCACCAAGAGCCCAGGATGGCTTCCAGGGCTGCCTGGGCTCTCTGATGCTGAACGGCAACGAGCTGCCACTTCAGAATAAGAGGAGCAGGTACGCTGAGATAGCCGGGCTGAACGAGGTCAAGCTGGGCTGCGTGCTGTATCCGGATCCGTGCGTCAGTCAGCCCTGTTTGAATGGAGCCATCTGCAGCAGTGTTCCCTCTGGAGGTCTGTTTGGGTGACTGAGTGAATGTGTGCAGTTGTTTGTCATTTTGTTGTGTAAATACATGGCATAAATAACAGCTGTCACATAAAACCTCATCATGAGTCTGTACAGCTTAAATCTCATTTTAATCATTTCTGCCTCTGCTGGATTTAATTCACTCAGTAGATACCACCATCTCTGATACTGTAGCTGTATCTATGAGAAGTCTTAGAAGTATTTTTTTGTTGTTGAATGGAATTAAAAGTTATTTTCTAGTATTTCTGATCACACACATGTTCATATGACACATCTTGAATCTCTCTCAAACAGGCTTCATCTGCAGTTGCGGATCTGGCTTCACTGGAGGGCGCTGTGAAATCGAGTTGACATCCTGCATGTCAAACCCCTGTCAGAACGGAGGGGACTGTAAGCCTGTGGGCAGTGTATTCCTCTGTGGCTGTCCAAGAGGGCTCGGGGGACTTACGTAAGATAAAAAAGCCTGACATACACACACACACACACACTCCCAGAAACACACACTTCAAAGCCTTAATAACTGATTGTAAAACAGAGTTGATGAATGGCGTGCCCTGTGAACACCGTATGTACATAATCACAGTTACACAAGCGATGATTCAGAAACAATAGCATCTGCCTCCCAGCTCTCATTCATACACATTAAACATGAGGGAACATGTAGGCAGCAGAAACAGAAACACACACATGCATTCATTAGCCCACATTAGCACCTCAGCAGCCGCTGTGTTGTTTGAGTTGTTATTGTGTGAGATAAATGAGTGTTTCTAATTGAATTCAGTATAATTTCTGTTGAAAAGCCTATAATCATTCTCACTGCTTCCTGCTTAATTACAGCTCAGTAATTGCCTTTGAAATAACCTCTCTGTTCATGCTGTTGTTCTAAGGAGTCGCCACTAGAGGGCAGTTCATCCTCAAATAAAAGGAAGACAGTTTTTTTGTGATTCTAACAAAGATGTAGATGTGATTTTAATGAGGTGTGAAATTAAAAAATAATCACTTTGATGGAAATTAAGATTTTTTTTCAGGTATCTGACTGTTTGAGTCATTCTTATTTAATAATATGCACTCCAGTCAGACACAAAACAAAGCCATATTTTGCAAAAAACTTTGGAAACTACAATTAAGCTCAATTAGTATAATATTTCTTCACTGTATTTTGACTGAATGCTATTGTAAGATTTACATATTTGCATTTAAATGATGAAAAATCCATTACATTTTAAAAAAATCCATTAAATGGTGACAATGTCTCCCATAAAGTGAAGTCAAATCCTAATGAGGTTTTTACATTACACATTTATGAAAGTACTAATGGGTGAATATAAGAGGCTAATCTGTCTTAAAGTAAACTATATATTCTAATGACACTTAAATGACTTGAAGCAAAACTTCTCCAAATGAAAACTCTAAAATGATTTTTCTTCTTACATCAGACCGACTATTGTACGGCGTTTTGAAACTCCTATCAAGATAAATAATTGAAAAGGGAGGAACCGTGTATTTTCTATCTCCCTCACAGCAGGGCGCCTTGTTGAAAATGACAATCTACGAGCGTGTGAGAGAAATTACGCTTGTGATTCGTGCTTTTATCTGGAGTAAGTGGTTGTGTGTGTCTCAGTGTGTGTGTGTGTAAGTTTCAGCTGTAAGGCGTATATCTGTAAATCAGCAGCATGTAAACGAGGATGCTAGGGGAATCCGTGAAGATAATCCCCTGATTTAGCAGAAGACTGGCCCTCTGAAAAGATGACCTCCAGAGTCTTTATTTTTCCCTCTGTCTTTAAACTCACTGTCACCTCTTTCATCTTTTATTCTTCTCTCTCACTTTGATACAAATCATCTCCTCCAATCCCATGCATAGCAATGTGTTTGTCCATGCTCCCGCAGATGTGACGAGGATGTGAATGAGTGCGAGCAGGACGGCTGCAGGAACGGCGGCGAGTGTGTCAACACATTTGGGTCGTTCTACTGTAACTGCTCGGAGGGGTACGAGGGTCAGAGCTGCGATGATCAGACGCCTGATGATCTGGGAGATGACATGCAGGTAGAGTATGACCAGCACTTGAGAAGTAATCTCACAGAATATCAAACTGTAATCCAGAAAGTCCCGGCCTTTGGGCTCACTTTGTGGCACATTTGGCTCTGCCTGGTAGGACTTGGCATATTCAGTACAGCTGTTGAGGATTCTGAGTGCGTGCCGGCCTCGCGGGCAGGTTTATTCACCAGCAGAAATGTTTGTCTCCACATTAGATGAATGAAACCGCAGTAATGGGTAAATCATAGTTCCCATTAAAAGTTGTCACGCTCTTGACTTTTGTTGTGAACTGTATACCTCATATTGAGAGTGCAATTAATGTTAAGAACTGTTGAAAGAAAATGCTTTATTTATTATTCCCTGGAAGGCTGTAATCAGCCGAGATGTAAACATGGTGGACAAAAAACATTTTCACAACCAATGAAATGTGAGCTTTGTTTGTTTATTCTTCAGGGCATTTAAGTGCAGGATTTCTGAAAGTCCCCCTCTTTTATTTGAGCCAACTTATCTCATACTCTGTTTAAACAAGAATGAATGGAAATAATCATTTAGTTGAGATTGAGTGAAACTGATTTATGTAATCCTTTGCAGTAGGGATGAGATAAGAATTGGAAAATCATGTCAAAAGAAAAAGAAAATTAGAAATATATTAAAAATTACATTAAAATTTTCATTTAAAGTGATGGTTCAGAAGATATTAAGATTAAGAGTTTTTGCCCAAATAAGGACATGACTGACGTGACTCCCGGTCGGGAACACATAGCTGTTGGCTAAGAGGCTCAAACTCCGCCTCTTTACGTCACACTCTGCCTGGTTGAGTTCCACATTTCCAATATGGCTGCCGCGTCTATTGGCTTCATAACAGCGCTAAGGAACAGATGGGTGATGTCACTGATACTACGTCTATATTTTACACAGTCTATGGTGTTGATAAGAAGTTTTTAACGCTTCTGGGGCCTCATGTACAAAGAATACGTACGCACAAAAACGTGGCGTACGCTCTTTTTCAAGGCAAAGTTCAGACGTATCAAGAGTGAAATGACCATGGAAATGTACGATGCCTCATGCCAACTTCATGGCTGGCGTATGCACCATTCTACAGCTGTTGATCCTTACGCACAGATGCATACATCTGGATATTTTTTAATGTGTACGACATTTTCTGGGTTTGAGCGTACGCCATGTTTCAGTAGGAAATCCACGCAAGTCTTTGTGCATGAGGCCCCTGGTCTACTTTAACTGTGACGTGTTAATCTACATTGAAATGCTCAAACCAAGCCAGAAACCTTTGTGTAGTCTTAGACTCAGACCTTAATTTCAGCAGCCACATTAAGACAATCACAAAGTCAGCCTATTATCACCTTAAGAATATATCAAGAATCAAAGGACTTATGTCTCAGCAGGATGCAGAAAAACTGGTCCATGCATTTATCTTGAGCATACTAGACTACTGTAACGGGGTCTTTACAGGACTCCCCAAACAGTCCATCAGACAACTGCAGCTCATACAGAATGCTGCTGCTCGAGTCCTAACAAGGACTAAAAAAGTAGACCACATCACTCCAGTTCTTAGATCTCTACACTGGCTTCCTGTCTGTCAGAGAATAGACTTCAAAATCCTGCTGATGGTTTATAAAGCACTGAATGGTTTAGGCCCAAAATACATTGCTGATCTGCTGCTACTTTATGAACCACCTTGACCTCTGAGGTCATCAGGTACTGGTCTGCTTTCAGTCCTTAAGAGTCAGAACGAAACATGGTGAAGCAGCGTTTAGTCATTATGCACCACATATCTGGAACACACTCCCTGAAAGCTGCAGGTCCACTCAAACTCTCACCTTTTTTAAATCAAAGACTAAGACCTTTTTATTTGCCACTGCCTTCCTATCTTAGCTCATTTTAACCCACTTTAAATTAAAATTTTAATGTAATTTTTAATATATTTCTAATTTTCCTTTTCTTTTCTGTTTGATTATATTTGTCATTTTAATTATGTTCTTTTATGCTTGTCTGAATGTTTCCAATGCTTTTAATGTTTTAATGTAAAGCACATTGAGTTGCCCTCGTGTATGAAATGTTCTATACAAATAAAGCAGCCTTGCCTTGCCTTGCCTTGCCTTACATTGCCTTGCCTTGCCTTACATTGCCTTGCCTTGCCTTGCCTTACATTGCCTTGCCTTGCCTTGCCTTAAATTGCCTTGCCTTGCCTTACATTGCCTTGCCTTGCCTTACATTGCCTTGCCTTGCCTTGCCTTGCCTTGCTCTCCACTCATGAACCAACTCCCTGCATTCCCTCTCTAACATGAATGACTGACATGAATGTGTCATATAGCAGCCTGCTTCATTTTAAAGGAATCTGTTGTAATGTCACAGACAGAGTGTCTGAGGTCACATTTACTTTTTAACCATGATAACCAAGATGTTTTCATCATACCGACAGTCACAGAGTTTGCTCTGCATCTTAGAAAAAATGTGATCGCCCTTTAGTTAAAAAAAAAGTGAATTCCTAACAGATCCGTTGAGTTTGTGTTGCTATGTTCAGAGTGGAGACATTTCCACGTGTTTCTGATTTTTCTCTTTGTGTTGCCCAGGCCGAGCCGCTGTCGTACATCGGACCAGGAGAGATAATTGGCATTGGCGTCCTCGCTTTCGTCATCCTCCTCCTTCTGATACTCTTCATGGCCTTTAGGAAGAAAATCAAGTTTAGGAAGGACTCTGACCCGGGCCCTGGAAATGTGATGGGTGTGTCAGCCATCTCCACAGAAACCAGCTACATGCTGCACAAAACAGGCGTGGGCGCAGAGGGGATTGAGTTCAAAGCCGTTCGAGTGTCGGGTTCACCGGGGGCCACCAGCACATATGGTGAGGTCGGAGGCTGCACTGGGGGTCCTCCACAGGTCCTGGTGCGTCCAACAACCCACTCCCCTTTACCAGGAGGGATCATCAACCAGGGAATGAGGTGTGGAGACGGTGACAAGACGACCTCCAGTGAGAGCAGTCAGGTCTGTGAAAGCTTAGAATGAGTCTGTTTCCTCTGTTGGGACAAAGCAACCCCTCTTCCAGATGAGAAGACTTTGTTATTGCAGTTTTAGCTATAAAGTAATCACAGGGAAATAACTCAATATTGATATTTTCACGCAATATACCTCTAATAAAATGAAATGAAATGAAAACCCAAGGGAATAGCAATTTTAGAACACAACATCAATATCTGTATCAGCATATCTTCCGGCGCTGAGTTTTGATGATGTTTTGTTTTTGTAATTCACTTTTCACCGTCTCGTTTTTGAAAGAAACTCGAGGAAATTGTTCTTTATTTACTCTTCTAGACAGCACTGGGACAGACTGTTCCTCTTCACTGTCCACTTCACTGACCTCAGGCTAAAAGTAGATAGAGGTGTGACACACACAAAAAAAGATGTACAATCTCAATTTCCCAACACTTTTGAACAAGTGAAAAGTGCTGTATAATACAGCTGATGAGCTTATTGGACTAAGATAGAAGTCACTTTTATTATGAGTAATTTTATGAAAAGTCAAAACTCATATAAAAAAATAATGAGCTGTACCATTTTTTTACTGGTTCACTATCATTCTTCTGTAAACAGCAGCTTGCTCCATTGAGGAAATTGCATAACAAGATTAATTAAACCAGGCTTAATATTGTTCTAAAACAACGAGACACTTTAATTTTGTGGTATTTACACGAGCTAGGATTTATGGAGCTGAAATGATGTATGTGAAGTGTGCAGTAATTCATTGGATCCCCGCTAGTAATTAGTAATGCAGTGGAAATCATAATCTTTCAAGGGTCCATACAAAACAAAAAGAAAGACAAGATGAAACATTCAAGATCAAACCCCAGACAACTTTATAGATAACAGAGATTAAGAACATAAGTTAAAAGGTTTTTACTAGACTTGCACCACAGCACCCATGTCCATTACATTTAAAGGACCCAATGGAGTGATGCTTCTTTTGACTACTAATAACATGCACTTTTAATATCTTTTTTCCCTCCAAAAAGTGAACTGCATCATATACACAGCTGCAGTATTAAACACAGAGGTATTTTATGCTTTATAATAAGAATACTAATAAGAATACTAATAGTACTAATAATAATAATAATAATAATAATAATAATAATAATAATAATAATAATAATCATTGTGTAGCACTTTTCAAAACGGGGTTACAAAGCACTTTACAAATAAGAAAGAAACTACAAGAAAAAGAGAGAAATAAAAGAGAAATGTGAGGAAGTCAATGACTAAAAGTTTAACAAAAAAACACTGCAGGGAGGTAAGAGCAAGAAGAAGTGACAGAGGTATAAAGGAAGATAAATTAATGACTGCCATCAAATAAAACTAAATAAAAAAATGTTGGAAGAATAAAAACAACAAAAGATTCAAACAACCAAAAGATAATATAAAAATATAAAAGTTTTAAATCCTGCCAATGATACAGCCTGAAAAAATCTAAATAAAAACATCTGGATTAAAACACCCTCAGGTGACATCTCCCGTTAAAGCACATGGATAAAGATGTTGTAATATTTTAACCACAAGGTGGTACTCCAAGAAGCAAGCAACTGCTTGCTGCACAAAGCATGCTGGGATATAGAGACCAGGCTGAGAGGCGACACTTTTTAACAGTGTTTCTTTCCCCATTAGGTTATGATCATTAAATCAGTGTTATGCTATTAAGTAAATAAAGCATCTGGAACTGATTGAAAGATTCATGAGTTTAAGGCACAAGGTGACCGGTGGGAGTGGATGGTGCAATGTCATTGCAAATTGGCTATAAGCAGTGTGTCCTCACAGCCCTCAGAGTTACTGTAGGATGAGCTCAACCTATGTACTAACACTTGATTTTTTAACTCCTGCGTTATTAAGAAACAAGAAAGCAAACATTGTTTACATATTAGTCAAGCCTATTTGTTGTTTCTTTGTATTTATAGCTAAGGTTATTGTTATTATATTTTTATTTTATTTTTTATTGTAGTTCTTATTCTTATTCTTATTCTTATGCCTTGTACAAAGAGAGCACAGTTTACTAAAGTCAAATTCCTTGTGTGTTCAAGCATACTTGGCGAATAAAGCTGATTCTGATTCTGATTCTGATTCTGAACCTCTGAACTGACAGCTGGCAGGATTTCAAACCTGTCTCGTACAATCTGAAAACACCTGCCTTGTTTATGTATCTCTGCTTTCCTCTCTCCTCACAGTTCAGCAGCTTCCTCTCAGACCTGTCTGCTGTCCGGGGCATCTCTAACAGGAGGGGTGTGGCGGTGTGCAGCGTGGCACCCAATCTTCCTTTGGCATCGTCCTGCCTTGCAGAGCACAGCCCGGCTCACAAGGTGTCCTGGGACGGAGAGGAGACCAGAGATGAGGCGCTGGAGCGGGTTAGGGATGAGAGAGAGGACGAGTGGGGGCAAAGAGCTTTTCAGATGGAGAGAACGCAGAGAGATAACATTCCACAGGGTAAGACTGTGACCATGCACACACATACACACACATACACACACAACCATGAGCATACACAGATTGTTGCACATGAGTCATTAGGTCATTGTGTTCCACCCATACGATCATCATCATCAATGAATGAGCCTAATTCATAAGAATTTTGCCTTTTTCAAGGAAAATGACCCAAACTAATAAAGAATGGGTCGGAAATCATCTTCTGATTATTACATTTAGGCTTAATTATTTACAACAAAGATTAAAAGATGATATAGCTTCATTATTTTTTAAACTGCACAAATTGGCAATCATGTTTTTGCTAAATAAATCAAAGCAGCAGAAGCATATTAAGAGGAAGGAGACTTACTTTGTTCATCTCTAAGGGGAAAGTAGTTTTTTGTATTTATTGAACATGTGACACAAACATTGGCCAGAAATACCTACATGCACAAACAAATATGCACTATTTCAGAAAGTCAGAGTAAGGGCCTGCATGAGAACAAGCGCCGCTGAACATAGAGACTTGGTGCCTTGCTCATGGGCACCTCAGCAGGATGAACCAGGACTTAAACTAAGTTAAGTTCCAACAGAATGAGCCACCAGTGGAAGAGAGCATGCTAGAAAGGATACAAAAAATAATCTAGAGCCGCTTCATTATCATTACTCAAAGAAAGTAAACTTTTCTGTAAAGTTTGATACTTTTTTTTTTTTTCACATCTAAGAGTTCCTGCATCTGGAGAAAGGCCAAAAAAACAAACAAACAATAAAGGGCAGTGAGAAAAAGTTCAGTCTTATATTTAGCTTCCAGCAGCCTGAGCAAACACTTCACAGTTTGTTTTCTGTCAATTAAATAACCACATTGCATCTCAGTGCTAAGTAGACGTCACACGTTTCGATTCTCTGTCCAACCCGTTGTTTGAGTAATCAAGCATGAAGTGGGAACTTCCTGTTAATTATTGATTCCTTCCTGTGGGAACAGGAAAGGGATTCGTTTATTTACTGCTCCCCTGCTGAGTGTTAAGAAAAGTGAGTGCCCCTTAGGTTCACAGTTGCATCGCTGTCCATAAATTAATGTGCGGCATGCAAGTAATAGTCGGATTATTTAATGAATGGCTCCAGTGCTAACTGCCTGTTTATTCATCAATTATGAAGAGCTGATAACTACACTGTTAAACAAAGATGAATTACACTATTTACACCACAGAAACAACCAACAGAGAATGAATATTGCAATGGATGTGCACAGGTCAATACATAAAGGAAACATATTGGTTGTTCTTCTGTCCCTACCTGCTGCTTATGAATAAATAAACGTAATGAATAATGAAATGCTCACAAATAAGGTCCCTTGGTGATCATTGTTATGTAATAATTGTTGAAGAAGTTTATTGCCAGTCATGCTGATTTTTACAGAAACTTAGTCCTAATCAAAGATTGATGATTAAAAGACTTTGATAAGGCCTTACCGTTCTAAAACTCTCCCTCTTGAAATTCAGATAAAGTTAATATTTTAGTGAAAAATCTAACGCAGAAACTTTGACTTTACTCAGCTGATAAAAACCACAAGCCTTTTCAGTGTTGGTGGTTTCAACTGATCATATTTTAGGCTTTTAGGCAAGGGGCACAAGTGGCTTAGTTGTCTCATATACAGAGGCTATAGTCTTCGTCACAGAGGTCACTGGTTCGACTCCCAGCCTCGAACATTTGCTGCATGTCCTTCCCCACTCTCTGCTCCCCACATCAGATGTCTCTCTTCAGCTGTCCTATCAATAAAAGCCCCAAATATTACATTTTACTTTTCAAACAATGGCAGATGTCCGTTTTTCCAATTAACTTTTATTTGAGGTTCTGAAATCAACAGAGATTATGGGATAAGGCTGTCATCTATTCTAAAAATTACAATTCATCACAGGATTACAATAGTCAGTCATGATTTATCTAATTTTTAACTACATTCCTTTATTTTTCAAAAATAGTTTTTAAGTCAATTTAATGAATGTAAAGCAATTCTTACCAGTGTCTCCATTGGGAATCAATTAAATGCAATGAAATCTACTCTGTGATCTTGACTTTTAGATTAATAATTCAAATAAATGCTGCAACAGTGTGGTCTGAACAACACTGTTACACATAAAGAAATATGCAGGAGTGCATGTACAAAATATCCGGTCAGTGTCAGCATGATGTGCAGTTATTCTGAGATCATTTCGCTTACTGACGTCAAATGATCCCTGGTTAGAGCAACAGCATTTGCACTTTTTTTATGAGTTCCAGTTTGGTTGCTTTCTCTGTTTCCTCTCTTGTTTGAAACTGTTCTTCCCTACGAATGTAAAGCATAAACTAATCACAATATGCAAACCTGAGAATGCCCCTTAGATCTGAGCCACAGGTCTGCCATGATTCATACTATGCAAAATTGTTCTCTGTCGGCTTTTGTGATGTGGTTGCCCGCTAATACGGTCTGATGAGCTGCACCTGAATGCTTAGCTTGTGCGCGGTAGCTCAAACTCTTCAGTGATATTTTTGCTTCATTTGAAACAAAGTGCATATTAGTTTTGACTTGTCCACTGAGCTGTCTGGGAGTTTTTATACAAATGGAATGTGTCATTCAAAAGCTCAATTGTGTTGTTATACTATCAGGGTGGTAGAAGGGATGGCAGCTTAACTTTGGGGTGCAAAAAGGCTCAAACTAAGCATGTGATTAAAAAAAGGAACGTGGACCATAATCACATTGCGATTTACGTGTTAATTAACTGAGAGCCCTGGCAAAGACTTTTAGGAAATGGGGCCGAGTTTAGGATATTGTCTGTTCATTTAGTTCTAAGTTTGGAGGAGTGGTAAGGACCACAGTGCACTGCTGCCAACTTAGGCACACTGCAGAATACGTTTGGATGGAAAATCATTGAAACACAAAATAAATAATTAAAAAAGTACTTTCTATTAAGTCTAGTATATTGAGGAGTGTCACATCTCCAGCATGTGGCATTGGACCAGAGGCTGCTAGGTTGCCTTTCTTATTTATTTTGATCGATGGTCCTGCCTTACTGCCCACATTCCCACAGGAGCTTTTCACTTGTTCCATACGCACTGGACCACGACCAACCAGTCTGGCCTCAGAAAGCTAGAGTTGATGTCCAGACATCCAGGCCCTCATGGACAGAGCACAGCTCTGGTTTTAAGACGGGCTGAGCTGTGTTGCTGCATGTTTTCAGAGAGAAACACAGTTCTTAAAAAAAGCACAGACAAAGGACAGAAAAGACGTGCTGTGTCCAAATCTGAAAACAATCTGTGCTTCCAAAGTACACCAACAAATGGTTTATTGCTTTGTCAAAAGGAAACAACATTTTTTTCCTTCTACTTTCTTCATAACCCAGGAGTTAAAAATCAAGTGTTTAAGATCATGTTGTTACACCTGCTTTTAACAGAGAACAAAGTCGTATATTATTGTTACCATAAAATGAACAACTATGTGCTGTTTTCTACATGCCAACATCATGATTTACACTCAGGAATTTCCAGCACAAGACCTCAATCTGGATTATTTAATTTCACATGAAAATGCAGATATTTTGAGATTGAGCAGAAGAGCATAGAAGCGCAAACTGCCTCTCCCTCAGCTGTAGTTCTGTTCTATCAACAAACATAAACCCCTCAGTTTAGCCAAAAGTCACTTTTAATCACATCAGTACGCTGCCAGCTCTTATTTGCAAACAGTTTCATATTCCAAATAGAGTTGTTGGACGAGAGTTACAGCCCATATGAATATTTTCTGCTCTGTTGGTCATCTATGGCCTTCTTCTAATGTGAACACTGATGCCAAACCAGGCGTTTTTATTGCTCCTAAATTGGAGCACCTGGTGAAGTCACACATGGCGGTGTGTCTTTTAACAAACTGTGTTATACTCGATCCTTAAAAACATTCCTTTCTCTGGACTTGGTGTTACACATAAGACCCCTTCCAAGCACCCCTGGAAGTTAATTGAAAATCACTCAGGGCCAATTGTGACCCAACAAAAAGCAGCTCAGCTGGAGAGAACCGTGTCAGGAGTTACACTGACTTGTACGAACCTATTTTTTGAAAACATGCCCTTAAAGAAATGCAGGTTACGGCTAACTTAAGAGCCAATACTTTTCTCTAAATGAAATCACGAATGATTCATCAGTAGAGACAAATCATTACATGGACTGGAGTAGCAGTTTCATTTTCTGCAGTGTAAGCAGGTGGGCCATAACCGTATATCGAAAAAAATGTTTATTTGATTCTGGCCTTTTTTTTATCTTGCAGTTATACCTGCTGTTAGGAGCAGTTTGTGTCTCACATCTGTCTCCAATACACCGCATTAGAACACTGACTCCTCCAGCTTGAGCTGTAGGTGTTAAATGAGCACACCTGGAGTCCCAGTTGTTGTAGTGGGATTGGACAAAAAATGATATGCTTCATAGTTTGGCAGAGGCGACAAATCAATGTGAGTGTACTGCGACTTACGATGCCTGAAGATGTGAATGATTCTTTACTGTGTATAAGTGGATTGTGGATCTTCCTTTACCTAACTCAGTCAAATAGAAAGTAAACAGATAGATGTTAAAAGTATGGATGTCTGTGTTTAGTCAATTAAACCTTGTTTAGCTGGCAGCAAAGAACCCATCACCGGCTGAGACTGTAGTTTCAGTGAATGAGAACTGCCTTAATGCCACATTGTACTACTACCTGGATGTAAACAAGCACAGATGACAGTATAGCATTTTGTAGCATTCGTAGCGTAGTTTGGCAGTATTTTGACCTTGAAGATGGAGATGAAGTTTTATGTAGGCTGTCATGTTAAACTGGAGCAGTGTGTAATCAACTAGGGTCAAACCTTAAAAATACTGGACAAAGAATCCATGCAATATCATCACTGTAGGATGAGCTCGCTTTACATGCAAATTTTAATGTAATTTTTAATATATTCTAATTTTCCTATTCTTTTCCATTTTATTAGGGCCCGAGCACCGACAAGGTCGGCGAAGGCCCTCTTGTAACCCGAGGGATTATTATTATTATTAGGGCCCGAGCACCGACAATGTCGGCGAGGCCCTCTTGTAACCCGAGTGATTATTATTATTATTATTTTTAGGGCCCGAGCACCGACAATGTCGGCGAGGCCCTCTTGAAACCTGAGTGATTATTCTTATTCTTTGTTTCTTTGTTTCTTTCTTTCTTTCTTCCGCCGTTTGAATCCCCAATTTGGTTGCCTTAACGCGGCTTAAAAGTCCCCAACCGTTGCACATGCACCAGGCCTGGCGAAAATTTAGAAATTTTTGTGGTCCCAAAAAAAAAATCCCAAAAATGGCTCAACGGCGCCCCCTTGAAGTTGAAAATTTGAAAAGGCCAGCCCCATAATACGGTTCAACATACATGCATGACATTTTTTTTGGTAAGGTGTCATGCCAAGACCTACAAAAAATCCTCTTAACGTCGTGGTGAAATCTCAACAGGAAGTCGGCCATTTTGATTTTTCTGTTTTTGACCCCATTATTTTGGGTATGTATTTGTTTGAACTCCTCCTACAATTTTGCTCCGATCAACTCCCAACCACGCACATTTTGGAGTGGACAGATTAACGATCAAACGATATCAGACAGAATTTCTCTACGTCAATTTTTGTGGGCGTGGCACTTCGCTAAACTTGGAGTAAATTTTTTCAACCGCTAAAGTATGTATTTATGTAAATAGCTCCTACAATTTTGCTCCGATCAACTCCCAACCACGCACATTTTGAAGCAGACACATTGACGATCAAAAGCTATCAGACAGAATTTCTTCAAGTCAATCGGTGTGGGCGTGGCACCTCACTACATCTGGAGGACATTTTGAAAATCTCTAAACAGTAATATCTCTCATATGCAATAATGGATCAGGCCCAGACCGGTCATGCATGATAAGTGCCCCAGCCTGAACGCCTCTATAGGCAAATATTCACCAATATCATATAGCGCCCCCTACTGGCAGCAGAAAATACCATGTCCTACAGTTTTTGTCCAATCAACTCCTGCTTCGCACCCAATGTAGTTGTCACACTGCAGATGAACATTTTTCAAAGGACTCTTCCTAAGTCAATCGGTGTGGGCGTGGCCACGCCTCAAACTCTGATGTCTCGCCATAAAACAGGAAATACTTATAGCTCCTTCATACAGTGTTCAATCTGTTTGAAGTTACATACACATGATCAGGGTCCATCCCTCAACACACCTATGGACTCATTTATCTACTACAGCCATAGCGCCACCCACAGGAAATACAGGGTACTGACATTTACATACAATCTCCGATCTCTTCCAAATTTGACATGTTTCATCATGGGCCCAGCCTGAACTCATATACATACACATGTTTGTCATATGAATAGCGCCACCTAATGGACACAGGAAGTATTTACTCTCAGAACATGTTTTTAACATGCTTGTGATCCCAACTCTTTCTATAATGATCTGTGATGAACAATCCTTCAGAACATAATTAAAGACACAGCAGCACCTACTGGTGACAGGTGGTACTGCAATGTACACTATGCTGATAACTGCACAGGTAAGCTCACAGTTTCAGCCAAGGCAGCACAGCAACACCTGCAGCACATCAGGCGGTGGCTTACATCAGGCGGTGGTGCACATCAGGGAGTCGCGCACATCAGGCGGTGCTTGAACGAGGGCCCGCACATCGCCGCTTGCGGCTTTAATTTTTTCTTTCTTCTTCTTTCTTTCTCCCGACTTTTGAATCCCCAATGTGCTTGCCTTAACGCGGTGCAAAAGTCCCCAACCGTTGCACATGCACCAGGCCTGGTGAAAATTTCGACATTTTGGTGGTCCCGAAAAAAAATTCCCCAAAATGGCTAAACAGCGCCCCCTTGAAGTTGAAAATTTGAAAAGGCTAGCCCCATAATACGGTTCAACATACATGCTTGAAATTTTTTTTGGGTAGGTATCATGCCAAGACCTACAAAAAATCCTCTTAACGTCGTGGTGAAATCCCAACAGGAAGTCGGCCATTTTGATTTTTCTGTTTTTGACCCCATTATTTTGTGTATGTATTTATGTAAGCTCCTCCTACAATTTTGCTCCGATCAACTCCCAACCACGCACATTTTGGAGTGGACAGATTGACGATCAAAAGTTATCAGACAGAATTTCTCTAAGTCAATTTTTGTGGGCGTGGCACCTCGCTAAACTTGGAGTAAATTTTTTCAACTGCTAAAGTATGTATTTATGTAAGCTCCTCCTACAATTTTGCTCTGATCAACTCCCAACCACGCACATTTTGAAGCAGACACATTGACGATCAAAAGTCATCAGACAGAATTTCTCTAAGTCAATCGGTGTGGGCGTGGCCACGCCTCAAACTCTGATGTCTCGCCATGAAACAGGAAATACTTATAGCTCCTTCATACAGTGTTCAATTTGTTTGATCTTACATACACATGATCAGGGTCCATCCCTCAACACACCTATGGACTCATTTATCTACTACAGCCATAGCGCCACCCACAGGATATACATGGTACTGACATTTACATACAATCTCCGATCTCTTCCAAATTTGACATGTTTCATCATGGGCCCAGCCTGAACTCATCTACATACACATGTTTGTCATTTGAATAGCGCCACCTAATGGACACAATGAGTATTTACTCTCAGAACATGTTTTTAACATGCTTGTGATCCCAACTCTTTCTATAATGATCTGTGATGAACAATCCTTCATAACATAATTCAAGACACAGCAGCACCTACTGGTGACAGGTGGTACTGCAATGTACACTATGCTGATAACTCCACAGGTAAGCTCACTGTTTCAGCCTAGGCAGCACAGCAACACCTGCAGCACATCAGGCGGTGGCTTACATCAGGCGGTCGTGCACATCAGGGAGTCGCGCACATCAGGCGGTGCTTGAACGAGGGCCCGCACATCGCCGCTTGCGGCTTTAATTATTATTATTATTTCTTTCTTTCTTTGTTACGCCGTTTGAATCCCCAATTTGGTTGCCTTAACGCGGTGCAAAAGTCCCCAACCGTTGCACATGCACCAGGCCTGGCGAAAATTTCGACATTTTGGTGGTCCAGAAAAAAAATTCCCCAAAATGGCTAAACGGCGCCCCCTTGAAGTTGGAAATTTGAAAAGGCTAGCCCCATAATACGGTTCAACATACATGCATGAAATTTTTTTTGGTAAGGTGTCATGCCAAGATCTACAAAAAATCCTCTTAACGTCGTGGTGAAATCCCAACAGGAAGTCGGCCATTTTGATTTTTCTGTTTTTGACCCCATTATTTTGTGTATGTATTTATGTAAGCTCCTCCTACAATTTTGCTCCGATCAACTCCCAACCACGCACATTTTGGAGTAGACAGATTGACGATCAAAAGTTATCAGACAGAATTTCTCTAAGTCAATTTTTGTGGGCGTGGCACCTCGCTAAACTTGGAGTACATTTTTTCAACCGCTATAGTATGTATTTATGTAAATAGCTCCTACAATTTTGCTCCGTTCAACTCCCAACCACGCACATTTTGAAGCAGACACATTGACGATCAAAAGTCATCAGACAGAATTTCTCTAAGTCAATTGGTGTGGGCGTGGCACCTCGCTACATCTGGAGGACATTTTGAAAATCTCTAAACAGTTATATCTCTCATATGCAATAATGGATCAGGCCCAGACCGGTCATGCATGATAAGTGCCCCAGCCTGAACGCCTCTATAGGCAAATAATCACCAATATCATATAGCGCCCCCTACTGGCAGCAGAAAATCACATGTGCTACAGTTTTTGTCCAATCAACTCCTGCTTCGCACACAATGGCGTTGTCACACTGGAGATGAACATTTGTCAAAAGGTACCTCCTAAGTCAATGGATGTGGGCGTGGCCACGCCTCAAACTCTGATGTCTCGCCATTAAACAGGAAGTACTTATAGCTCCTTCATACAGTGTTCAATCTGTTTCAACTTACATACAAATGATCAGGGTCCATCCCTCAACACACCTATGGACTCATTTATCTACTACAGCCATAGCGCCACCCACAGGAAATGCGTTGTACTGACATTTACATACAATCTCCGATCTCTTCCAAATTTGACATGTTTCATCATGGACCCAGCCTGAACTCATATACATACACATGTTTGTCATTTGAATAGCGCCACCTAATGGACACAATGAGTATTTACTCTCAGAACATGTTTTTAACATGCTTGTGATCCCAACTCTTTCTATAATGATCTGTGATGAACAATCCTTCAGAACATATTTAAAGACATGGCAGCACCTACTGGTGACAGGTGGTACTGCAATGTACACTATGCTGATAACTGCACAGGTAAGCTCACAGTTTCAGCCTAGGCAGCACAGCAACACCCGCAGCACATCAGGCGGTGCCTTAAATCAGGCGGTCGTGCACATCAGGGAGTCGCGCACATCAGGCGGTGCTTGAACGAGGGCCCGCACATCGCCGCTTGCGGCTTTAATTATATTTGTAATTTTAATTGTGTTCTTTTATGCTTGTCTGGATTTAATGTAAAGTACATTGAGTTGCCTTCGTGTAAGAAATGCACTATCCAGATAAAGTTGCCTTGCCTTGCCTTGCCTTGCCTAGGATACTGGAGAAACATCATCCTTTGAGGTTTGAGAATTTTAGATCGTACTGCTCATGTATAAAATTCAAAATGGTTTGGCCTCGCCTCCACTGTATCATTTTGCCGACTTTCACTCAGTGGACTCCATTAAGTCCACGATAATATCTTCATTCGGAGATTGATTTGTACCCTTTCACTGTATTTGGGCATTCAGCTTTTTCTGTGAAAGTAACAACTCAGTGGAACACCTTACCAGATGATATTAAGAACTGTGATTCTCTCAGCAGCTTCAAAATCAAACTGAATAATCTGTTAAAGGACACAACACTGTAACCATATCACTGCTTTTAACTAGAAAAACAGTATTGTGGAGGCACCATTGGCTTAGTGGTTTAAGCGCGTGCCCCATATAAAAAGGCTATAGTCCTCATCTCAGCGGTTTCAGGTTTGACTTCCGGTCGCTACCATTTTATATGCTAATATACAAAACTCTCCTTGGACTGTCACCTCCCTATCGATGTAGCCTGTTACAATTTGCACCTGCCACTTACAACACACTTTCAGCCAACCGTATCCTGCTGAAAATCCCCAAAACACATTCAGTCATCGGTCAGTCATCATTTCAGTCTGCTGTGCCCATGGACTGGAACAATTTACAGAAAACTTTAAAACTGGTCAACGACATCTCAAAATCAGCCTCCAGGGACTCTCTCATGGACACTCTTACACACACGTGCACCTGTTCTTAATCCTGGATTCCTGCTGTCACTGTTTGCTCTGTTCTGTCCTGTCATATTTAACTTGTCTTTGAATTTTTTTAACCTTGTGTTTGTTTCTGTCATTACTGTTATCCCTGACCCTTTACCCCTCAAAAGCCTGTGCCTTTTGCCACTGTAATTAAGAATTTGTTCTTAATGACTTACCTGGTTAAATAAAGGTTAAATAAAAATAAATTGAATAAAATTTGCTGCATGTCTTCCCCCTCTCTCTACTCTCTCTTCAGCTTTTCTATCCAATAAAGGCAAAATGCCCGAAAACACAACTTTAAAAAAAAGAACAGTATTGTAGCTGGTTGTGTTTGTATGTGTTTTATAACAATGTGATGTTTTCAATGTGACCTGTAGATGTAAAGTAGCTTTAAGCTCACTCTGGTACAATGCATCAAATGGTACTATATATGTTCAATACCGCACATGGTCCCTGTATAAATAAATCAAATCAATGTAGACATGCTGACATCAACCTGCAACGAGGAACAAGGACTGGTGGTGCTAGCTCTGCCAACTTTAGCCACATACTGCAAACCAGTTTGGTTTCATTTACTCTGTTATCTAATGTTAAGCAGTCTTGAATAAATTGCTTTCTGAGTGTTTCCTACCTTTAGAGTTAGTTGGAATATAAATTCCTGTGTAAATGATTAGGAAATGAGTTGCTTAAGAAAATATTTCTAGATTCTGTATTCATATAATGATTGTTCAAGACCTCTTTCAATGTACGTGTAAGCCCTTATTGTTTTATTAACACAAAGTTGAAAAACATGAGCTAGTCCATAAAAAGTTGGGGTTTATCTCAGTTCAACGACCCTTATTCAGCCTTTAATTGTGAGTGGGACACAAGTGTTTAAGAAAAAGCTTTCTAAAGTTGAGTTGAGGATTGACTATGTGGATTTGCTGTGTTTGTTTGTACATTAGAGATGTCGCAGCTGGTGGATGAGGTGACATGCCTCTCAGACTCCATCTCCGAGGAGCACTCCATCAGTTCCTACACCTCTGAATCCTTTGATGATAACGGTAAGACACCAGTGCACTCCTTAATCTTTCTGTTTTGCTGTCTGGCTGTCGTTTTTATTTACTTTGTCACCTCATATGGTCGCGAAAAGTTATTCAGAAGAAGGGAGGTATAGGGATCTGTATTCAGTAGGAAAAAGGTAGTTACTCTGGTACAATATAGGTATGTTTTTTCACATAGGGGGCCTTCCTACAACAAAATCCATACACAAACATGCAGCAAATCTAAATGTGAAGGCCTCCTAAGTACCAAGTTCTAACCCTTTTCTTGAAATCGTGAAGCTACACTTTTTCCCAGATAGATCAATACCTCTGATGCTTTTCTTGGATCGTATTTGTCTCTTTTTTTTCTCAGATAAGTCAATACCATTGATCTTAAAGAGGTCGGGAGCCAAACACCCTAATGATCATGTGTGTGTGCATGTGTGTGGGGGCTGAGTATAGCCAGAGCTGCAAAGAAAGGAGTCGTTATGCCTTCTACTCTCCTATTTGACACTATCCCACATACAGCATACATCCACATGTCTTCTCTGTTCTCCACACGTGCACACACACTCACACTCAGGCACACCCTGCACATGTAACTTACCCTTTTGATGAATACACTGACATTATTTATGTCCCTCTTCTTTGTCTCTGTCTTTTTTTTCTGTCCAGCCTCCATAGTGACTGTTATACGTCTTGTCAATGACGCAGTGGATAATATTGAAAGTGAAGGTATGAAATTACATCTTCTGTTTACTCTTCCAACTCTTTTATGTCTTTCTTTTGTGTTTGTAAAGAGCTGTAGTGTTAAGGTATAAGGTTTTGAATGCAGCCCAGCCTCTGTTGTCCTCTCCTCTCAGAATAAGAAATCCTGCTTGGGTTTCCAATTTTTTTTGTCTGTCTCCAACACTGGATCTCTCCGTGTTTCAATTTCTCCCCTTTAGTTTCTGTGTTGTTTGTCTCAGTCTCTCTCTGACATTCACCTTCTCTCTCCCTTTGTAGTGTCGAACATGGACAAAGAACAGCGGCGGAGCAGCCCTGGTGAGTGAGCTGCAAAGCAACTGAAAAACATCTTATTAACTTGCCATCCCTCCAGCTTTATTTCCCAGGCTGTGATCCCCAAACCTTGCCTTTTGTGTTCTTTCTATTTTCCTCCCTGAATATTTTATCAAAGCCCATACAGCACAGATTCCTGTTTCTGACACTTTTCCCCTCCACATTTACATTCAGACTTTGAATGTAAATGTAAGCTCCCTGATTCTGGTTGTGCATGCTGAATTCTAAAAAAGGTTGGAATCTGAATGGGTTTTCAATTTAAAATCCAGGAAGCGGAAACAATAAGCAATTTACTTCAGTTACAGGCTTCTTATCTTTGTTGCATTTGTAAAATCAAAATGTTAAAATTATAGCATCCATTAAAAATCCACAATAACCTGTCAGTTCCAGGTTGTTGTTTTTACTGGCACACAGAGCTAGCAGGGGTGGGATGCAATATATTGTTTCCCTGACTTGTGCGTTACAATAATTATATCGCTTGCACCAAACGTTGGTATTTAGATTCAAAGTAGGGCTCTCTAAACAGATCTCCCTTCAAATATGATTCACTGTGCCTCTACTTCAGGACTCCCTGCTTTGGTGCTAAAGATTTTTAGTCTGCATTTCACCTTATAGGGAAATGTTGTATTCTTTAATTATCATTATATAACTGTATTGCAATTTATTAGTTATCACAGAATCATTGTATCATGTTATCATTATTTTGGGTAATGTATCAAGTATCAAATCATATCATGTCATATTGTGTCATATCATATTGTGTCATTTTGCGAGCCCTGCAATCCCCACCCCTGTTTGTGCCTCAATATTACTTGCAGTTCTATGTTTTCAAAGTTTATTTTTGGCCTTTTATGCCTTTATTTAGGGGGTAGGACAGTGGATAAAGCAGGAAGCTGAGAGAGTGGGGCATGATGTTTCTGTAAAGGGCCACTAGCCAGATTCAAACCCAGGCCACCTGCAACAAGGGCCATGGAACACACGATTTTAACCTCTAGGCCAAACCAGCCCCCATAATACTTGTGGTTCTAACAAGAAAAAAAACCTACTTAAAGCTGCTGTTGGTAGGAATGGTGTAAAAAACGTTACTCATCGGTACTGAAGTAATCTGAGACTATTCGAAATCTCTGCGTTTCCAATGCCTTTGTATCAAGCAATGTTATTATTCCCCTCGTTCCCCTTATGACGGACCAATCAAAGCTAATCTCCAATCCTCTGTCCTGATTGGTTAAGGGGCGGCCCCTACTACATCCTCCGATTGGTTATGAGTCCGGCACTATCATGACTGCACACGTTGATCTGTGTTGGGGGGCTAAGAGGAAATCTGGTTGGGAGGGATAGTGTTGACATTCAAAGTCCCTCTTTCTGAACAGATGTTTACTCTGTGAATACCAACAGCAGCTTTAAGCATTAGTGTTTGTATTAAGGTGAATCTCCCATTAAACCTCAATATCGTGACCATGCAAGTTTCATCAGCCCAATCCCAAATTCCACACTCACAGACTCTGATTCCTGGTAAGTATACGAGTGCTTAGTCACATCACCGTCACATCAACAAGTGGGTCAGTTATTTGATGGAGCCTGACTTTACAACGCCAAATTTCATTGCACTTTCAGTGAGTTTGCTTTTCTACTGACTTAACTGTGAGACTTACCCAGAGTTCACTGGGAACATGGCGACGTAAAGGATGTGATTGCTGTGTCAAAGACTTGCATACTGCACGCCTGAGGCCTTTAAAGTCTGTGAGGCCTCAGTGCTGAGGCTTTACGGTGGGCATTGGGATTGGACAACAATGTCATATCATTGCCTCGGTTGATAGCATCAGGAAGTTTGAGACAATTTTGTGCTCAATTGTGCAGGCTGTAAAATAACATAAAACATTACAAGGCTAATCTGAAAAAAAAAGGTGATGACAGATTTAAGAGCTTCTAGATATGATACTGGATTTAGAATCTGTAAAATGCAGTTAAATCCAAGTCTAACAGCAACATATTTCAATGTAATATGCAATAACTATCACACTATATGAAAGAATTGTTCTGTAAAGCAGTTCTGGGCACATGATTCTGTGTTTCTGTATTGAAGTTGTGAATTAATGCTGACGTTTAATTGCTCGGCCAAGTTCTGTGCAGCTGCCCTCCCTCCAAGCACACCAAAGCTTTCCCAGCAGCCTTGTAGAGTATCTCAGTGGGTTTAAGGGGCACTTTGAGCTGAGCCTCACATCCTTATGGCAAGGCAAAGGAGACGGCAACTTCAAACACTTCCTTCTCCACTCTAAATGGGGCATCATCTACAGGCTGAACGCTGATCCTCCACTCTCACTGAATGCTAAAAAACAAAGATAAGATCCAGAGTCACCTGTGCTAGCAGATCCCTGTGTTGTTTTCAGCTCCACTGTTAATAAGCTCATAGTTACCAAGTCTGTTAGTTCTCAGTTGCATGAAATTTTCTGGATCCACAAAGCATTTCATTACAAACCCAGAGCGAGGCTGCATTTATGCCTCCGTCACTGGCAGCCTGCTGAAGCATAAGGAGCTTTATTCCAGACGGGGAGAATTAAATGATGAATGAAATTGTTGTACGGTACGTTTGGCCCAAATAACCCATTGGATTTGGTGAATTTGTGTTCACACGACACATGAGCAAACATACATCTCATATTTTGTACAGCGGGAGGAAAATGTGACTGATAACAAGTTAAACAGTGTTAATGTTTGTTAGTCTGCCCATGAGACGGGACATTTCCAGCCTCTCTCAAGTGTTTGTTAGCATCTCGCTGCGTATCTGATTATGTGTCGTGAGTTGTGTTAGTGTGTGAATTTGTCTGTTTACATTGTGTTGTTGCTGAATGGCTCCCTGCCAGCCTCCCTCCTCTGTTATCATGTGTGTGTTTTTTCCATGTCATAATTCACAATGTGGTTCCTCATTCAGTTGTGTCTATGAGAAGAGCTTTTCATCATCAAAGGCTTCCTATCCCATGATTTTTTTTTCTTTTCCCCTCCTCACTGATAGCAAGTCGTCACCTGCAGAGCAAAGATGAGATTTGTGTAGAGTTCATCAAAGAGTACATTGTGGATTGTAAGATCATTAATCTATTTCCCCCCCCTTTAACCTCTCATTAAAAATATTACAACCAGAGTATTGATAATTCAGGAGCATGGCATGCAGAAAGAAATCACTTCTTTTGTGGTTTGTTGCCTCTGCAGTCTATTAGATGTGTCTGTCTGCATGTGATATGCATTATATAGCAGGAGTTGGCATTGCTAATGAAGGGAACTTTACATCCCCACACACAAGATGACCCCTCCGGCTTCCCCCACCTCATCAATGTGATATTCTTTCATTCACAGCTCGTTAACCCTAACCATGAATTATGCACCCTGCATGCCGTAGTTTGTAGGAAGTAGTAGATTAGCAGGGCGCTAACAGCATGAACGGAGATGTAAAAAAATAAAAAGCAGTGGGATTTTGTTGTCTAATTTTATTTTTCACATAAATTAATTCTAAATGAGAGTCGGGAGCAAATAAAGAACGTAAACACACAGTCCCACAGAGCATATTACGAACTCCGCAGTGCTACATAAAGACACAAAGCAACTCATAAACCCCCCCTGCTTGCACACATACACACACACGCACACACACACACACACACACACATAGAAACATGAATCTCAAACGTGCACTCACACAAGGACTCATGCACACTAACAAGGAGTATGTTTCTATACAACCAAATAAAGATCAAGGGAAAAGAAAATAAGCATACAGAAAAGTCAAGATAAAAAAATACAGGATTCCAACACAATAAGCCGACCATGGAAGAGGATGAGGGCCACTGGGAAAAAAAATGAAGGTGCAATATTTTTTTTTTAATTCTAACAAGTCAGAAGTCTGAGAAAAAGCTAGAATTCTGAGTTTAATGTCATAATTCTGAGATTAAAGTCATCTTTTTTTCGCTCTCTCAGAGCTCTGGGATTAAAGTCATAATTCTGACTTTTTTCTTATAATTCTGAGATTAAAGTTAAAATGTTGAGATTAAAGTTAAAATGTTGAGATCAAAGTCATAGTTCTGGGATTAAAGTCATAATTCTGAGATTAAAGTCATAATTTTGACTTTTTCTCATAATTCTTAAATTAATGTCATAATTCCGTTTTTTTTTTCTCAGATTTCTGGAATTGAAGTAATAATTTTTTACTTTTTTCTCATAATTCTGGGTTTCAAGTCATAACTCGGAGAAAAATACATAATTCTGCGATTAAAGTCAGAATTATGACTTTAATCTCATAATTCGGAGAAAAAAGTCAAAATTTCAACTTTTTTCTTTGAATTCTGACCTTAATCTTTTAAAAAAATATTGCACCTCAAAAATATTTTTCCAGTGGCCCTCTGCCGTAGCCGACACCTAGCCTGTTCATGATCGTGGAAAAAAATGGCTGACATTTTTCTTTTAAGTACAGCCATTTGTGTATAAAGAAGTAGAAAATCCCACATCCAGGCCCTGTGTGTGATTTCACACCTGCAGCTGTGACCCTGTGTCATCTCTTTGACCTCCTGCAGAGGTTTCATGATTGTGGTGCTTTAAACGCAGTGATCTATCGATATTGCACCTTTCACAGGCTGATCCTGTTAGATTCATAGTCTTATTGCTTGCTCACACTGTGCACTGCAGACAGGCTGTTTGTAATCTAATGCACACATTCCAGGGTGGGCGACATACTTCCAGTGATTCAGAAGCACTAGTTTGTCCAGGGAATAAAGCCTGAGGCTCCCGACTCAGTGTGATAACTTAAATCCCTTTAAATCTCTTAAGTAGGTCATCTCTGTTCTACTTGCTCCAGTAAAACATATTGTTTGTCAATTTAACAACTTCCAACCAAAAAGAAAAAAATTTGTTTTTATTTTTCAGCCTACCACTGGGAGTCTTCAAGTCAGACCTCTAGTTGGTTGTCGCCTTCACGTCTACGTCCACAAGAGACTGGATCCAATTTGAACCTGAGTGACACCCAGCAAAACATCCGGCGAGGAGGCAGCACCCGCTCCCTCCAGCTGGACTACAGAGTCATGGGCTTCAGTGGTGACCGGGCCCGAGAGCGGGTACGGGAGACTGAGAAAAGGACCTTCCAGTGGGAGAGGAATCAGTCAGGAGAGTGGGAGAGGAGACGCTTCCTGGAAAGAGGCGAAACAGGAAGGCCTGAAGAGGATGGTATAAGGGGGACGACAAGCCAGGAGCACAGAGACCTTCAGGTGACGCTCAGCCACGACAGCTGTGAAGACTCGCCTGTCTATGAGGAGTATCAAGAGTCCAGCCACAACCAGGAGGAAGGTGAAGACTCAGAGAGCCTGTATGACACTCTACCCCCGACCCGTGCAGCCTATGAAGGTTACCCAACAAGCCCCCCGGGCGTCAACCTCCACCCAGCTCAGCTCCTTCCTCCTCTCAGGGCCTGGGACCTCCAGGGAGGGGAGTGGAGGGAATCACAGGAGGAGCGTAGTGGGCTGGAATCCAGCAGTCTGACAGGTTCGGGGGACGAGCTGGAGAGACTACTGAACCTGGTGTCGCTCAGAGCCAGGAGAGCCACCAGAGTAAACCGATCCTCGACCAGATCTGAACCCACAGACTGGGAGGGATTCCAATAAGCACACAAGACTGCTAGAAACAAATAGATTTAATATTTCTTTATTAATGAAACAGAGGCAGTGGCCCCCTCTGATTAAACTCAACTGATTAAACTTGACATTTATAACACCACGCTGCTGGTCCACCACCTCAGAAATAATTAAAGGAGAATATTACCATATATACTTTTATTATCCGGCATTATTATCCAGCTCTAAGCAAACACTAATCCGCCACCAATCCCCCGGCTCATTTATAAGCAGGACGAATGAGAGGAAATATGTGTTTTCTCCTAACGCCTCTACCTGTGCTGCATGAGAGTTAACAGAGATTGGCTGCGAATCAATGCTATTACATTTAATATTTATAGAAGCACTGGAGCGCAGCATTTATTAACATCAGAATATGAAAAGCGCCGGCCTGTCTCTGCTTTAGACAATGTATGTACATATGTTAGCGTGCATTTCATACCTCGTTCTGTTGACACACACAATCATTTTGTTTGCTCAACCATGTAATGCATTTCTCATTTTTATTGATGCGCTCAAGGTTTTCTACGAAGAGAACATAAGTCCCAGAGATCGCCTCAGAGGTGCCATTAAGAGTTCCATTAGTTGTAACTTGGAGTTCTCATTATTTCATTATTTCCATGATAATTTATTTAATTATAGCAGCATTTCATTTGTTTTGTGGCTGTATAAAAAAAAGCATCCGGCTCATATAACTTGAATTTAATACAGCCCTGAGGTCTGCCACATATTCTTTATGTCGCTGTAAGTCATCCAGATTCACTTATGGGCACAGACTTTGATATGCCTCTCAATGTACATTCTGTGCCCTGTATATATTACCAAAGCAGTGCCACAAATAGAATTAAACCCACTTTACCCCTGGTGTCAACATGTGATATTAATTTTTCAGACTTTATGTGCTGAAAGGCTTTGAGAATTATGTGAAAACGCAGCCGTGAAGTACGAAACCACTCACCCGAGACGTGTACACACATGGTCGCCACACTGATAGCACCGTGTAAATGCTGCTGTGCTCCCAGCTCACACATAACAAAGCAGAGTTAGACTTCAGTATTAAACAGCTTTGAGACACAGACATGACAAGCAGGCGGTAAAGGTAACTTTCCAGTTATTCGTGTTTTCATAATAGCATTACAGAGAAGTTGTGTCAGACCTGTGGTAGGAATGAATCTTTGTGTTTCATTTGAAAAGGACAGAAACAAACAAACAAAAAAAAAAACAATGACATAACCACTTCCATTGTGATGAAGAGCAAAACATTCCAGTCTTATTCAAGGACATAAACAACAAACAATAAACACAGCATACTTTTATGTAGAGCTGACAGACAGAGTATGTGTTAATGCAAATCATTCACATCAGACAGTGCGCACTGTAAATGTCTCTTAATGAAGATGTAACACTGTGAAGAAAGACTGAAAGAACATCCAAGGACAGACTGTTCAAAGATTCAAATTGTTTTGAAGGAAAATACCAATAAAAGTTTTTTTTATGACTTGAATAGCTTTTGTTGTGGAAGTTGATTTTCCTTCCTGCTGCAGCCGTGATTGCAACGAGGTATCTGTGCAGATTATATGTATAGATTTTAGTACTGAAAGGAGCGACTAACAAGAAGTCTTTGAGCGTGATGGGAAAAACAACACTGACAGCTGCATTCTATCTGACAGGTCTCAGCATGGTCATGATCGCGCGTACCTAATCGTCTCACGTCTCACACTGTGTTCATCCTCTTTTCCTCCCTCTATTCAGGTCCCTCCTGAAGTGTCAATCTGATAATATTGAGAGGAACATCCCCGACAGGTCAGACTAACCCTAGAAGAAACATTCACACGTGGGTCTTTTTTTAGTTCCAGCTCACCTCGCTGACATTTGGGACTTTGGAAAGAAAATTCTATGGATATTCTGAGAAACTCAACCCTGAGAAAAAAAAGCAGCTTTGAGAATTCTGAGATTAAACCTAGAAGCTCCATACTGTGAATCAACACTGCTTACACCCTCCCTGTCATGTTTTACTACTTTACTTCCATCCGTTGCAGTTGAATCATCTTGCAAAGTACCTTTAAATCTGCCAGATTTCCCAATTTTACAGGTGTCTGCTACGCCGTGTGGCTGCAAATTACAAAGACTTGATGAACATTTCTCCTGTCGAGCAGATTCAAACTTCATTGGGAGGAATTTGCATTTGTCTTAAAGTTGAATATGTAGACTGCCAGGTGTGCTGCAGTAGTTACACCTTTACAGCTGCTACATGAAATGAGTAAGGACAAATTTCCCCCTTGATTGAAAACAAAGATTTACTCTGTTCTGCTCTATTCTAACATCCAAAACATAATATTTCTGTCATTATACATTAGGAGTTCCTTGGTGTCATAGTACTGATACATTGAAGGGAATACTCCAGCTCTTCATAACTAGCTTAACAGATGAGTTCTAGTGTGCAAAGGTCAGGGCTGAGATGTTGCTACTGAAGAGTAAAGATATATTAGTTTGTAGGATTGTTCCAAATCCAACTACAGGGAGGAAATGCAACCCAAGACAGGCCGAAAAGGAGGCAAAGGAAGCTCTTAGGCACACATAGATTGTAGGGAACATGCAGTATGGCCGCAGGGGCGTGGGGATTATTTCATGCAGGCCAGTGTGAAACAAAGGAGGTCCTAAAGAAAGAAGGAAGCTAGTAGTGGCACAGATATATGGAAAAGAAGAAGTCATAAGGCATACGAAGACCTTGGCTCAGGCTAAGCAAGGACAGTGGATGAACAGCGAAAGTTCAGAGAAGAGGAAGCTTAGCTGGAGGGACCAGTGCAGTATGGAGGATAATCCCATTGGATTCCTGTTAGCGGCTATTTGCAATGTGATGCCATCACCTCAGATCCTCCAAGATTGAGTAGAGGAGGACCCATCATGCCCATTGTGTGCAGAGACAGAAACTTTCAGGCATATTCTCTCAGATCTGTCACAGGAGTGGTATAAGTGGTGACACAATCAGGTGTTGAAGTGGAGGGACTTGCAAGGTTGGATACGACGGGTGAATTCAGGAGGTAATCAGGGAAAGAGTGCAGCCATTCAGTTTGTCTGAGGGTGAGAAATGCAAAGAAGGAAGGTTTTTAAACAGGCACAAGTCAGGCCACCTAAAGAGGGCTTATAATTGGGTGATGCAGGTAGTTTGGGGAGAAGAAGTTGTTGTTCCACAGGAGATAGTCTGCACTTACCTGAGGCCTGACATAGCGCTTTGGTCGACCAGTCAGGTGAAAGCCTGTTTCATTGAATTGACAGCGCCCTGGGAGGACTCAGCGGAGGAGGCGTATGAAAAAAGGCTTCGATATGTGGAGTTGGCATCAGAAGCTGTGCAGTGAGGATGGACAGGCAGGGTTTGGGTTGAGTGTGCAGGCAAACCAGGCAGGGGCTGAGCTCTAACCCAAACAGGCTTCTTGCCCTGGCTCTGCCTTCCCTTTCCTCTTACTAACGTCTCACTACATACTGTTCTGTTTACTCTCTCTTCTCTGCTCTCATCCTTTATTAGAGTGGGGGAGTGCGGGAGGTAGAGTGAACAGCCTAACCTGGCAGATCTCAAACAGGCTCTCCCTTCTCTGTCCTCTTACCAGCACCTCACTACACACTCTTCTCTTTGCTGTGTTTTGGGTTGTTTTGGGATAGTGGTCATGTGGTAGTGCAGGTAGGAGGAGTGTTGTAACAGCATGAATGGAGCCTGGGTCCATTGAACGTGGCATTGCTGTATGGGTTGTGATGTAGCACACAGAGGCACTCTTTGTGGATATGATGGGCAATGGGAGCTGGCATGGATGTCCACCAGAGCTAGGACTGGCTCTCACTGCCTATCCTCATTTATCTTAGGTTATTGGGGGACCATGTGGTGGGCTACGAAACTCATAAATAGAAAATATTGGTATGAGGGCATGATGGGATGAGTTTCCTCACTGAGCACGCTCATCCTCCTGATTAAAGCTCTGGCACCTTGTGTTTAATTCAGATGAAATCCTACCATGTCAATGCTGTCACGCTTCTTTTATGTAATTTCTTCCCTTCCTGGCTGAAATCTGGTGGATTCATTGAGAGATCAAAGTCCGGGGGAGATGAGGATTGTCAAATGCATAAACTGCATGATCACGCAAACAATACATTTTGTTTGAAATCATTGGAGATTATTCGAAAAGTGTTTCCTGATCCCGGCTTAGATTTCTCGGGCTGTCAACAGCTGAGCAGATTTGAGACTAATCTTCTCATTATGCCGTGTTGTTTAGTTGTTATCTTTGCTGACTTCAACGGGTATTTCCGGCTTATTGTTTGATTCTGTGGTGTGTTTCCACGCTGACCTGGCACTGCGATCACATTTTGCAGATCCTGCATCTCTAAAAGAAAAAAAATCAGTGAGTATCTGTGATTGGATGATGCATTTGTTATGAGCCTCGCCATCAGCCACGCATGACAAATGAAAACCACATTGCACAGCCGTGGTATGTGTGTGATTAATAGAACATGCTCCTCTGAACATAATCCAAATTAAAATGACTTTAATTACTCAATGTTACAAGGTCTGCCACCGGCGGGTAACGTGACATTTCTTAATGGCTCTATCTACATCTCCAAAAGGTGACCAGTCATTAATTCCTGATCGGTCAGCAGTGCGCACCATGACGACTTGCTCCTCTCTGTAACTAACAAGGAGACACATCCAGGGACCTTTGTGGTTTTTGATTATACAAACACAAACCCCCTGTGGAGTTTACACACAAACTTTGTCCTTGTTATAATCCAGCCCTTCTCTTATAAACACCACGGGGCTGACTGTCTGCCAAAAAACATTCCCATGGCAACCAGACATTCCCCTGATCATGTTTGTGTTTTATTTCCCCATGGCGTACGACACATTCTGACCAAACCGGGGGTTAGGACATTTATATAAACACATATTCATATGTATGCATGTGAGTGTGTTTTTTTGCTGATATGCAGATGTATAATGTTTGTCTCTGCATGCCTGCACACACAACATATTGTGTGTGTCTTAAACACAGAGCTACGTGAATAACGGGGCAGGGTTTTTTAACACTGGGATCAGCATTTGCCTGCTCTGAAACATTTAATCTGTAAGTATTCTGTTTGCATGCAGAGACAGGAGTGCGGATCTAGATAGTGTGCATGCCTGCGTATCTTAGTATCTTAGAGTTACATGGAAACATTTCAAGAATTTGTCATCACATCCTTCAAAGACTGTTTGCAAAGTGTAATTTTTAACAAAACCAACAGCTGCAGCAATATCCGTATTTTTAAAAATGACCAATCTTTTGTTAGATAATTTGTTATACTTTTTTTGAACAGTGGAGATCTAATTTGGAGTAAAACACTTTATATATCTTTTAGTGAATGCCAGTTTGTGTCAGTGCAATAGATGGAAATAGCTCATAGCCAAATGTTGGCTGGCTTGTTCCCGTTCCTTTCTCTCTCCCTGCAGGAAGCGTGAACCACAAAAGACACAAACAGGTGCAAGGCAGAACTCCAGGGACATGAATTTCTGTTTTCCTCAGCCCAGGAAAGATTCATGCACTTCTGTGTAAAATGTGCTGAAAACTTGATGAAATTTGTCACTGCGGGGAGACATTCCAAAACTGCCATTACCGACGACTCAGCCCAAAAACAATCAGCTTGTTTTGCGCTGCGATGTGATTGCAACACCTGAATTGATGTTGTTTTTCTTTCTATTACCCCTGCCTTCTTCAGCAAGGCAACACAGGAAATGAGATTGAATCAATTAGCATAATATGCTAAAGATGTCTCAAGTGATAACAGCCAGAGGTGTAGCTGGCATCTCTGCCTCCTCTGAGTCAACTCATTCATTTTTCTCGGGCTCTGTTTTTTGTGGTAATTCAGTTTTTTTTGGAGGGAGAGAAAAAACAGTCATGCATCCTTTTGGGTAAAATCTTACATAACATTACCTCTGCCTTCAGCTGTATGTGCAGCATGCACACACAATCAACAACAACAACATGAACAACACAGGTAGAAAAAGTGACCAGAGGGAGGGAACATTTTACAAGCAATTTATTCCTCCAGATTCTCAGCTCATTTAATTATTCTGACAGGGATTATGCAACATGCCTCAATAACTTATGTACATATTCTCTTTGGCACACTCTTTTGACAACATCCAGGTTGTTTTTGGCTGTCCCAGTGACAGGCACAGGGTCAAATCAAAGGCAAACATGAGGGTGTGTGAGGAGAGCGAGAGAGAGCGAGAGAGAGAGAGGAAGAGAGCAATAAACAAAGTGACTGTTGTGTTTATTCATCATGCATCAGAGGAAACTAATGAGGACCTGCCAGTCCCTTTAGCTCTGCTGGCTTTCATTGGACCATCTGGCATTTACACCACAGAGTCAGCTAAGCCACTTAAAACCTCTTTCTACCCCCACACCCTCCATTTTTCTCTCTCCTTCTTCTCTGCTTGTTTTTTTCTCAATGACGTCCCAACATATCTGCCCGGACACAACAGGGATTTGAAGGGACGGACAGAGGGATGAAAGGATGTTACATAATGGAAGAAGGGAATGAGAGGTAGATCCTGTAAGAAAGGCGAGAGATGAGAGGAGAAGTGGGAAAAGTAGGAAAGATTATCATTCCCCGGTTGGTGCTTATTGAGGGGTAGCTGTGTGGGTGATTGTAAATCCACGCTGTTCTCAGTAACACCAGGATTACACACCCAGCATGACCTAATCTATGCGCCTAACATCTGCCTCTGATGACACACACACACGCTCACATACACATACATGCAAGTACAACCCGCATGACCATAATGGTAACAGATGCAGTCAGTGTCTCATGCAATTCCATCACATGTATTATTCACAAGTACTTTAATCTTGCAAGCATAATCAGACACAATATGCCTACACCGCTAAACAAGGCAATCGGGATGGGGGGGACTGAATCGAATGGGGTCGCGTCCATGTATGACAATATGAATTGACATCAGAAGAGCCCCCAGCTATGTGTGACAGAGTAGATGGGGTTGTGAATCCTGCCTACCCCATCACTCCCCTCCCCCTGTTACAGATGATTACTGTGGCGGTCCTCTAGCATATGCCTGTAAAACGGCCACATGTGACAGGCGAGTTTACTGCTCCACTGCGAGTGTCATGCCATTTATTCGATTTTTTCCCTGTGCCATGAAAGTACATGTTATTGGATTGTGCCAAAACTCCTCTGCTGTTGAAAAATACCATGGCACATTTCAAATGAAATGCGCTTTTTACCATATCCACCAAGCAGCTTTGGCTTCAAACTCAGGGTGGGAAGCTCAAACGCTGTTATCATGTTGTTTTGGTTTGTTTGAGGTTTTTAAGTCGTACAAATGTAAGAAATCTGTCAATCTGACAAACACATATCCCTGTACTGCTTCTGCAAAGACTACAATGGGCAGTAAGAGTCAAACATGAAACAAGATTTCAAGGTGAAGCTGCATCTTTGACAACTCACGAGCTAACATTAGACAACAGCTAACATTAGGGTTGCCAACTTTCTCACTTCTAAATAAGGTGCAGGTGTACAGTGCCATGGTGGTGTGAGCATGATGTGTGAATTCAGCGTATATTCATATTCTGATTCAACTGGAAATGCAGAAAGTGTGTATATTCCCTTTAATCTTTACTGTATCATTATATAACCTCATATGAATGAACCTCAAAGAAACCAGAATTTGGCTCTTTACATCAAAAAACAGGCAAAAGAAAAATTCAATGCAAAAGAGACTTGACTGACTCAAGCAGTCTTTTGTCCTTTTGCACAGCCAGAGAGAAATCCTTACATGTCGAGTCACAGTTTACAGATATTTGAAGTTCATTTTTTATCAGCTCTGTGCTGCATCTGTTTCTTGAGTCTGACTATTTAATGGCCATCAGAGAGAAAATCCTCTCCACACTTTTTTGGAAGAACTTGGCACATTTGTGCTGTATACAACTGATGTGCGTGAGGGGCCCTGTGATTGGATGACAGGCGGTGTGATTGGCACATGATCTGCCACTGCCGTTTTATCTGATCTAGGATCTGTAGAGTGCAGTCTGCTGTATTTAGAGTTAATAGTCATTATGGAACAATTGAGGTCCCGTATGAAACAAACCAATTTAGCCCAATATACGGGATGTCCCGGCTAATACGGGGCAGTTGGCGAACCCTAGCTAACATTAGCATTCAGCCACTTACTCACAAGAAGTAATATTTTATAGCAAAATATAATAAAAAAGAAAACAGTCAATTCCTAGCAAACATTACCACTCGCTACTGCAAAGTTAGAAAATTATAAGCTAACAAGAAACAATATTCAAACATTTAAGCTAGCAAAAGAGCTACATTATTTGAAAAGTGACATCCTAGCTTGCATTTGAGGAAAAGCCTAGCTCTCTGGCTAGAAGTTATAATAGTTAGAAAGTTATAATTTTCCTTTCATGCTAACTGTACTGTTGACAGGGAGGTGGTTGAAGGCAAAAGTTACCCGTAGTGGAATGACAGCTGATGAGTTATCAAACATGTTAAACCTGAAATATGGCTCAATTTCAATCAAGCTTTCAGCCCTATCTTTTCAGTTGCTGACCAAGACATAAGCTATGAAGCAATATTGATTACTCAGATTACATATGTTTATATGATGTATTAATCTTTGACTGTATAATAGCTGTAGGTCTTCTCTTGACACCAGAGGAAAAACTACTACCATCTAAATGGTCAATTGTTCAAGACCAGGGTAATTACTTTGCTTGGAGAACGTTTTTTGTCTCTTACGGACTACTCTGAAAGCAAAGAAAAAGCTGAATCTCATTGGCTCAAGCTCTGGTGCTGAGTTTGCAGGGCAGCCGGTGTTCCTCTGTGGGCTTTAATATGTTGTACAATGCTTCCCTGTTTGTTCTGCTCTTGTAAAGAAACGCTGCTTTAAACAGAGGTGAGACAAAGCTGGATCAAAATGCAGCTGAGAAATTTGGTTACATCACAGGCCTCAGAGCTCAGCTTGTTATCTGTTCTCGCACTGAGGAATTGGTACGCTGTCACCCTTGAGATTGCTGAGATCTGATTTTGGTAAGAAAAGAGGCGTGCTCTATATTGTGCTTTGATCATCACGGGGGATTTATGCATGCCAGCAGAATAAGCATCCAGACTTGCTGAAGTTGCTACAACTGTAAGATTTTTATAAGGTGTTTGTTGAAGCGTGTAAGTGTGAAATGCCTGTGGTAATAACCTTTATAGTCCATCGGATGCCTGGATTGGAAGAAAAATCTTTACACATAAAAATGTGTGGCAAACGAAGCTTCAAAACAACTGTGAAGCACACACCTCCAAAACCAATTCTTGCTGTTTCACCTGAGGATGCTTTTCCTAACACTTACATTTTAAATTGAAAATATTTCTTGACATTGCAGACGTAGTGCAGCGTTCAATAGCTGCTGCCTCCGACTGTCTCTTGTTTGTTTTGCTTTGAAAAAGAATATGGAGTGGCAGAAATTGTAAATGCATTCCAGTTCGCACTAAAATCTCTTTAAACACTACTTCTTATAAAGCCTGGCTTCCACTAAATTGCACACAGTATTTTTAAGCTTTCGCTCCTGACAGACAAACAAGTTATACAATAGAGATGATTTCCTGTATTCTTTCAAACCGTCACGGAACAAAATAAAACCAACTTGTCTGTGATTATCAAACCAAATTCATTTCACGTTCCCGAAATAAAAGATTATACATGGCAACATTTTTTCAACATCTCTTTTCTGCAGGTGTAAATGTCGAGGGATTTTCATCTATAATGTGTCTCAAGTGTTTCTCATTTTTAAGTGAGTCATCAGCCAAAGTTAAGTCATCTGCTCTTTGAAATGTTGGAAGAAGTGGTAGGAATATTAGAGCAATTTTTAAAATCTGCTTTAACAAAAGACAGCAATATTTTGATGATGACCTGCAGCTCCTTTTAAATTGTGGTCAAAGGTCTTCTGGAGGTGATTTATGTTATGTTTTATAGAGTTGGCTAAAGAGACAGAACAGGTGCAGTGGTTGCAGGATTTCCCTTACCACGATGCAAATTTCATGCAATAGTCCATCTTGGCAGTTCTGTTGGGATGTACTTGGCAAAGCAGAGCTTTGAGTTAAATGCTTATGTCAGTCATTGGGATTCATTCTTCTAGGACTGCCAATCAATTCTTGGCAATTCATCTGGAAGTTTTAAAGACATTCCTTTAAAAAAATGGATGCTGTATGGGCTCTACAATCAAGATAAAGGGATCACCAAGGTCAGTCGATTCATCCCATGTGGACAATGAACTTCAGTAGTATAATTTTACGACAGATTGTTGAATAGTCGTGGAGATATATTAGTCTGGCTCTGAGCCAAACTGCTGGATGACCAACCAATGGACTGTCACCCACAAAGCCACAAAGCTGTAGGTCATACATTACACCCTGAGAAAGCTACAAAAGTTTCAAAGAAAATGACACCTCAAGTGCAAATACCATTGTTTCTTCAATTTCCTGCTGGTGGCTATACTAATTTACACATGTTTCCTCGATGTGCCAGGAGTACTGCTGATAGGCTTCATCCTCTCAGATTTGGCACATCTGGGCCCGGTGCTCTATCCCCGATTAAAGGCTGACTACCTCGCTTTCTCTCACTCTCCCCATGCCAGACCAGCTCGCACCTTCCTTTAGTTAGACCTTTGTGTTAGTGCACTCTTCAACACCCAGCGGCAACCTCCGGTCTCAAAATATGAAGCCAATGCTGAAGTGTTATAAACTACAATTCATTGAGCATCCGCTTGAGGCTGGCTGCAGAAACACCAGAAACCAAATAGACACCAATTCAAAAAAGACGATCATTGCAGCATTAATAAACATGTTTACAGCCTGGTTCAAAAAACGGCATGGGTCTGAAGAGCTAATTTCCTTATCCCCACACACTGTACTGGGGTAAAACATTTTCCAACACTGTAGCTGTTGGCTAGTAGGCTCAATGCCCGCCTCTTTACCTCACACTAGCTCGACAGCAGTTAGGTTAAGTTCAACATTTCCAATATGGCTTCTGTCGACTTGGCTTCAAAACAGCGCTCAGGAACAGATGGGTGATGTCACGGATACCTTGTCCATTAATTATACAGTCTCTGGTCAACACCTCTCATTACACCATATTCACACACCCACATGCACACTTCTCATATTAAAGACTCTACATACTCCATACTTATTGTTATTCCTTGTTTATCTAATTTACTTTTATAATAAATAACTGAGTGACTTTAATTCATTTGTACTCATTTGACCGGTACGGTTCACACGTAGGGAGCTCCTGAAGTCCTGCAAAGGTAATGTAATGCATCCTGTGTTCTCTCAAGATACTTAAGTTGTGCACACAAGTTATTGTCTTGTGCATACCAGATAATGAACTTGTGTGCAAAAGATTGAGCTTATTACCTTGCTATGTCTTTGGAAAGTCTATGCATGTGATCTATGCCGGATAGTCCTTGTAACAAAAAGTTATTAGCTAAGTAAGGGATAATGTATGGTTAGCAGGTAGTTATGGGGAATAGAATCCAGACAGGGTGAGACAAGACATTTTGTGCAAATGTCACAACTTTGAACACCACTGCTATCACAACCGCCACTCATGGTTTAAATTATTTGTAGTTACCGGTTAACTAAAGTTTCACTCACCTGCTCTAATGCCATTCGATTTAACATGCTGACCAAAACTAAAGTTTTAGCCACATTGTTTTGATGCAAACAGAAACTAACCGTTTTACCTCACCTTACAGTCTATGGTGTCGACAAGCAGAGGCAGAATGTGCTGGAACTCTCTTTCATTGATTTATTTGACACAGCGTGTGATCAGTTTGCCTCTGGTTAGTGATCATGTTAGTGAAACCATTGTGAATGGGTTGTCAAAGAGTTTTGACCAATCAGAATCAAGCAAATTACAAAGCCAGTAAGAGAGATGGGTAATAAGAGTTATTAACTAATGCATAAAAGAGGCTTTGCACAAACATCCACAAAACTGAAACATATTTTAATCATCACTGCATTTCAGTTTGACACAAAGTACTGTAATGTAACACTTAACCCTTACTAAATGCTACATCTTTCTTCACTAAACCTGCTTGTAATCCTAATAAGTGTTGCATAATGATTGGATGTCTTTATCTCTGTGACTAATACAAATACTGTTACTACATTACTTACTAAGACTCTGGCATCAAGGAGATAAATGTTGGCACCGTCCAGCTAGTTTTCCATTGTTTTCTGCACACCAGCTTCTCCAGACTTTTGTTTTGGTGGTGCCATCTGGTAATATGAACCAAAATTCTCTGATAAACAATGAAAGAGCAGGCCAACAAAGATGAATCAATACTAATAAAACTGTGTTGTGCTGCACAAAGAACACATATGGGGCTCTTGTGACTGGTTCCCGTGGAAGATGGTGTTGATATCTAGTTATTGTGTCCAGCCGTCCCTCCTTTTTTTTTTTTCTCACAACAATTAGCTTTTTCACACATAAGTGAGTGATCAAGATTACTGAATGTACTCTCAGAGCAGACAAACACAGCAATAGATTTAGAGGTCTGTGGAGCATGTCCACTATAGTCAGTAGCATTATCAGGCCTGTGCAGTTTTCAATTAGCAGACGTATGTCGTGTACTGTCAATGCAATTGCTTTTCTAGATGTGTGATATTGTTTTGCATTCATCCGGTGCTTGTCCCAGGAAGCTATTGAGTTTGTATTCAAAGTGTGTATGTGTGCGTGCGTGTGTTTGTGTGTCTGGCTGAACTCAGAGCCAGAACTGTCTGTCTCCTGGACATCACATCATGCCTGTGGAACCCATCAGCCAGCATCGAGGCTGACACTGGGCTGCTCTAATCTGTCCCTGCTGCCGTGCTGGAGGGCATCTGCTGCAACCGTATACGACCACAGCAGTGAAGAGTTAAACACTGGCCTCAATGTGTCACCACAACAGACAGATACTGACAGTATCGATGACTTATAAATCCACCAGATCTGATGGGGGAGCTCCACTGCACTGCTGCCACCGGTTACCCCAACGTTAAGGGTGAATGGGATTAGGCTGCCACCTCCGCTTTCTCTGAGTGCACTGTGCACCAAAGTGAATCATAGTGCAGTCCAAAAACGGCACCCTGGTGGAGGCACACACACACACACACACACACACACACACACACACACACACACACACACACACACACACACACACACACACACACTGCTGGAGGATACTGGTTTAATCGATAGTGGATGGAGTTTGAGGCTGGAAGACTCCCTATGATGTAAATCAATTAATCAATTTTTATTTATAGAGTGCTAAGTCATAACAAAAGTTATCTCAGGAAATGTTGTATATAGAGTAAGCCTACACTGTGCTACTTGGCACATTTTTTTTTTTTACAGAAACAGAATCTACCATGAGCTAGCACTCAGCCACAGTTGCAAGTAAATTCCTTTTTACAGGCAGAATCCTCAGGCAGACTCAGATGCATTGGTGAAAGCCACTGGCCATGACTAGATGGGCAGAGAAAGTGGAATGGAGAGAGTGGCAAAGAGACAGAAATGGAAAAAATCAGACTGACAGACATTCAGAGAGACAAGGAGAGACCAAAGATCATAAAGTGAGGAGCAATGCCAATATAATGGAAGAGAAATCAAGGATAACATCTGTAATTAGGATGTGACTCCAGCTGTTTTCTAATCAAAACATTCATCTTGTGTGTTTTTACCAAGGTTAATGTATGATAACACAGGTTTTGACATTAAAAAAAATATATCAAACAAAGACCTCCAGCAGATGTTCCCTCGCTCATCTGTGACAAATGCTCCCTATCGGTCACAGCGAGCTGATTGGACTTCCCGGGCCGACCCACCGCTGTGTGCGCACTTAGAGCAACTCTGAGCATTGTGCCGAGATCAAAGCCAGATTCTGGGGGGAGTCAAGCTGTGAATGGCCACGGGAAAATGAGGCAAATCTTTATTTGCACGCACAACTCGGCTCGGCAGGAGATGGGCAGAGAAGAAATTGCAAAGACGGTTAGAGATGAGAGAAAGGGGTGAAGCACATCAAGCTAAGTCGGAGGTAAAAGAAATAAATAAATTAGTTGAAATTAAAAAAAATGTGATGTGATGTGGGAATGTGCTGATTTCTGACGTCCTGCTGTGAGGCTGACTGAGGGCATCTCTCATATTTACCAGTGAAGACTCGTAACGCGCAGAGCCGGTTGCGTCGTAGTTCAGCGCATGGCAAAGGGATTCAGGAATGGTTAGAGAGAGAAAAAAAAGATGTGTTCCTCCGTTTGCTCAGAGAATAGAAAATGCAATCAGAAGGACTCCCGAGGCGGTGCGGTGGTTTGACATTTTAGAGGAGGAAGAACCTCTCTTCAACGTGGGCGCGTGCAGACGGATGGGATTTAAAGATGCGAGCCAGTAAGCCAGGGGCACTGGAAGGGGATGGATTCTTAAAATATGAATGGTCCGGACATTCTTTCATAAAATTTTGTCCAAACGTCAAATAATTCAGGTTTTTCTCGCTCAATCTCTCTCAATCGAAGGAGTGCGCATGCTTTTTTTTTCTGGCACATCGATGGATGACTTTACAAAGAAGATAAAACACAACAAAGAAGAGTCCATGCAACTTTATCTCTGTCACGTGTGATCACCACATCATCTCCAAGTAACTCATATTCCCCTTTAGGAGGAGGACTTGGACGTGCGCTCTCGTGGAACTTCAGGTGCGCTCCATGTTTCGTTCAGGACACACCGGTACTGGGGGTACCTGCGGGACCTAAAAACAAAGCCGGTACTTGGTAGCACCGTTTTGGGGCTGTGTGGCGAGTGATGCCGGACACATTCGCTCTCATAAAGAACCGGACAGAGCCACGGCTGGGGCAGCTGGAGCGCACTCTGGCCACGGAGGGGAGCGCCCGCCCCGCCTGGGTCATTGGAATCCTGGCCAGCGTGCTGATCTTCACCACAGTGGTGGACGTGCTGGGGAACTTGCTGGTGATCATCTCGGTGTTTAGGAACCGCAAGCTGAGGAACTCGGGTAAGATCTTTTGACAGCTGATATTATGGACCTACATTTATTTTGCAGAGGTCACTAAAACTGATAACAAGGGTGCAGCTCACACTGGATGGTCTTACTGCTATGCTAGAACCTTCTATATCAATAGAGGGAATTTGTGTGACATTGTTGCATTAATGCATGAATTCTGGGTAGAATAAATCCACCCTTCACTTCTCAATGACATGAACTGACCCACAGACCTTTGAGTGCACTTTGCCCCAACAAACGACTGTCACCAATGATTCCAAAATACAGTCTGCTCTACTTTACAGAAACTGAACTCCATTCACAAAATCTACTCCCTACTACATCCCTCTCTCTGGCATAGGATGTCAAACAGGATGTATCTTCTGGTTAAAAACATTATCCAGAGCACCACTGGTTTTGTATTTCCCAGACGGGTACCTTAGCAGGAAACATGGCTGTCTGGCACAGTCATTTAAGCAGTAATCTAACAGCTTGGAGATGGTGTGTTGGACAATCTAATCTTCACAACTTAATGTAACATTTCAGTGACAGCTCGTGGATGCATTGTTCTGTCAGAGCTACAGTAACAGCCTAGGTGTCTCTCTCTTGTGCTCTTTGTTGGTGAAGTTAAAAGGTAGTCTGACTCACACTTTCTGCATCAGAGCAGCTTAATAAGAGCAGGTGAGCTCTCTTGAAAAGCTGGTGTTGATTAACCTTTTCTGACGGGAATGTGTGAAACAATCAGTGAGGCTTCATGCACCCACAGTGAGGCATAATGCCAAATCATACAGCATGGAGGAACTCTTTTACTGAAACCTTGCTGCAGGTAAAGAATGTCCTCTTAGTTTCATTCATCTCTTTTCTGATGAGAATGAGCCCTTTTAAAAAATGAATGATTGCACATTTTGCATGCTATAGGTGTCGCATTCAGAATAATCCACTTCTTGTTGACTGAAATGATTCCCATTCCTCAGAAACTTACAGAGGAAGAAATGTGAGACTAAAATCAAGTCGTGAGGAATTCTGCTCCACTAAAAGCTGCCACACTGTGCTGACCGGCTGTTTTGTGCTTTATCAGGCAACAATTAGGGGAGGAAATGTGCATTTATTTGCATATTTAGCAACTATATTTTTAAGTAAGTAGGGTGAAAACATGAGTCTTCTTTCCTAATTAGCGGAGAGGTAAAACACTCAGAGGACTCACAAAAACAACTATTTTCCTTTCATTTCAGGCCATTATGAGTCTCTCCTTATGTTCACACACGCAAGACATGTTTCATTTTAGTCAGATGGGCTCCGTCATCACTGAAGCACCCTGACAAAACCCTGTCTTAGAAAGAGAAAGACTCCCACTCAAGCATGTTTTTTTTTCTCCAAGGTCACGTTACTTTTTCAAGCTGTGAAGTAGCAGAACTCAGAAAGTTAAGACGTAAGAGGAGGATTTTTTTGAATCACGAGCTATGTGTCAAGCGTGTTTTCATATGTGAGTAGAGTAACCTACAAACATCATTCAAATCTTAAACTTAATAAACTGAATGCACTGAGTGACTGTAGGCAGCTGTGTTTAGAGCCATTCATAAATCAAACTTAGATTTTTTTTCACTTCTTGAGTTAGGATGACAGAAAGGACACAGAGTTTGATCTATCTTACTTTCAATTATTTAATTTTTTCGCATGACTTATGTTGACAAAACCTTCAGAAGTTGAATGACGTCTCTCCTTGTGACTAAAATGTTTCATCTTATGAAAACCTCGCAAGTCAAGCACAAGGGTGTTGTATGGGGGAAAAAAGTGACCATTCTAAGATGACTAATAGGAGCCTTGAGAGGAGCCGTGTGGCCAAATTCAATATTTTTTCTTGGATCATACACCACAGTATTTAGGTTTTTGTGTTCTTTTTTTTCAGTAATATTTTTGGGGCTTTTACCTCTTTATTTAGAGAAGAAAGGATAGTGGATAGAGCAGGAAACCAGGAGAGAGTGGGGGAATGACATGCGGGAAGGAGGCCACATGCAGAATTGAACCCGGACCACACGCTAAATAGGCACACAACCTAACAGTTAGGCTAAATCTGCGCCCACACCATAGTATTTAAACCCTAATAATGAATAAGATAAGTTAAGATAAGAAATCCTTTATTCGTCCCACAATGGGGAAATTTAAGTGTTACAGGAGCAAAGTAGACCGTGCAAAACAGTATAAAGCAAACAAGAGCCTATAAAATAGCAATTATTAAAAAGTTATTAGCAATTAAAATTAAAGAAGTAAAAATAACTATATCTTACAACACATATACACAACGTATATACACAACTAAATAAGTAAATTTACAAATATTTCCAAAATCAATGACGCGTTGAAAAATGTGCACAGACTTGTAGCCTCGGTATAAAACAATGTACAGAACAGAACTGGGAAGATGGGTAGAAAGATTTTTTGCACATGTAAGAAGAGAAGGATGAACTGAGATTAAGTAATTATTGCACGTTAACAATAGATTGGGGAAATATTGCACTTGAGTCCGTTTTGGTGATGTAGTTGTTATTGGTTATAGAGTCTGACCACTGCAGGAAGAAAAGACCTGCGGTATCTCTCCGTGAGACACCGCGGGTGAAGAAGTCTGTCACTGAAGGAGCTACCCAGTGTTGTTATGGTCTCCTGCAGGGGGTGTGACGTGTTGACCATCAGACCATCTGACCTCATGTCAGCCACCACCTCCACAGGGTCCAGCGGGCAGCCCATGACAGAGCTGGCCTTCATCACCAGTCCTTCTCCTTCTCCCTGATCAGGCTTAAATCAAGTTTAACTCAAGTAGTACTTGTGTTCTTGAGTTGAGAGTTTATTTTAATATACGATGTGTTGAATTAAGACAGTAACACCCCCAAAAGGCTATATAATAGACTCTGTGGGAGCTGGTTTAGCTGAGCAGTTAAATCACTCACACGGCTATAGCACTCAAAGCAGAAAGCCTGCGTTTGATTCCAACCTGCGACACCAACACTTCTTCACCCAAGTTTCCTGCTCTATCTACTGTCTTGTCTCTTAAAATATCATAAAAGCCCCAAATTAGACTTTAAAAGTTGACTTTGCATTATAAAAACAAACGCCCGTTAGTCTCACGCACAATTGCAGCCATAAGGTCAGTAGCTCAAGTTTAACCACCTGTTTAAAACATGTCCCATATAGAACAACTAATAAACCAGAAACCACAGTATGAAAATAAAGGTGACCTCACACTGCCTGCTTAATTTATCTGTAAGGCTTTTCTTGGATGATGTAGGCTACCCTTCCTTTGTCTATTTCTAGGTTTCCGAAAGCCTACCTCTCCATAAACAGTTATATCTTTGTGTTTTTGGCACTCATGTGTGCACCTTAAAGCTGATCTCCCTCTCAACTCAAACAGCCCACTCAGCAGTTCAGAAACCACGCTGAACCCACAGTCATGAACCCGGAGGACGGCTACCGCACATCTAAACAACCCACTCAACAGTTTAGACAGGAAAACACCTGACGTAACACCGGTATATAAAGAGTCACAGCGGGGTCAGAGGTCGGCCGTCACCCACGAGTTATAGCTTTGCATAAGTCTTTACTGTAGCAGGGGGGAGCAAAGTAAACTGACCGCTGAGTGCTGGAAAAACATCATTTCATCAGAATGTAGGCTGCTGAGTGATGACTAACAGTGCTTTATTCTCACCTACCCACATAAGTGATGCATGCACACTCATACTGTAGTAAATATTATAGTACAGACTCATTATAATTCTGACACTGAGTTGGCATCAATATATCTTGTTATTCACGGCGATGAGAACTCTGACGTCTGTAGGTCATGTAACCGCACTGTGTAAGGATTGCAGAGGGATTGCACATTACCTTTCTGCCCTCTTGCTGTTTTTATTTTTTTTATATTTTGTCTTTTCAAAGACTTCTATGTTTAATTTAAAGGCCTTTCCCTCTCATCAGTCCATACTGTATACCAGTAAGCTTGTGGCGTAGACACACAGTCACACACACACACACACACACACACACACACACACACACACACACACACACACACACACACACACACACACACACACACACACACACACACACACATGCATGCATTCATGATCCATTAGAGCCATTTGTCCCCTCAGATTTGTCTGTTCAAAAGAAAAGCTTTGCATACAAAAGCAGTCTCAGCATGCCTGTATGCAAAAACACAGAAAGCACATCCAGGAGAATACAGTACAGTAGGTCTGCATATCTTAATGTGACATAATGCAGTATGAATGCGAGCATGTGAATGAAAAGTGCCTCGTGTAGTAATGTGGGGCAGAGGTCTTTGTCTCTGGAGTTTTTCCTTTGAAGGGGCTTAGGTGGTGCAAACCTTCAAAGAGAGTTAAACAGGATCACACATTACACAGAGTCTCCTCACAGAGACTTTATTTACATCATAGCCCTCCCCCCACCACCACCATCCCTCCCTCTTATTCCCTCTCTGCTCTAAAGCTCTCTGCCTCTAAAAAAATAATGCTTGGAATATTCCTTAGTTAAGAATGAAGCTCTTTACACAGAGTGCTTTTTAACATCCGTCTGCCTCTCTCCATGGTGCTGAAACTCTGGAAACCATGTCACCTCGTCTGTGTCCCTCTCCATGGTGCTGAACACTCAAACACTAAGGCGTCTCTAAATCTGCGTTCCCGCCTGAGCTTGTGAAATGTCAACAGTCACAGCCGGTACAATTAAAAGTTTGCATCAGGTGCAGGCCAAGTGAACAGAAGTATTATTGGTCTGCCCATTTCATTGAAGATGGTTTGGAGGCTGGTTGTGTGTACTTTGGGAAAGAAGAACACGGCATCTTTGGCATGAACCAACAGTGATGACACAAAATCATCAACACACTAAGCTCTTTTTGTTTTTCTCATCCTACAACTGTTACAGTGGCACTAAATGAAGTTTTAGTGTTGATCGTGTTCTGAAAGTTACTAAGCAGTTTTTAAATATTGGGCAACTAAACCAAAATAATGCCTTTTAGTCAGATTCCTCTCATGTTCTGGGAGCTTTTAATTGATATCAGCTTCTGTTTTTAGTGGGAAAGTGTTAATACACAGTTTGGTAATTTACTGATTATGATCTGCTAATGTTTGTGTTGTGTCTTCATGATATGATTTAATTCCTTTTGGAAGATAAACTTCATTCATGTCAGGCCGTACGTGTCTGTGTACTTTTGGAATACCATTTCACAACAAAATTATTAATTAAAAGATCAGAGGCAGTGTAATGATAGATAACTTTAAACTGCTTTTTACAGTCAGTCCAGTTGAAAGCTCCTCTTTTGATCAAAAAGCCTGTTAGTGGAGCTTTGATTTGAGGTGCTTTGTCACAGATCTGCTGTGTTGATGTGTAATCACTGAAGCCTGAAATGCTCCTGCTACATACTGAATATACTGTGCCCAGTTTAGGATACCATTGAACTTTGCTGGTTCAAACTCCAAAGGTCCTGAGACAGAGCCTGGTGCACTTCAACAGCCCCCAGTCTCTGCATGTGGCTCTCTCCATGGTGCTGAAACGTCCATACCCTGCCACTCCAGTCCTCTGACCTCTCTGTCTTCCACTGGTGACCCTGTGGCACCTTATACTGGGAGTGCTGCTGCTCTGTTGTTATAGTTTACATTGCCATTTTCATTAACAAAACCATAGGAAAAGTAAAACATAAGATAAGGAGCAAGGCTGCACATGTTCTTCTGATCTGCTAAGATAATACTTAAAGGTAAAAACTCTTGAAACACTCCAGATGATTGCCTGAAAAGTTTGATTCCTAGAGGTTAATGTGAGGGACAAACCATAGATGGAATAAAACATGGACCTAGTCTCAGTGATGTCACCCATTGGTTTATGAAGATGTAATACAAAGTCCAGCAACCCTTTAGATTCCTGGCAATCAGCTACATGCAAACCTGTAAGTCACCTTAGCAAATAATTTTGCGAATACATGCATAACCCTTCTAATTTTTTTTATAACTGCAGCTCTTTCCTTCAACAATCTTATGTTTTCAAAATGGACATATTTAAAGACAAAATGATGACTGAAGTCATGAGCTTGTGATAACAAAACCATATTTTTAAAGGCTGTAAACCTTTGTTTTTGCTGTATTGATGGGCCTGTAACATGGTTGTTAATGGGGCTTATTTGCAGCGATGTGTCCAGACTTTTTTGCCCATACGCATTTATCACTCTTTCTGTCTACACTTATATGTACTTCAACTTCTTACAGTCACGTCACCAAAATGTTGTAATGCTATTTGTTTGTTTATTTATTTATTTATTTATTTTAAGCTTTAAAAAGTAACATAAGAGACGGTTAATATTAGAATGTTATAGGCCTAAGAACCTAAGTCAAAAAGCCAATCATAGGTCCTAGATTTTGGGATGGCCAATCTCATTTTAAAGGGGGGGCTTCGGCTGACCCTTTCAAACCCCTGGATGCATCTCTGCCTTCCTGGGCTTTTGCAAGCAGCCTCTAAGTGGAACCTCATGGAACTGCGGCTCTAAACACTTTGATACTGGCTTCATCTTTCAACACAGGAGGTTGTTGCTCAGGACAAACTGGTTAAGAGTTAACTTAAGGGTGAAGCGGTTATGTAGAGTATTAATCACAAGGTTCATATTCATAAGTTATTCTCATAACTTTGGAGAGGAAGTGCAGTAAGATTGAAAAAGTGCCAGAAAAGTGTAACAGAGGGTGAACTTGTGTAAGGTTGCCCAGGGACAAGCTCAGCTTTTTAATTTATCGGACACTTTGTAAGTCTGTATTTCACCTCTTTACATTCTAGGCCTGGCTCTGACGCATTAATCCAGAGTGTCTCACAGTGAATATGTACAGAAGATTTCTGTGTCGGAGACTTTTTGACAGGCACACGGCTGTTGGCAGTGTTGCAAAGGATCCTCTCTGAACACAATCAGTGTCCTGCTGCTGCCTTGTCTTTACTCATCACTGTTGGCGAGATGTACATTAACCACTGATGTTAGCATTGGGCTATTAACGACTGTGACGTGCAATGATTCTAACAGAATCCAAACAGACAGCTCTCCTCTGTAATTTAGTTACGTGTATCACAAGTGATTTGTTTGATACATGTCAGCTACAGCTACGCCTAGCTGTCATAAATCAACTCATGTAAATTATCACTCTATCAAGAATTTTGCTTTTTCAATGAGAATTTAATTACCAACTCCTGATCTGTTTTGAAAGTTTTAATAAAATGTAAAAAAGAAAAAAAGAGTTCTTATAATGGCTTAATCATGCTTTGCTTAATGATGTAGAAAAAAAGAATTACCTTTAATTAAAAACCAATTTTTAACTGATCCACGAGGCGAAAATGAGACTTCCCTCCCTTTCTTTGCAATTTCACCCAGTTGCCATTGTATTAGATTTATTCCTGCAGAGTAAATTAGGAGGAAACTTTTGCAAAAGTTGAGTATGCAAAACGGTGAATCATAAAGAAACTACATGGGCGGGCTAATGCTGCTGTTTAAAGTGACTTCTCTTTCCACTTTGAGCGTTTGCTGTTTTCAAGCTGATTTGCATCTGCATGAGTCATAGACTGCTACATTCAAGGAGGAATACAGGAAGCAAACACGAAAAATGTCAGACACAGATCAACTTTGGTGTGGAAAAAATGGTGACAGAGCAAGGCAGGTTTGAGTCACATACAATATGTAGTTGCCTTTTTGACTTGAAGTACTTTGTATCCCAGGTTTGGTTGATAAAAAGGTGCAGATTTACCTACTTGTTATTCCTGCATTTTTTTATTTCTCACACATGTTACTCCTTAGACCTTACAAACAACTCTGTCCCATCATCACCTTCAAACTCTTTGGCTCAGAATGTATTTCAATATTCTGATCATCCATTTAAAAACATCATTTTACCCTTTGGTACCCCCATGACCCCAGAAGATGCCCTCAGATACTCTCCTCTTTCTGCATTTTAGCATCATTCCTGCTCCTAAGCCAAGTGCTAATTGTATTGTTTTACCATGGGGCCACTTATGCGCTTGATTTTAATTCATTCAAATCGAAACAGGAGATCAGCCAGCTGTACTGGTTGCTAGATTGATCCGACTTTTTTTTCAACCCGAGGGGCTCTCTCAGCTCTCTTATGAAAAAACAAAACAAAACTATAAACCACATAGATGAAGGAGGGCTGGTACCATCCACCCAATGACCCCAATGAAACCTTTTATGTAGAGGAGATGAAGAAAGGAGGCAGAGAGGCATGGGGGGGAGATCACAGAGGAAGCAAGATGGAAATAGAGGAGTATTAAGCTGAAGCCTATGAAGAAAAAAGAAGGGAGAGATTAGGGGCTCCAATGCTGTTTTGATTTGAAGTAATCCATTTGCTAGATATTGAATCATTTGGAATTTTGCATTAAAATTACATTTGACATCACATTATACATCTCATTGTGACAAATATTAGCCACTCAGTTGGGTTTCATCATGGAGAATCCATAGGGGAGGAAAGTTGCCACTGATCTATAATGCATGGGTGGAGAGTGTCTGCGGGGCTTTGGAGGATTTTCTGTATGTGTTGAGGCTTTGCCATATAATTCTTTCATCATCTCATTTTTTCCTTTGTCTTACTCAGTGGGTATTTAGGCAGGAGTGAAGGTTGAACACGACTTCTGGGGATGTTTTCAGCCGTTTTGAGTGCTCTGGGAGTCTACTTTTTTGCCTGAGCTGTGCCCAGTCTCTGTCCTGTGTCTTGCGTGTGAAGCATGACTTCTGTAATTCCCCTTGAACACAGACGGCTGGATAAAGGAAACAGGAGGAGCTCAGGCTGGCTAGATGGAAAGGAGAGGAGAGGAGAGAGACAAAAGCAGAAAGAACGACGGTAACAACTCCAAGCGATGAGAAAGACAAAGACACAAAGCCAAAAAACAGAAAAGACAGACTGAAGTTCAGAAAATAAAAGGACTAAAATCTTCCTCTGTAAAAGTATGAAAGTGATTCTGTTAGAAAAGCGCCAATGTTAGAACTGCTGTCACGTGTCATCAAATCACAAAGTTGTTATCAGAACTTTAAAGCCGAGACGTGAGAAGAAAAGTTTTCACATCCTCATGCACACTTTGCAACTGACAGACCAATTTTCTTAATCTCAACAACCGTGAACTTGATAGATTGACCCATTTAATCTGCAAAGCAAGTGATCAGTAATTTCAGTTTTATCAAACCCGGCACCGCCCGCCGTATCTCCCCACATCCACGATACCAGCCTTGTGATTATTTCAAGTGAATTACGTAACAAAAGCCTTAGGCGGCAGCGGGTGAAGAGGTGGAAGGAGCGAGAGATTTGATGCAACAGAAGGAGGAGAAAGTGAATGGAAGAAGGAGGGAGGTGAAAAAGTGAGGACATGAGAAATTAAGGGCAATCTAGGACAGGAGAGATTGGGAATAAGAAGAGGGAGATACTGAGAACGACTCCGCATACAAGACAGGCAAACAGAATGTTTGTTTCAGGCAGAGAGAGAGAGCGAGAGTGTGCAGGATGGAAGCTCCTCTATAATCTAGTCCTGGATGTAGACGAAGACTGGTGATGTATATAAAGGCTTACAGGCCAAATGTTAAAGTATGATATCGAGAGAAAAGAGCCTGAGAAGTGACTTTGTGTTTAACTTATGGAGGATACAGATTACGCTGCATTTGTGATGGGATCAGTCTATTTCATTTTGAAGAAACTTCATACATTTGATGTTTGAGCTGAAACCCCCCAGAGGACTCCTGATATTTGATCACAAATCCAAAGAAATCCCATTAAAATGCAGAACTTTATTTACAGAGAAAAATTCAATATCCAGTCTAAAGCATCACTAGAGGTTAAGAGATGTGTTACGCCCTGCTGTGCTCAAATCAGTCAAATGCTGAGTGCTGTCTGGGATATTGTCGACACTGCGTGATGTGCTCCAATGTAAATAAAAAAGATGAAAAGCTATTAGCTTTCTTTCAACCGCTTTTTCATTTCAGTAAATGCTGAAGTAATCTGAATTACAGCTCAAAGGTTAAGATATAAGATTATAATCAGTCTGAGAGCCAAAAAGAAAGTAAGAGTCAGAGAGAAATATGGAATCTGATTTGAAATATATCCTAACTGAATATTCAATCAAATCTTTTTGACACTCTGGCTATACTGAAAGTTCAAAAGTAAAAAAAGAAACTCTGTTATTCATATTATAGATTTTTTCCCCTGAAGGAGTAATATAATTTATTGAATCATGTCAAAATGTATGGCTTCATATTGTCTTTTTCTTTATCACCATATCAAAATGTATCATAAAGTTTCATTGATTACTTTCAAATCATATTATATCAGGCGTGAAAAATGTATTGTTTCACCATCAGAGATTGTGACATTGCAGAACGGGCTTTGTCAGTCGTATGACATGAAACATGTAATGCGGTCTCCAGTTCCTTGTTCTACAACTACCGTCTATGTGATGCCACTTTAACGTAGCCCCTCACTTTGAACACATAAAAACTGATCGCTGTGCATGCTCCGCTGCTGCCACTGAAGATACCCCCGATAAACACTGAAGCAATTATGTGAGACTGATTCTAAGACAATGTTCTACCGTTTGTCCCGGTGCTTGTTAACATTGTGAGAACACATACAGATTGCTAACAGGGCCACTGAGTGTTTACTTTAGTGTCCACATCTGTAGCACATGTACAGTGGAGTGTTGTGAAAATCCCATGCAGAAGAGGAAGGTGAGTCTATACTTCAACAGTAGCTAACTACAGTCTGGCTTAGTCAGCAGTGCCATTTCTATGCTAGTCATATCGCCGGCTTACAGTCCTGCTACATTCTCTGATTGTTTGTGCACAGGAAACTATAGCGACTCTGAGTGTATTATCAGAGGGTTTTATGTTGAAGCTAGAGCTGATAAATGTTGAGCAGCAATGGATCATACTAAAGAATAAATAAATAAATAAGAAAAGAGAGGAGACGTCTGAGGAGAAATAATATACAGTGATTCCTGATATAGAATGTGACCCAACATACCAGTCACAGGAGTCCCATTCTGCATTGTTCTGACGCTTGGTTACATTTTGAGGAGGGGCACATCAGGTTACAAGTGTAGGCTTCTGTCTAGGCACAGAGCCAAGTGACCTACAGCATAGAGTCGATGCAGTTGTATAAACCAGGCTGGTGACACAGACAGAAATTATTGATGACATTTAAGTAAGTCCACTGCATGTATTAGTAAAGTTTCTGAAGTAAAAGAATGACAATTCAAGTAAAGTCGAATTCTATTATGGAATTTCTAAATTGTTTGGTAGCAAGGCAAGGCAAGGCAAGGCAAGGCAAGGCAAGGCAAGGCAAGGCAAGGCAAGGCAAGGCAAGGCAAGGCAAGGCAAGGCAAGGCAAGGCAAGCAAGGCAGCTTTATCTGGTATAAATTGATCTGGTGTAAATCTGGTATAATCTGGTATAAATTCCAGTAATTATTTTATATCAAATATATAAAGATATAATATATGAGATTTAGTGTCTGATGTTTTGATCATTTTTTTAAGGTGATCATATATCAAATTGCATCATATCGTGTTGTATTGTTTTGTATCATATCATACTGATCGTATCGTATCTATCATATCAGATTGTATTGTTGTTTATGTAGCGTAATGTATCATATCGTACCATACTAATTTTATCGTACTGTACTGATCGGATAATATTGATCGTATCATATTGCATCGTGTCATATCATATTGTATAATATCGTATTGTATCGATGCGTTTGTATCCTGTCGTATTACATCGTATTGTATTATTTTGTACGGTGTTGTATCATATCATATTAAGCGCATCATATCGTGTTATACAGTTTTGTATCATATCGTACTGATCGTATTGTAGTGAAATATATTGCAGTTTTGCAAAGTATCATATCGTATCATATAATGCTTCCTTCCTCGCACCACTTCTGGCATGTCTTGAGGACATCAAAGCCTGGATGGCTTTTAACTTTTTAAATTTCAATGAAAAGAAAACAGAAGTGATGGTGTTTGGTCCCAGTGGCCCATGTGAACCTCCTGTTGGCAGATTATTTGAGACCAACAGTCTCAAACTTGGGTTTTAAGATGGACAGTGATTTTAAATTGGATCGTCGAATTAGCTCTGTAGTGAAGTCCAGCTTTTTTCAGCTTAGGCAGCTGGCAAATGTGAAGCCTTTTCTTGCACAGCAGTACTTTGAGACAGTAATCCATGCTTTTATTACTTCTCGGCTGGATTACTGTAACGCACTTTATATTGGAGTTAGTCAGTCCTCCCTCGCACGTCTCCAGTTGGTGCAAAATGCAGCTGCTCGCCTCTTAACTGGAGTACGTAAGAGGGAGCACATTACTCCGATCCTGGCCTCCCTCCATTGGCTACCTGTGCACTTCAGAGTCCATTTTAAGATTCTGTTATTTGTATTTAAATCTTTAAATGGTCTGGCCCCGCCTTACCTCTCTGAGCTCCTTCACCCCTACGCTCCTGCTCGGTGCCTCAGGTCAGCTGATCTGCTGCTCCTGGAGTTACCGAGGGCAAAACGGAAGCTGAGAGGGGATAGAGCTTTTTCTGTTGCTGCTCCAAAATTATGGAATGAGCTTCCCCTCAAAATTAGACAAGCCTCCTCACTGTCCATTTTTAAAACTCATCTTAAAACCCATTTTTATTCCTTGGCTTTCAACCCTGCATGAGACTCTGCTCCTGTTTTAGTGTTTTATGGCTTGTTTTTATTTATTGTTTTTATTGTTTTATTATCCTGTGTTTTAATTGTTTTTATTGTTTTATTTCCCTGTGTTTTAATTGTTTTTATGCCTGCGTTGTTTGTCTATTTATGTACAGCACTTTGTACTGACCGTATCGATCATATCATATAGTGTTGTATCGTACTGATCGTATTGTATTGATCATATCTTATTGTATTGTTTATATTTCAAATGTTTTTTGTTGGATTTTTTCAAGTAATTACAGGTTATACATTATGCAAACATTTGCAACCCATCCGCCCCACCCTCCTGGGAGACTGACCAACAAACCAAGAGTAAAAAAGGATAATTAACCAATTACATGAGTAGATAACAGCAAATATAATAACAAATATAATAATAGAGATAACGATAATAATGATATGTATACACATACATGCACACACACATATATAAAATGAATCACAAGAGGAAATTAGCAAAATACAAGACGAAACGTACTAAAATACAAAAATAAAATAAAATAAAATAACTACAGTTTACTAAAAAGTCAGGATTCTACAGCAATTCTGCGTGATTATGGTCAGCTGCTACAGGCTTTAAATTACAGTTCATGTAGTGTAAACGTTATTATAATAGTCCAGAAATGGTTTACATATTTTATGGAATTTATTAACTGAACCCTGAGTGGTGTATCTGAGCTTTTCCAGCTTCAAATGGCTCATTACCTCCTCAACCAAGCGGCTGTGCATAGGGGAGGAGCTAGATTTTCTGAGCTTGTGTGAGATTCAGATCTCTCTGAGCAACGCCAAAAACTGCCAAAGTTGGCTCTGTATTGTATTGTTTATGTAGTGTAATGTATCATATCATACTGTACTAATCATATCGTACTGTATTGATCGTATCATATTGTATCGTGTCATATCGTATTGTAAAATAGCGTATTGTATCGTATCATTTCTATTCTATCATATTACATCGTATTTAATTGTTTTGGATGGTGTTGTATCATATCGTATTTATCACTTCATATCGTGTTGTATCGTTTTGTATCATATCGTCCTGATTGGATCGTATGGATCGTATCATATTGTATTGTGTTGTTTTGTAGTGCAATGTATCATATCGTATCATACGTACTAATTGTATCGTACCATACTGATCGTATCATATTGTAACGTGTCATATCGTATTGTATTATAGCGTATCATTTCGATCCTATCGTATTACATCGTATTGTTTTGTTTTGTATGGTGTTGTATCATATTGTATTTATCGTATCATATCGTAGTGATCGTATTGTAGTGAAATATATCAGAGTGTTGTAAAGTATCATATTGAATAACATCGTATTATATTGTATCGAATACCATACCCTCTATTTATTCTTTGAAAGTTTTGCAGGTGAATATTTAAAGAAGCCTGAGTCAATGATACAAGGACAATTTTTGTTGTCAATGTCTGTTTAAACAAGTTAAACTGTGATACAATTGATTTGGACAGGCTCATCACCAGGCTCCTCTCAGGGGACTACAAAACACACAGAGGTCAAAGTAAAATCAGCAGACAGGGTATATATGAGTAAACAAGGCACAAATAAAAATCAAACAAAGTCACTTTTCCTCTCCTGCGGGGGCTAAATGTCCTTTGGTATCCGTTCAACTGACTCACAACCCCCCAAATCTGATCATGTTTGCATCTCTGGTATGACTTGGCAGCAGGCAGAACAGTTTGAGCACCCAAATTCAGTGCGTCCAAAATGCCAAATTCTCTGATCAAACACAAAACGCCCACAGGAAAAGAGCCCCTCAAATGCTGCTGTCGGTCATCTGGATGTTTTCCTGTGAGTAACGCCGTGATAAAAAGCTCAGCATTTGATGTAATGAAACAGACTTGTGTGCCCAATGACTGTTTTGTTAGTTTCGTAATCAATAATGTCAATAGTCGTGTCTCTCTCTGTGCAGTGCAGCTTTAATCCAGACTTTTATTTTCCCTGTGCTCACTGTTGTAATGATGAGTTAAGACAGCTTTCTGATTTAATCATCTAGTATGCTTTACAGTTCACTGTGCTTTTCAAAGGTCAATCTCCTCCAACTAAACAGTCTTAATGTCTGCCTGCATTAGGAAAGCCAGTAAATCACAGTATGTAGGATCATTTGAATGCAGTGTTTTCATTTACAACACAACAGATAGAGTAAGACATCACTAAGGAAGCTATTTTCCCTTCCTCGTATTGACAGTCTGAAATGACAATGCTTCATATATAAAATAATGTGTACTTTGCACCAGTTTCTTTCCGTCTTATATTTCCTAACTAGTCCAACTATTGCAAATACCCTGTGAGACAGACTGAGGTGTATCTGCTTAAAGCTCACAGCCTGGCAGGCTTGGCAGCGTGTGCCGCCAGACTGAGCAGAGCCGCATTTTTAATGTGAAGGAATAGAGAGGAAAACTGACGAGGGCCAGCGCTGTGCATCCTGAATGTGTGTGTGCGCGTGTCTGTGCGCATGTCTGTGCGCGCGTGTGTATGTGTGTAGGGCTTGGCTTGCCTGAGGCAAAGCGTCCACAAAGTGCATTTTCAATGTGAATTGTCCTGAGCTGATTTCATCCCAACCTTCAAACAAAAGCTTACCAAAAGATGACAACTGGACCGTTTGTATCCTCCTGATGCACACATTTAGTTTCCTCTGTGTCATTCCCCCCGCCCAAGCTACTGAGTGAGATTTGATCTGGTTTGAGAGGCTGGATTAACAGCCTCGCAAAAAGATAAACAATCCTCCTCTAAAACTCGGACCAATAACTTGCTTCACTGATTAAGTAAACGGGCAGCAGCTTTTCAAACTCTCTGGAGGAAACTAACAGCCAGAGAAACTTAATGAAAGTCCCTGTAGTCTCATTTCTGTGAATAAACAACAACCGGCTCACAAAGCACTTGTAATGCTGACGGGGGGATCATTTTCTGAATAATGTCAACATTAGTTTTCCATATTAAGGAGAGAAGGAAGAAGACTCATGAGAGACCCATATAGGTCAAGTTGGAGAAAGCTTCTGAAGCTGCTGAACGTGTTTCTTCATGAGGAGAGAAACAATAACAATATAAAAGACACCTCATAGACTGTAAACTGCTGTGTTGACGCAAACATTAATCAAATATTAAATAGCAAGCAAACATAATTAAAGTCTATCTATGTCTGCCAATAAAAGGTCATGTAATGTGTCCACGTTGGGCCGTTCAAATGATACCTGGCAAATTAAAGCACTTGAACATTTGACCCAAATGCCTCAGCTGTTTGATGATTCTTCCAATAAACAATCATCTACCTCAGCTTAGAGTACGGTTTAGCTCATTTGATGCTATTGTGATTTCTTTTCACGAGTTCTTTTTAGGGTGTTTTTGCCTTTTTATTAATTAGGACAGATGAAGAGTGATGGTTATGTAATGTGGGGAGTAGAGAACCAGGGACAACTTGCAGCAAAGGGTCGAGGCCGGGAGTCATGGCAATGACGGCTGCGAAGAGCATGGGCCATGAGCCTTAACTGCAGAGTCAAATTGGCACCTGCAGCATGCTGTTTGATTAGACAATGACAAGTAGAAATCAGGTGCACAAAACTATACATGGTCTCAGTGTATGTTGAGGAGTGAGGAGTGAGGAGTGAGGAGTGAGGAGTGAGGAGTGAGGAGTGAGTGTAACCTGATGGGACAACATGTTTGTCAGAATTTGGCTCCAGATGGTGTTCACAGATCTGACCTTTTCTTTTGTGCTGTGTTGATGGTGTTCTCTCACCCGCACCAGAGGTCAGACTGGAAAATCAGTGTCATTTTAGGGTCACTAATATAGCATCAGTGAAAAGTGCTAGAAAAAAATGCAGACTTTGAAGCTTCAAGAAACAAATGTGGGTACCATCAGAGGAAGAGTGTTAGAGTCTGAGTCTCACTTGGTTTGAAAACATTCTCAGGGCCACAAGAATCCAATATTCATCAGAGCAGCTTTACATTCATATTTATTCTGTGCTATGTTTTAAACTAAACCCTTTAAAGCTCTGCTACCTCTTTCCCCACATGTGACATGTTTATGAAGTCCACAATCACAGCTGGCCCAAGGCATATCAGATCCAAGTGGTTGCGTATGGTGCCACCACACTTCACCTCAAGAGCTTATGAGAAAAATAAAAATGTTATGGCAGCTATAATGTTAGCAGCACCACAAAAAGGATATATATGTTTTCAGTTTCAGTTCTATTGTTGTTTTACTCTCTGAATTATTGTTACGGTCTCCTAAGCAACAATAATCTAAGGCTCAAGAGGTGGAGAACACAGCATATAAAAAGGGATGCCACAGTAAAATAACGATTTAACTCAAAGCTTTATGGAGAGAAGTGAAACCCTCTAAAAGTGAAGAAACAAGAAATTAAAAAACAAGGAAAACAAAAGGGACATAAGAGCTCGGCCAAAATGAAAAAAGGTGCTGGGCAAGCCGCGCAATGGACCGTCACTCCCCGGCACTAACACAACCATTTCTAAGTTTCCCATGTGCACAAGATACCAGGTGTTTACGGTAGATAAACCAGTGCATCACTGTGTTCCTGTTTCAATCTAAAAATGACAGTACGGGAGTCAGTTGAGCTTTATTTCAACCTTAGGATATCATGGCTTTGCTTGCACATCGTCACCGCTTCATAATGTTTAAAGCACTTCAGCCTGTGGTACCTGAAGCTGTTAATAGCTCTAGAGTGGGGTGAATATGAGTTTATGTCGCAATTGTATGGCGCAGAGTTTAAATATTTGGTGTGGTCATTTAATGTTTTTTACCACACAAAGAAAAGTTTGGTTTTACTGTCATGTTATTTAATAACCATGAACTTCTGAATTTAGAAAAGTATCTGTACGGTGTTTATTTTGTCATTTCTAAGGTTCCATTAGTTGTAATGGTTGTCGTCTTGATGTCAGAGTATCAAGAGACACTGTGATGAGATTATGCTAGCTTTATTCACATTAAGCTAACCTCAGTCAAAGCGTTACAATTGTCTCAGAACAGCACCTAAAACAGATTGTGTGCTCATAAGAAACTTTCTTATGCGCTCGGGAAACTTTCCTGTGAGCATTGGGTTGGTTTCTGGTTTGCATGAGAAAGCTATCTTTTTTTTTGTTTTTGTCGCTGTCACCTTAGGGGCTCCATAGAGTTCACATTCACTGCTCTTTTTTTTAGTTTCTCTTGATGCAACATTTATAAACTTAATGTCCCTCCAGGATTTATTTAAAGCAACTACAATCATTACTTTTATTTTTATGGTGGATCACATGACTACTTTTAAAGTCATATGTTTTGGGGCTTTTTGGGGAGTAGAGAGTGAGGGAAGACATGCAGGAAATGGTCGAGGCTGGGAGTCGAACCGGCGACCTCTGCGACGAGGGCTGAGGCCTCTGTATGTGGGGCGCTTAGACCGCTAGGCCAACAGCGCCCCAACACATGACTACTTTTAAGAGGGTCAAGTCACACTAGTGACAAACCCATGGAAAATTACAATGCAGTGCAACATTTCTTTTTAAATCAACAGATTTACAAAGATTTGTTTTCAGATGTTTGCTATGTGGCACAAAAAGTTTTGTTGTTGTTCACTCTCACTGCTTTTACAATGTCTTTCACAGATGTGCCAGTTTCAAACAGATGGATACGGTTTAACTAACTGGTTAACTTGTTTAAACATTACATGCAAAAAAAGAAAACAAAAAAGTGAATGTGTTTCCCTCTGGTGAAGATGGAGAACAATAGTTTCCTTACAACAAAAAAAAACTAATTGCACTATAAAAAATGCAGCTTACTTTTTTTGTGTTTAACCACTAAGAAGAAACAATACTGAAGAGATATGAGGACAGATTTTACCAACCTAACTTCTCACTTTTCTAGGATTATTGATGAAGTTTAGTGTTGTGTGATAAAAAAGTGAAATGTTAGGGGTTTTATTTCATGTAGGAAAAACAACCCCAGAGCTTGATTGTCCTCATGCATTGGTCTGCTGGTTTAAGAAGGCCAAATTATTAAGAGTGTAAGAATATTTTTATGAATCAAGGGTATCTCTGGTATCTTTTCATGGTTACACAAAGCAATGGTTCGCAGAAATGCAGTGTATAATCAGGTGGGTAGTGCTGTGAGTGGGTTTTAACCTAAAAAATGTTGGAATATCCCATTAATGAAACGTTCCTCTCTGATCTGTGGTTTGGTTTAATTATCCATTTTCATACAGTATTCTAACATCAATGAATGGCAGCAGAAGATCAACAGACAGGTCTATCCGTTCCCCTTTTACTGGAGAGCACTCCAAACTGTATTTTGTCAGTGTCAAAGAGGCTCAATGTGCGCCAGAGTCCTCTGCTAATGAAATGCAATACTGGGAGGCAGGAGGATTCAGCTGAGGGTGCTGCAGCCCACGGTTGGATAGCAGCTACACTGGCTGGTGAGCAGCCTGCCAGGCAAGCAGCAGCATCATCACCTTAAGCCAAGCTGATGAGGACTGAACTGCTGGGAACCAACAGGCAGAGCTGACTGGCAGGATTCACGCTGCAGTTGCCCACGGTTGCCAACTAAAGCTACAGTAAATCACTTTGCTGCTGTGAGTTTCACCATGGTCTGGTATTTCTCATCTGACTTTGTTGCTGACACCAGCATGGAAAGGAAAGTGTGGACAGGTGCGACAAGGAGGATTGAAACTTTCCTCAGAGATAAAGTAAAAGGAAATTATTGTGTCCTAGTGTAAAAAAGAGGGAGGGAGATACTTTGGGGGGATTGGGGAGATGTAAAATAAAGCCATGAAACCATACTCCCTCTCTGCGCAATAACCTGTACTGTCGCTGGATGCATAGTCCAATGGTTCAGGAAAAGCTCCCTTAAAATGCAGTACCTCATTCTACTCTAAGTATTAGCTTAAAGACGTTACACTTTTAGTTCAAAGCTAACTTTAATCAAGCTCGGTTTCACGTTGTGCTAGCTAACAAGTATAGGTGTGTTAACATGCTAGGCTAAGATGGCAGACATGGAAACATTGAAACATTGTACTTGGAAAATCAGCCTGTTAGCATGCAGGCAATGGCATTTAGCAAAAGGTACTGGTGTGTCTACATGTAGCCTCATAGAGCTAACATATTCCATGTGTTCATACCAACCTATATAACTTACATAAAGCTAGGACAAACTGTTATTCAAGATAAGTGGGTTCAAAATATAGACAAAGCAATGCAATTCTTTTGTAATATTTTGATATGATGCATTGAAAAATGAAATAGTCTTTTGTAAACTGACTCTCCATCATTTTGGATCTGGAGCAGGTCAATGAAATGCAACCAGTCTGAGCATCAGTGATAGATTTTACAGTTTTAAAAACAGAATGCAAAAATGTTTGTCCTCATTTTTGGTTGTTCAAATGTCAAAAAGGACCTAGCATTTTGGTCATCCAAGTTTTAAGTCCTCTCTAAGTCGCAATGGGGGCAAATGGCGCCAAGGTTGCAACTAACTACCAGTCAGTTGACCCATCATTTAATCAATTTATTAACTAATAAATCAAGAATTACAAAATGACTTAATGGCTTTTATCAAACTATTAGTTTCTGAATCTAACATTACCCTTTAAACTCAAACCATGCCATTAAAAGTCTTCATTCAAGCCGTGTTTTGAGGGCTTTTTGTAATAACCAGTGTAACTGTCAGACAAATGATTTTGTTTTAATGTGTGGTGGCGATGGTTCAATTATAAGTTTGCGCCACTATTTGATGGTAGGAGAGGAGGAAGAAAAAGATATGAGAAGAGAAAGAGATGAAGCGATCTAGGGGAAAAGGCCTTAAAGTGAGGAACAATAAATGTATATGAGAGTAAAAAATCACTCAGCGTTGCTTTAACGTTGGACTGTTAAGTTGAATGTCACAATTGATCTGTAATAGAGAGATGTCCAATGTGCCTACTCTTAAATTCTTGCACTTAACCAACGTTCTCTTTTGATAACCCAGGTTTGCTTTACCTGTTGCTACCAAGAGGCTGTATGCATGTGTTACTTTCAGCAGAGGTAAGAAGATGGCTCACTCCTCAGAAACTCAGCTGTGAAAATGATCAGTGCTATCAGCACACAAATGTAGCCAAGTAATTACTGACAATTAAGTTCCCTAGAAACTAATTATGTCATCGATTTCTGTTGATAACATCAACCAGTTGTGCCCCCAGGTGAGGCAAAAGGTCTGAATGGATGTCCATTACTATAAAGTGAGACTTTGACATTGAAGACTAGTGGAAAGCAAACACTCAACTTATCAGGTACTACTGTTTGTTTAGGTATCAGTGTATGTTTGACAGAATAGTCATATGCAGATGTGATGACTTTCTCATTCTCAAAATGATACAACCTGATGTAGCCATTGTGTCATCAGCTGCTCATTTCACCTGCTTGTTGAGCCCCATGGACCTGCTTTAATCTCCTGTTCTTTGATAACATCTCAGAGCCGACCTCCATCACTGGGATACAAACATAGGAGATGTAAAAAAGAAAGAGAGATAAATGCTAGCCTCTTTGCCTGACCTGCAAATGCCAGTTTTCATGAACTTCAATTTGGATGCGAAGTCCTTGAAACCTTTGAAGTTTCTTTGGTGACTGCTCTGATCAATAACACTCTTAAACTTCCCTGCAGCCTCTTAACAGCCGATTTTCTGATTATTCAGAGGACTCTCACTCCTACTCTCTTCAACAGCTTTCACATTTAGCCCTACAGTATGCACAGAAGAGCAGTTTGCATCACAGGTCACTGGGTTTGAATGGCCGATGGTGAATGCCAGCACATCAGTAAATGAATCTTAGAGGGTTAGAAAATCTTGATACTTTTTCATTTACCATTATGTGCTGTGAGCTTCACCCAGATTTTCAAGGTCTTTGTCTGCCAATTCTGCTAGCATCCCAATAGTTATCCCAAGAGAGGTTTTTCAATAGTGGTCCCATATGTCATATTTGTTTTCAGTATCGAAAAACACATTCTGAAAAATTCTACAGAAACATCCATCATAAAATCAGTCTTGGTAAATCTGTCAGAGCTAGCTGTCTACAGTTTTCAAACACACCATTTCCTGTTGGAGAACTTAGTTCCAATGGAAACACTTCACAGAAAGATGAGTAAATGAGAAAAGTGAAGTTTATCGCTTCTAGACTGCTGATAGATTTACAGAGACCATTGTGTTTTCAGGTTATCTGTCCGTCCATATTTCCGTCTGTCCCATTCCAGTGGGTGTGATATCTCAGAAACACCTGAAGGCTATTTCTTCAATTGGCTTTAATGTCAACTTTGAAATCACTTCACAGTAAGGCTGGGTGCAAATGAGGAGAGTTAAGTAGGTTGCTTATGGAGGGGCGGCTGCTGTGCCCGGAGCCATTATGTTATCAGGTTATCTGTCTGTCTGTCTCATTTTGGTGACGTGATATCTCAGGCGTCCCCACAGGGAATTTCTTAACATTTGGCACAAACATGCACTTGGACTGAGGGATCAGCTGATAAGATTAGCCTATAATTGTCAAATGGTCATAGTCCCGGTGTCAGTGTTTTACATGAGTCTAGATCAGTAGTTTCCAAAGAGAGACGTTTGGGGGGCGTGTTGCTGGGGGTACTATTGTCTTGATGTTGGCATCTTTTTTGCAAACTGGTGTTCATTCAAACCCTCAGCTGACAGAATGTACAGATATTTGACAGGGTTGACAACTGCTGACTCTCCTGAAACAAAGACAGGAAACAAAACCTATCTCACTCTTAGATTAACAGCGAATGAGGTAAGAGATGAGGAGAGACAGGTGTTTTGGTTCTAAAAGTGACCCTGTTAACTGGTGACTGTTGGCCGGATGCTTCTGTGGTTGTTTCAGTTGCAGCAGATGTTGAATACGGAGCAATATTTATCACACGTTTACACAAACAAGACTTTAAAGATGTTTCTTAGAGGAATATTTTCACATAATAATTACAAAATGAGCAAAGAGGCATTCACAAGGACATCAACGTATCCTCTTTCTGTTCTGTAATACATGTTCATAACTGCCTTGGTATTTTAAAGGATATACATCTACATATTTTTTTTCGAAGTGAGACCCCCGCCCAAAGGTGCTCTTCACACCGACTTCTTCAAAGTGTCCAACACTTCTGTAAAATTCAGATTTTTGTAACGCCACTTTGCTTGATTCCTTTGGACGTTACGTAAGATGAGGTGCTCCTTTATCAAGCCAGTTTCTCTCATTTTGTGTTGTGACAGATCATCAGAATTTTTTGGCAGTACTTGTTTTTCAGAGAGTTTCACATGGTTTCTGACTCACAGCACATTGACAGAGTGTGACAAAGGACATAACATGTGCTAAGTAGCACATTCAGGAACATTCGTACTATTCCTTCTCTGTTTAAGACATCAGCTAATGTCATTGGCTGCTGAGCAAAGACATTTAATAAGATGATACAGGAAACTTTTCCCTGAAGTGTCAAGTAAAAAATCCCCTGAGAATCCTCCTCAGAATAACTCTGACATGATACCACAAATTAAAATACAAGAAAGAAAAAGAGTAAAAAACAGGCATGAGTGAAACGAATTGTGTGTCCAGAACCTATTTTGCATAATGAAGCATGGCAAAGACCCACATATGACAAGGTAGTTTCTAAGGTTTTGGGGTTTCTGTACTGAATCTATCCATCTATAAATAACTTAGTCATCCATACACCCGAAAAGGTCTTCCTTAAATCACAACAGAGTATCGTAGTTCCAGAAATGGTTGCATGCTCACTGAGCTGGTGAAAACTACAAAAGACCTGAAGCTTGTGCAAGGATGCTTACATGAACTCACAGAACTAATTACTGTTTGCTAGTTGTTCTCCTCTGATTATGCTTTAATAAGTATTTTCTGATTCTGATTTGTCTGAAAATACTTTTCTCCATCCCTTCAGACACCACAGACACGTTGGATGAATGATTCTTTAAAGATAGACCCATTACAAAGAGGAACCATGGCTGTATTAAATGAGATGATCCATAAAGCTGCAGCCCCCTCACTAGACTGCATTAAACAACAGTGGGAAGCAGAACTTCATGTGGAATTATCTGGGGTAATATGGCAGAGAGCAGTAGGACTAGTACATACGTCATCCATATGTATCAGACATGGGTTACTGCAGTTTAAAGAAATGCATAGGCTCCATTTGTCCAACAGCAGGCTTGTTAAATTCTTTCCACGAACAAATGAAGACTGTTCAAGGAGTAGGCGAGATCCAGGCACCCTCAGTCATAAGTTTTGAACCTGTCCAAGCCTAGACTTCTTCTGGACCGAGGTGTTTAATACCCTATCAGAGGTGTGTAGCACGCGGATCGTGCCAAACCTTGTGACTGCCGTATTTAGGGTCGCTCCACATGAATGCAGGATCTCAGCAATGGAGGCTTTGGTGGGGAAAAAAAACACGCCACCTTTCCTTAAGCGCTGGCTAGAAGACAAATTGAGCCAGCTCAGGGTGGAGCAACTACGATACACGATCCATGGCTCACTCAAATAGCTTACAAAGACATAGCAGCCATTTCTGCACTATATAGGAAGAACCCCTGCCAATTGACTCCAACTTATTTATTTCCAATTTGTGAATGATTTCAATGTAACCCAAATACGCAGCATCCCTGTACACTAAGCAGCTACAGTTGATAGTGACCCCTATTTTATATGATTTCTCACACACTTTGGACAACAAGTTTCAGCTTCTTCACTCTAGATGATGTTTTTTAGTCCCAAGGTGCAGGACACAGCGGCACAAAAAAAGCTTTGTTCCTGCTGCTATTACTGAGCTGAACAAGCCACGGCACTTTCTTTCTCATACAGACTCAAACTCCAATTTTGAGACTTAAGACCAGATCTTCTTATTCATTCATGTGATTTTATAGTTTTCATTGGCTGATTGTTCTCTGATATGCCTTTTAAATGTCTATTGATTTTATCATTTTTATTGTTATATTAATCTTAGGATATTTTAGTATGTTTAGCACATTACCTAGTTTGTTCTGTCTTGTAATTCTGTAATGACCTTACATCTCAGTGGCTGCAAAAACAAGTTTACCTATGGGTACAAATAAGGTAACCTAACCTGAACGTGATGCTACCCTCACCATTATTATTATTTTTTTTCATCCTCTTTCCCTATCTCAGTGATGTATTTTAAGCTACTCAGGTATAGGAAAGTGTTTAAGGCCATGATGTATTGTGTTCAGTATGATCAACATTGTGTGACAAAATTTGATAAAAATATTCAAATACTTATTGATTCAGGCTCTAATTTTTTTCTGATTCAACTCCAACCCTGACTGCCTCAGTGTTTTGGTAATGTCATGTTATCCTGTTGTTAAACAACACAGAAACATCTGTCTGCTCGATGTGCAGCCTGGTCCAAGTCGTATCTTTAATCTCCTGATGTTGTCTCTGTTCTCTTTAACGAGTATTTATAGATGTGACTGCAAGACAACAAGAAACCAGAGTTGTTTCCTTCAGCAAACAACTCTGTTTTCTGCAGCAGTTTCTGTACGGTATACTCCAACCATTACTAACTCCCTGATGCAGTATGGATGAAAAAGTGTGTTATTACTTTATCAATTTTATAGCATGGAAAGACACCCTAGGCGATATGAGTCTGTCTAGACCTTTAAAGCTGTCAAATGCATCACACTTTGATTTTTTTTTTTTTAATGGGATAATAATTGAGCCTAGTATTTGTCATTTCAAAAATAAGTTCTTTGGTCATCTGCCATTCCTGTTCAACACTGAGTTCTTTCATGGTAAAAAACAATTTTGTGCAGACACATTTGACAAAATATCCCAGAGGATTGTGGTCCAAAACAAATGACTGTCAATGCCAAAAAAGGCTTCTTCTCCCCATCCCACACACAACAGATAACATTCTGAATAATTGAATGGACATACAGCTACATTTTTTTGGCACATTCTCTTGCACACGTGTTTGCAGTTGAGCTCAAATGCACACACAGATGCAAACACTTCAGCATTAACTGGGACAGTGTGTTTAGCACAGACTGCAAGAGGAAAGATAAACATACCAACAGGCAACACATACTGACATTAATGACTCTGAAAAAGAATTGCCATTCTCTCTAACAGACCATGACGAAAACATGCCATGCGTCCTATATACCTAATACAGGTATTTATTGTAGTTTAATCTACATAATAACATCTGTGTGTAGTAGCTTAATAGATTATTCATGTGCATATTTAGATGGGAGGAAAACAACTGTAGAAATATGTATTTTAGTAAGAAATACAATTGAATAGATTTATTTTCTAACCACAGTGTTACACAAAATGGGTTGTCAAACAAAAGCAGTATTAATTGACTTAAAAAAGAATAAATTAACATAATTAAAGCAGATATTGTTGCTACAGCTGCTGCGCATTGTGAGAAAACCTGTGTTTAATGAGCAATGATGCCTTCAACTTTGCTGTCAACACTCGTTTCATTCAGAGCATTAGTAGAGGAGGAGTGCTGCACTGTTTCTTTGTGCCTGACTGAACACGATTTCAGTGGTTCTCGGTCAGAATGGAGGTGATGTACTCTGTAAATGTGTCTTAAACTAAGGTTATACTGCCTTAATTGATCCTCAGTTCATTAGCACAGAGAACAGCTGGAGGGTTGTGTTTGCTTTTGTGCACAGTGGGTTGTGTTAGCTTTGAAACTGAGCTTGAAAGTGTATTAGAGGTGTTATGTGAGGGTCAATCAGATCTGGAGTCTTCCAGTAAAAAAATACATCTTGATTGTGAGGAGACTTCAGGTCACTAAATGAAACCTTAAAAATAATAGCAAACAGCAATACAATACGATACAACACAATACTTCCTGAAACAATACCATATGATGGCAAACGATACATCACGATATGGTACGATATTCTACGTTATGATACAGTGTGATGCAAATTATTATGATATGATACTGTATGTAGTGCAACATGATACAGTATGTTTCAGTATGTTAGAACACAGTAAAATATGAATGATATGAATACGAATAGTACAACACAATACAATATGTTACAACAGGATACGGTATGTTACATTATGATATGTTATTTTACGATATGTTATGTTACAATATGTTATGATATGTTATGTTACGATATGTTACGTTACGATATGTTACGTTACGATATGTTACGTAATGTTACGTTACGATATGTTACGATTACGTTATGTTACGATATGTTATGATATGTTTTGTTACGATATGTTACGTTACGATATGTTATGTTACGATATGTTATGTTACAATATGTTATATGTTGTTACAATATGTTACGTTACGATATGTTACGTTACGATATGTTACGTTACGATATGTTACGATTATGTTATGTTACGATATGTTACGTAAAGATATATTACGTTACGACACGTTACCTAACATTACGTTATGATTCAATACAATACAATTCGTTACAATAAGATACAATACATTACGATATGTACAATGCTGTGCGATGAGATACACTGCGTTACAGTACGCTGCGCTGCATTGTGTTACATTACATTGCGTTACGGTACATTGCGTTACGGTACATTGCGTTACGTTACATTCCGTTATCTTACGTTACATTGTGTTGCGTACGGTATGTTATGTTACGATATGTTATGTAACATTATGTTACGATTCAATGCAATACAATCCGTTGCAATACGATACAATACATTACGATGTGTACAATGCTGTGCGATGAGACATTGTGTTGCAGTACGCTGCGCTACAATACGTTACATTGCGTTGTTATGTTACGATATGTTATGTTACGATATGTTATGTTACGATATGTTATGTTACGATATGTTATGTCACAATACGTTATGATACGTTATGATTTGTATGTTACATTACGTTACGCTACGTTACTTTACGTTACATTATGTTGCGTTGCGAAACAGTATATTACGATACTCTTGTATTTAATGGTCCTGTTGGTACATTTTCACACACCTTAAAGCTGCTGTGAGTAACTTTTGTTTTATATCGATTCTGGCGCCCCCCTTGTGGACAAAGTGATACCTCTTATCTCTTGTCCTATACATGCAAAATTAGTGTTTTCAACAAAAGCCTCATCCTGTTGTGTTCAACAGTCAACTTCATCAGGCAATGTGATTATTTTCCATGAAAACAGTCAAATAAAGGCTGTTTCTGAAGCAAGATGTCCATCATCTGGTCTGACACCTACCCCCCCAGGGCGGTTTCAGGCATTTAAAATCACAACAGAGAAGGTGCCAGTGTTGCTGCCAATGGACTTGTTTGCTATTGAAGGTTATAAAGAGGCATCAGTATCATTTTGAGTCTGTTTCTCAGCCATTTCAGAACTCCTCACAGGGCCTTTAAATGCTGCATAAATCTTGCTACCTCAACAGTAGTTTTAGTTAATGAAATAATAATACAAATGTACAAGAATTAATAATCAACAATAAAGTGAGAAGCATAAACATATAAACACCAAATCTACACATATTGTACATTATGGGTCACACTGTAAACAATTTGTGACAGTGTAGTCATAGAGATGTGAAGAATCTAGAGAGAGAGTGGAAGAGAGAGACCTGAAGGAGGCAGCAAGAGGAAAAAGTTCTGTGCACTGTTGCTTTTAAAGCAGCAGCTGATATTTACTGAAATATTCAGCATCCAGCTCCTACACACTTTCATGCAATGTTTTTTTGGTCTCAGTAGCTCTTGTTTAAGAGTAACTTAACACCAGCCTATATAAACTTGTTGACCTTATTGTTGAAGTGCTGCAGTAATGTAGCTGCGGTGCACACATGATGTTGGGGGGGGATCAGAGGTGCAACAGATTAAAAACTTTCAGCCAGAGGAGTTCAGTGAATCTGTCTTTCAGCTTGGAGTTAATTCACTCTTTGAAGTTAAGCACATCAACTGAGACTGTTGTTATCAGAGAAATAACGGCACTGGCCATTTGTTTAAATGCTTGATGTTAATGTTTACATTTTCCTAACAGGCTGCCACTTCTGGTTGAGCCAACAGCTCATGCGCTTAGGCATCCCCCTCATTCATTTGAATGCAACAGGGATGCTAATACTGAATGTACAGAATGCGAATACAGATTGATTCCACTTGCCACCAAGTGCCATTGTGTCATTATGTACCATCATTTGCCAGTAATGTGCTTTGCTGATTGTGTGGACTCTGTTAATAATGCATTTTTACGAGGGTTACACTGGGACTGGTATTTTGTGTGTACCATAAGCACCTACCATAAGCACCTCTGTGCCCTGAGCCTTGTTTAATTAGCTCTGCTTAGACCTATTAAAGTCCATGGTATCACTTAAAGTGTTGTGTATCCGTGCAGTATGTCTGAGAGAACCTCCAAATGTAACATCAAACCCTTTTATGATGATATGGCCTTGCTGTGTGGAGTATGCTCAACTTGTTATGCTTTACGAGCTAGATCATAGCTTCAGCATTAATACCTGTGGTGTTGCAACGCTTTCCCATAGTTTGCTCAGTTATTGCTTTTATGTGTGTCTTTCTGCCTTAAGCTTATTACTCTCCTACAAATGAGAGTGTGTGTGCTGCCCAAACAAACTATCATATGTGCACAAGATAAGTTTTGTGTGCACAAAATGTTAACTTGTGAGCACATGTTAAAAATTACTACCTTAAAGAGACTTCAGGGGCTCTGTAGATCATCATAATTCGACTATAATAAAAAAAAGATTGCTAATCATAAGTTTCTGCAGTAGAATCGTAAAACCTGTCCAAGAGTGTTAAAAACCTCTTTGCAGTGTTTTGGTGTCTGCTTGTCTTTAAAATAATAAATCTGTTCCACCAGTATGTGAAGAACACTACTCCACCAAAAAAGCTCTTTGTGGAGTTTCAGGCAGTTGTAAAGGCAGGTGTAGTGGTTCCCTGGTGCTGCCAAATCTTTTATGCTGGAGGTTTATTATGTGTCTGGCAATAACACCATTTGTCATCCTCTTCTCTACCAACACTCAACCCTTCCCAGCAGGTGCAGTATTTTTTACACAGAACAAAATTATCATCGTAGATCAACCTGATAATGGTGCAGCATATAAGATAAAACAAATTGATCATAAGCTTTAAGCTGCACTAAGTTTAAGTTAAGTTCCAGAGGGATGCAGTTGGAGAAAAAGTTTTTGAAGTAGCAACAGAAAGAAAAACAAGGAGTTTATAAAAAATGTTCAAGGTAACTAAAATGCAGTCCAGCTTTTTGCTTGTTCCTCTTTGGGATTCAAGTTTCTCCTCTCTGCAGCTGAATGGTTTTTTTTTTTAAATTGATCTGCTGTCCACTCCAACAAGCATGAACCCGTTTGATGTATTTGAGCCGGTTAAGAGTTGAGCACTAACTTCCAGGTAAATGAAGACTTTGAAATCGAAACTTGTCGCATTTTTGACTAAATAAATTGCTGCACTATTCTAATTAAATCATCACCTCGGGGATGTTTATACCAATTAACTCAACTAGGATGACTTTCCCCTCCTCTGCACTTCAGACTGAATTCACTGCTGGGTCAGATAAACGATGTGTCAGGACAAATAAGTTGGAATAAGACACGTGGTGAGCTGCAGAAAGTTTGCAAAAAGAAAAATCTTGAGTCATGTATTTAGAGATTCAGAACGTGTGTATTTTTCTGCATGTGTTCCAGCTATTGAAGTCGCACTTTATAATAGCAACCTGTGGCTATCATGTTACGCTGCTGACAACCAATGTTTCCTAATGCTGCTTTAATGATGGACTTTATTTGCTGGAAAAAAAAATAAAAAATCAGACACTTAAAAACAGTTTTGGATGAACTGCAGGCGGTATCTGTCCTCCCTCCTGCAGAAGCTGTATGCTTATGAGAGTGTAAAGTTTAACTTAGCTGCCTGAGGCGAGCGCTGCTGTTCAGTCACAGCATACAGAACATTTTCCAAACTCTATGTAAGGACAGCCTCAAACTGTGTGAGTATTTCTTTTCTTCTGTGAGAACCTTTTATTAAAAAGTCAGTGGAGAAACACGGTGAACTTTTCAGGTCAATTCTTCACAGTGTAATACGGCCTGATCATGCACCTCGCAGCTCGAGTGTGCATTTTATGTCCTTTCTTCTTTAAAGAAAACACATTCCACCTCTGTGAACAAGGCAGGAGAGAGCAAAATGTTGAGAAAGCATTATTATTTTGGAGCTACGATGGAGGGTTATTGGGTCATATCACTCAAAACTAACACTCCTTGGTTGAGAAGTTTGAAGGGCAGCTAAGCAAAGAGACAAAATAAAGAAGAGGCAGTGATGGAAGTGCTGGAAAATGTTTGCCTTTCTTCCCTCGGTGGGGTCAGTTGGGTTAGACAGAGGCTGACATGAATGAGGGAGTGAGTGGGGAAAAGTGGAGTGAGGGAGCTGCTGGCATGCAGAGGAAGATGGATTTGATGTATAGTGATGATGACAGCATGGTTTATAGCCTGGTCTGTGAACTATTAGAAAATGTGTTACTCTTTTATCTGTCTTGTTCTCATCTGTCATCAGCATTTCTCCGCTGCTAACAATCCCATCTTCTGCTGACCTATAACCGCCTTTTAGTTTTTCACCATTTCCCTAATTTTCTATTTCCTGTCGACAGCTTTGTTCATTCATCTCCTCAGACTGAGTCATCTTTTTGTCTTTTTTTATTCTTCCATTTAAGAGACTGCGATGACCAGAGGTGACAGCTTCATTATGAAATAACAGGGCTGTTAATTGTGTGGATCATGTCCCGTGGGAATCGTATTATTTACCCTCCTCAGGTTGCCTCCGTATCTAAAATGTAGCCTTTCAGCATGAAATTGCAGCTTTTATCATGTCTGGACACTTTTTTTTTACTCAACATCACTATTTTGCTGGATTTAGTCCCTTTCCCCGTCATCATTCCCTCACTATCTTTTTGGCAAGTTCTTCCCCTGCAAAACAAATTTAAATGCAAACAAGGCAAATCTGTCTCGCATGTTTTCCCACAGGAAAGACATTAAAGAAAAAAGGAAGGAGGGAAATCATTGCTGTATCTTCCCCTGAGGAAATGCTCACAGGCATGATGGGAAAATGGATGGAACTGTTTCTCAGTGTTAATGTATTTAGAACAGCAATCATTCACTCATTCCCTACATTTCAGGCAACATTTCCATATGCAATTAAGCACAGGTGGATCATTTTGTGCAGAGCAGCACAGACTTCTGTCTGAGTAACTTCTGAGTCATTTATTAGGCATGAAAGAGGAACTCAAATTGTGGTGGGCAAAAAATTGAAAAACACTAATGCATGTTTGGTTATTTTGCGTTTGATTGATTCAGGCAATGAAGCTGCTGCAAAATAATTCCACATTCCAGGCAGTGCTTATGCTTTTATATGAAAAATTTGTAAAAAATTCAAGGTCTCTAATATTTTTATCATCCAAATTACACCCCGTCCTCACAGGCTCCTGGAGATATAATGCTGTAGTGTAATCAGAGTAATACAGTTAGCATTTCTGTAAATGCTGAAACTAGTTTACCCCATCCAAGCTTCAACTCTCATCTACAGCATGCATAATTATAAAATGTGCTCATCAGCCTCATCATCATTAAACCCATGGCTCAGCGAGCAGATGGTTGGGAAAAAAATTGCACAGGTGTGTCAGCAGGCATCCATGTGTGCTCCCCCCACATGTGAAACACTTGTTTGCTGCTTTGTCAGATGCACACTGCTCTCCATCAGGATGAGAGAGATGGAAGCTCTCTCTCTCTCTCTCTCTCTCTCTCTCTCTCTCTCTCTCTCTCTCTCTCTCTCTCTCTCTCTCTCTCTCTCTCTCTCTCTCTCTCTCTCTCTCTCTCTCTCTCTCTCTCTCTCTCTCTCTCTCTCTCTCTCTCTCATGCCAGGGCCTGTGCACATGTACTAACGGCTGCTTACCCAGCCTTCATGCATTAACCGCCCTGCACAGTCAGGGATGTCATCAGCAGCTGTAGTATCTATCACACAGAGGATTTCTCTTTTCATATCTGTTATAATTACAACCATCTGCTTTATATTTCAGCATGCATGCACCCCTATTGAACAGTCAGTTAAAACATCACATCAAATGTACTCAACTAAATTAACATCATGTTACTTACTTGCTCTCAAACTACATAAACCACTCCATACGCAATGCTTTCACATTAGCGATGAAACAAACATCAAATTTGGCAAAACCACCTGGAATCAGATTTAGTTCACCTCATAACAAGAGAACCTCATAACAGCTGCACAGGGATGCAGGACTTTATGTAAGGCTTGTTATTGCTCATGCAGTGTGATGACATGGGAGTGCAGTGGAACAGCGGGTCATTTAATAGGTCAAACTTTTCACAGTTAGACTTGGACGCGGGGGCCTTTCTGAGAGGCAGCATGGATCTGACAGCTGCGTGATAATTGTCGGAAAAACTTTCAAACTTGGAAGTAGACCCATTCCACACTGGACACAAACTGTTCAGACCTACCCCCCTCCACTCCGAAAAAACAAGCATGCGCAAACACAGTTTCTTTTCTCAGGCAGTCACTTTGACGAACATTAACACAGTCACAGAGGGTCAGGGATGTTTCATGTGAAATAACCTGATGACATTAACACCCACTGAGCTTTTAAGCAATATGTTTTAGTATATGTTATTATTCTAATTCATACTTCATGAACACTAGACACCTTCTTACTCTTATCTATATAGGAACCTGACTCACAACCATACAGTGCTCAGCATAAATGAGTACACCCTCTTTGAAAAGTAAGATTTTAATACATTTCTCAATTAACACAAGAATGATTTCAAAAATGTTGGCAAAACTGAGTGTCATAGAACATTTGTTTAACTCATATCATGAAAGTAAGGTTAACAATATAACTTAGATAACAAAATCTCCAGTTTTACTCAAACTAATTGTAGCAAAAATGAATACACCCCACAACAAAAACTGTGATCTAGTATGTTGTATGACCTCCATGATTTTTTACCAATCTTTTTGTAGCCTTCACCTTTCTTGTGTAAAGAAATGATTTTCTTTCTCAGGTCTTGTGAAAGTTCTCTTCCATGTGGAGCCATTACTGACAGCATGAACTGGGAGGGGTTTTCTTTGTTAAGTGATGCCCTTTTATAGTTCCACCACAGGTGTCTGCTGATGAATGGTTAGACTCACCTGTGGTAGAATTCTTTTCAATTTGAATTTTGTAGTCCAAGATTGAGCTTTGCTCCTAAGACTTTCATTGGGGTGTACTCATTTTTGCAACATATTGGATGAATTTGTTAGAAAAATTACTTTTTTCTGTGCACAAATTAACAAATCTTGTTTGCAATCAATGGTCCACATGTGTGGGAGTATTTCATAGTATTGTATCCCAAAAAAATACTGATCCTTCAAGGAAACTAAAGGTTTTCTAACAAATCATTTATGCTGAGCACTGTATGTATTCGAGTATGTTTGCACTCTCTGTTGCACTTACACTCACAGGCCTGTAACAGTTTGTGTCACCTTTACCTTTCTTGTGTCTGTGCATTAGAGCAATGTCAAACAATAGTCAAATTCCTAATATGTGCACCCATACGTGAACGATAACACTGATTCTGATTCACAACTGTGAACTGAAAAAATGTACTTCTTGCTGAAATATAAAATTAACATTTATCAGTTTCTACATCCTAAAAGTTATAAAAGTAGGAAAATAAATCCTGAAAGTCTTAGCAAAAGCAGCTGTCTCATTTCCAGAAAACATCTAACAGATTTGTTTTTCCATTGCAAGCCTTTGGAAATTAACTTTAATTGCATTATAGCTCATTCTCCCTCGTAGATTGCTTCGCCTAAATGCCGTTTTATTTTTTCTTTATCAAGTTTTGAATTTAATAACATAACTACTGTAATTTTAATGGTCGGATTTTCCTGGCAAGGCCTTGATTACCAAGTGCAGTTATTAAGGGGTAAATCGTAAGTAGCCCTCATACAAAATATAATAGTAAATAATTGAGTAATGGACTTGGAAACGTTTCTATGTTGCAGGAAGAAAATGGTAGACTCGACAAGTATAAAAAGATGTTTCATGATATTTAAGACAGGTTTGTGTGTTTACACTGTGTATCCTTTTATTTAAATTTTTTGGAGGCCTTCTTTTTCATTGCAAAGTATTTTATATGTATCTCTCTACTGGGAACATTCACTTTATGTTCCAATACTCTGAAAAGACTTTACAGTGTTGGATTAAGGAGTGTCGAGCTGTCATGGTGCAGTCGCCAAAAGCCCACGTGTATGTATGTACCCATTGCTTATCAACATACATTGGCTGTTGGTTACAATAGAGGATTTATTCCCAAGTCATTCACTGTAAGACATACAAGCTGACACACACCTACACGCAGACACACACAGCTTATTGGGTTAAGTATTATGCTAATATACATACAATATAGAAATAGCCTATACTTGTTAACAGTCACTGTGCAAAATTATTTGTTAACCTGGTGAACAAAGAAACTGCTTAGCCTTAACGTGTTAGTATCGTCATTGCATGTAAAATATGGATGTGTGGATTCAGTGGACTAAACAACTAGTCTCGCTGGACTCGCAAGTCTGCACCAGAATTAATGGTGGGTTAAACAATGAATTTATATTTTTATTATTGTAGGCCTAACATGTTGGCCATATGTTGTTCTTAAATCTTAGCGCAGCCATATGCATCACCTGGTTCAAAATGTGACACACAGTGTTGCACAGGAATCATGGCTTTTTGTTGGTTATACTGCATAAATAAATGTAACTCTAGAGCTGACATAGAGAATAAAGAAAAATACAGATATACAGCATGTTGTTCAACAGGAAACTTGATATTACAGGATCTTCAGAAAAGTAATACAAAAAATGCAAATGACTTTGGAAAGTGATATCATTCAAAAGAGAAAGTGACCCCATGTACATTTTTAAATGTAGTGTTTCCAACAATAATGTCCATCACATCACAAAGCTTAGAGTTTTGTTTGTCTTCAGGCAAATGAGGAAATGGTGAGGTATTGGTGTGTTACCAGTGGTAGTTAGTGGGTCTGAGTTTGGTCTTCACTGGATGTCAAGTTATGTTTGGTTTTATCTCAGCCCCTGCCCCAACTTGAAAGGGTCTGGAACACATGAAAAGACGCTGGGACAACTCAAATCTCCCTTTTCCATTTATCGTAGGTCATCACATGGTTTCAAAGCAGGATTCATCAGGTTGTAAACTTAATAATCATTTAAAGTAAACACTTCTTAAACATTTTCCTTTACAACTTAACAGACTGCAATTCAGGTAAGTATTGGTTTGCAATAATTGCTACATACCAAACACATATGTTCACATGCTGTAGTTAAAAAAACAAAGGTATAGAAGCAGCTTTTTGTACATATAAAGCTCTGGTGCACAGAACTGATGCTGGCCTTCCTGGGGGACTTGTCAAAGTTCCATTAAGGCCCTGACTTATAATATCAACCATTCACCAAAATTTCACACCTGCACCTTACATGAATAACCCAGAGTATGGCTTGGCCAATTACATGATTGTCATACTTGTGATCGAATGGTTATCCCTATTTCTTTATCTACTCAGCATATTAACATGCACATTAAAATCCCATCAGTAATGGTTGTAGTTATAGTTATCTTGCATGAGACCTCCCCTAAAAGAAAATGTAATCATGTTATTGTTTGTCTTGTTTATCTGACACAAAGCTCATATTATGTCTGACCTGCTCCCCACTGCTAGTACTGCTTGTGTTTTGTTTCATGCAGGTGCGTATAAACACATGACAATGAGCTGCTGTTTATGATGTCCATCAGCATTTATCAAACATAATGAGTACTTGCTCTCACTCTTTTTTCCATCTGGTGTTGAGGAACAGAGCTCAGCCTGAAAATCTGCTTGCATGCAAGACACACCCCGACCAAAAGACGCACTGTGCAGCTAGATTAGCAAGACAGACAGATAGACTGGAGAGGGAAATCACTACCCAGCTGGCACATCAACTTGATGTTGCTTTTTTTATGAGACGTGTGTCTGTGTTTTATGACTTCAAACTCGGAGAGGAGAAATCACAAGTTAACCTGATTGCTTTTCCCCACAAGTCACGCTTGGGACTTTTTTTATCTTCCTCTTTCTGTTTCAAATCATTCTCTAATAGAAGTAGAAAACACCAAGGGGAGGTGGAGCCCCTGTGTAATGTATGGGGTCATAACTTGCCAAATTAGAGTAAAGGTCTACCTGGCTCTGCTGGGGCATACTGAATATTAAAGTTTTTACATGTCTCAAGCAGAAGGATTTACAAGATCTGGTATATATCCTGACACACAGGAGGCTGTGAGCATCTCCAGTCGGAGGCCCCTCCAATACTCTGAGTCTCTACTGATGGAAATTAGATCAATTGTAGCTGTTTGTGCATAAAGTGTATGAAAATTACCTTTAAAGGATCTACAAGATGTAGACTCCTAGACCCTATTTTGATCTAGAAATATTTTTGCCTTTAACTTTATGGAAATCAAGACTGAAATATGTCAAAAATCCTCTAATACAGCACCTTTGGGCATGACTTGGCTTCCTTTTTCTGATCCCAAGATTTAAAAATTGTGCAGGAACGCACAACACATTGCAGGAACTAGCTAAAAATAATCCGACTTCAACTCTGCAGGAAAAACAAATTGACCTTTGAGAAGCGTAAATCAACATCTAAGAAAATAACTAGAAGAAAACAACTACCAAACTCTAAGAACACAAAGTAAAGGTTTGGTTTATGGAAGGAGCTTTGTCGTTGGCAGAAGATGTCCAGGGAAGAAATAAGTGTTGGGTTATAACTGCTATTTTGCACACCTGCATATGATTGGGTGTTACGGTAGTTAAGTTAAATCAGCCGTTCATGTTGAATAATGAATGAAGCAGCTGATGCCATCTCAAAAGTGCCTTAGCAGGACTCTTCCTTCAATTTAAGCAATGCCACATGTTTTTTTCTGCATTTCTGCAGGATTTTTAGGAAAAAGGGGACCAATATTTGGATTAAACTGAGGATCAGCTAGATGAGAAAGGACCTGCATGGCCCCTCCATGTCTACATGCTTGTCCCTACACTCTGTCAAAATAAAACCACTCTGCCATTATTGATAAAACCCTGTCTTGGGTGAGGGAACGGGGTGCAGAGCAAATGCAAGAAACTTTTGGTGTGTAATCTAATTCCACTCCACTGACAATCTCACAATACTGAACATGCTGATATAACCTCTTTGAAAAATGCAGTGTGGTATCTGCCCAATTAGGTCAACTCTCTGAGTAAAACAATTCAATACAAACTGCATTTTTTTCTGATAGCTTCAACTCACTTGAGGTAATTGTCAGAGAAAGAATTATTGAATGTAACAATGTTCAGAAAGCTATTTTATTGCTATATTGCAGTTTTTTTGCAGCGGCGATACATTGAAATAGTTGTAGCTATAAAAAAAAAAAAAACTGTCTGGGAACTGTGACATTCTAACATCTTTTCTCCCCTTAACAGTGTGTACACCAGCATGTAAATGAAGATGCTTTATATGCAAAACATGGGTACACTTCAAATGCAATATCATCAAAAGTGGATAAATGCTACTTCTGCCATCTATCAAAAAGGGGTTGAATGTACTTATCTGGACCAAATGAGCACACGCAGGCAAATTCATTGTTCCGAGATGAAAGATGAGGGGCCAAACCATCAGAGCCACATTAAGGGGTGAATCCACACTTAATAGAACTGTGTGATAATTGTGTGTCAGCCTTGATAAAGCATGTACCCCATCAAAGAGCAAGTTATTATACATGAACTGAAGAGAGTGTCTTGTGTTTCTTTCCCCTGCAGGGAACGTGTTTGTGGTGAGTTTGGCGTTTGCTGACCTTGTGGTCGCCTTCTACCCCTACCCCTTGGTTCTTTATGCTCTCTTCCATGACGAATGGGCACTTGGAAACACACAATGCATGGTAAGACCACTTCAGTGTTATCATTGTTCAGTTTATGACCATTGCATACAGTGTCAGACAAAGGCAAATGCACTGCAGTAGCCCAGGAGATTTTCATCAAAGGGGGGGGACTGCATGCAAATTGTATAATTACATAAGCAAGTCTATCTGTTCATCAGAGCCCATTCCACCATAAAATATGACCCAGATTCACCAAATGAGTGGCTTAAGCTGTGGGGTATTTCTGTCTTAAAAAACACTCTGCCCCATGGGTTCTTACATCATGAGGTCTCATAAAGTCAGTGTCAGCTTTCTCTCATTCCCCCTGCCAAAATAACCTGTTCTAATTAATGCCCCCTAACCTGAATCACTTATGTCATGATGACTGGACATGCAGCTTTTCTACTACTCTACTTTGTTACATGAGTTTGTGTGTTTTAGACACAGACAGGGAAGAAAAGAAAATAGACAAGAGGACAGCTCCTGAAAAGTGAAGCCAAAACATTTGGAGCTCTTCCTACTAACTATCTGGTCATAGAGTCCGCCCCCTCCATGTAAACAGATGGGACATGACGCAAACTATAAAATCAGAATACATGCCTAATAATTTAATCTAAAATATGTTTTCTGTCATTTAAAGCTGGGGTTAGTAGTCAGATTTCGATACACTTTTTGTTATACTGGTTAAAATGATCTTTATGTCTTGATGACAATCATTACATAATGTGTAGCAAGAGCAAAAAAAAAATAGGCGCAAACCTGGGAAAACACCAACCAATCCCTGCCATCAAGAGCCAAATTATGAAACCAATCAAATCCCGTCCTGCCGTTCTGCCCGCCTCCTGCGCGTACATTTATGTTTGTTTGTGTTTTTAACTTTCACTATGATAATGTTTTGGTGTTTTCTTACCTCTGAGCGAGACATGAGTTGATGTAGTGCAAAACACAAACAGTCAGTTTGAATCAGTCACGATCATATGGTCACGAAGCAGCGGCGCTCTTGCATGTGAGCGGGGGCGTCGTTTTGGAGGAGCTTCGAGGGGAGGTGGGGAGGGGTTAGACGGAGTCCTGAGGACATGCTACATTCAAATTCATGCTAGTTTTCCTTAACTACCAACCCTACTTTTAAGTTAGTTTTTATTCTGATTTATGTACACATGTACACATTTAAATAGTCATTTAATGTTGAAAAGAGAGGATGTTATGTCATAGTTGACAGCTCTGCTGAAATGTGCGGCGCTGTTTACAGCAGAACAGTAGAACAAAAGGACAGCAAAATAAAATGCAACAAACACTGACACAAAAGTCATTGAACTTTTCTTTATCGTGAATGTCAGCTTTAAACCCAGAATCTGTTTCTGTGTTGACTGTGCCAACCTGACAAATCTGTCAATTTATCTGAAAAATGGGTGTTTTGGTTCATAAGAGGGTCTGCAAAACATGACTCAGAGAGTGAATCATTAATGTTCAGCAGATTCAAAAGGAGCCTTTTTGTTGTTGCTTTTGTTGTTTTAGGGGTGGGGCATTTTGGCTTCACTTTATGTATAAAGGGAGGAAGTGTCATCCATTTTTTCAATAACTTTTTACATTCAATGATTTCTGACTTTGCATCCTCAAGCAGATGTCCATTATTGTATTTGCTACAAATGGAAACTCTCTGTTTCAACCATGTTTTCTTTTTTCTTCTTTTTCTCTTTCTTTCTCGCTCCCTCTCGCTCCCTCTCTCTCTCTCTCTTCAGGTCAGTGGTTTCCTTATGGGACTGAGTGTAATCGGCTCCATTTTCAACATCACAGGAATCGCAGTGAACAGATACTGCTACATCTGTCATTCGTTCTCCTACAGTCGGCTGTACAGCTATCGCAACACTCTGCTGTTTGTTGCCTTAATCTGGGTGCTCACTATAGTGGCCATTATACCCAATTTCTTCGTTGGTTCTCTGCGTTACGACCCAAGAGTCTACTCCTGCACCTTCGCCCAGAATGTCAGCAGTTCTTACACGGTGGCCGTGGTGGTGGTTCACTTCCTGGTGCCCATTGCAGTAGTGACCTTCTGCTATCTACGCATCTGGGTGCTTGTAATTCAGGTCAGTATGGTGCTTCTTCAGACCTTTTAGGTCTTGGCAGAAACAGAGGATTTTTTTGTCCTTTTTTTTAACTTGCACAGTGACACAATCTGGAGAATAAAGCTACAGCACTGTCAAAGGGTAAATCCAAATCAGACTAGTAATTTAGAATTGTCAAGTGGAAAAAACTCAGTTTATCTTTTAACTGTAGAGAAAAGATAGCCTCACTAAACTACATCTTGATACACTTATTGAGCCTTTTAATTCCTCAATCCTGGGCTGTCTGTCTTAAAGAGAGGGGCTTTTATTTTGCAACTCCTATGGGAAGAACAGAGTTTCTGCTAAATATATAAAATAATGATCTTGAGTAGAAATGGTGAAATAAAGGTCAAAGGGTAAAATATTACATGTTTTAGCGACTCCAAAAGAAGCAGAAGGTCACCTTGAGAATTGTAATTCTTGATCATTGTTGGTATTTTAAATAACTTTCCAACTACAGTAACTTCTAACCAGGGATTTAAATAAGTACACTTTGCATATAAACACATTTTTCTCCAGGTTCTTCTTTTCCTTTGGGGATTCCAAAAATTAAATGTTAAAACCATCAGTTCAAGTGTCAGACCATCTCCTACTGGGAAATGGTACACAATGTTTTTCAATTCTTACTCTTAATGCTTCATCTTGAGTGATTTTTTTTAAATCCTAGAACACACTGCCAAAAAAAGAAAAAAAAAGCTCACTCATAATAATTTTCTGCAATATCACATTTAAGTTGAATATTTTGATCTTCAATAACAAGTAGGTGGAGATGGAAAAAACAACCTCTGAACACTGCTGAGATTTTTCAGATTTAGTGCCTCTGATTTCAGTGGAGGTATTGTGTTTGACAGGCAGATAGATGGACTGAATCCCTGGAGTGTTTGAATGTGTGGATTTGTGTGTGTGGATGTCACTGTAGGCTCTGTGTGGGTTTGTGTTTGTTTATGTGTGTATGTAGGTGTGTAAGATGGAGAGGCAGAGAAGAAACATTCGACTTCTGGCTAAATTTACTTCTGACTTCTCTTACTGTTCTGTGTTTTCTTCATGTCCAGGTGCGACGTAAGGTGAAGACGGAGGAGAGCCCTCGCCTCAGACCCAGTGACTTGAGGAATTTCATCACCATGTTTGTGGTCTTTGTGCTGTTTGCCATCTGCTGGGCTCCTCTAAACCTGATCGGCCTGGCGGTGGCCATAGATCCGTCCCGTGTGGCGCCTCTCATTCCTGAGTGGCTTTTTGTGGTCAGCTACTTCATGGCCTACTTCAATAGCTGTCTGAACGCCATCATCTATGGCTTACTCAACAGGAATTTCAGGAACGAGTACAAACGCATCGTCACCTCTGTGTGGGTGACTCGGCTCTTTGTGACAGAAACTTCGCGAGCCGCCACAGACGGCAGAAGCATGAAGAGCAAGCAGTCGCCACCCCCGCCGCTTAACAACAACGAGTCAGTGAGAGATCGCACCAACAAAGAATGAAATCTAGACTCTTTAAGCCTCTGAAATGGTTATTCCTGTTTTTATGTGACATTCAGTCAGACATGCAGCTAAAGAGCAAGTTCAAGAGATAAAACTGGAACACATGGCTGGGATTTCTATGAGCTTACACAGCCTGGATAAAGACTTTTTTACTATCATGGATATAGTTGTTAAATTATGTAATCACTATGAGTTTAACATTTCATGTTTCTTGCTTACGTGCTTCGCTTGAATGCTGAGGACGAGTCTCCTCTGTTTTGTAAGCATTACTGGAGACAACATTTAAAAGATGTTGTTGTGTCCTCAGAGAACAGAGCCATGCATTGCAGTTTTATTTTGCTCTTTAAACAATCTGAATGGTACATTAATATTTCATGGGATAGAAAATAATATCCTTTAATGCCTGCCGCTGTAGATTCACCGGCATATTTCACAAAGCTTGGAAAGCACTGGTAAACATTCACCTCTCTTTAGTAACTTTAAAAGCCTCAAAAAGTTCAACTTGCCTCAACTAAAGGAGAAAAAAAGTAGAAGAGGAGATAAAGTCAAATATCAGTCTGATGAGCTCCGACGTGGTGGAGGTCACATGGTCAGAACTGACATCTATACTGTGTAAAGGTGGCAGGATCATGCTTTATGCTGCCTGGTCTGGTGCTCTTGCACTGCAAACAAAAACTTAGTAATGAATCCAGTATTTAAAATCAGGATCTGACGTTACAGAACTTAGTAAGCTGCCGTTTCTAACAATCAGATTCAGTTTTTCAAAGCCCCAAAAAGGAAGATGCATATGATGTAGCAGGTGGACGACAACTACATATCTACTACTGTTGCTTTATCCATCATTTATCACATATCCTGTACTACTCAACTGTTATGGTGCACCGTTATATAATGGTATTGTAACCAGTATATGGTACCAGTCACTCAGGGCTGCATTCAGAGTAAACACACTTTGTTATTGTCCATTTATAATGGATGTAGTTTGCCGTTTTTGCCCCTGAATGCTCTGTTAACTTTACGAAAGAGATACTCAAACATTTCACACAGACAAGGCTACATTATCACAGTGGAGGTCCTTGCATTGAGATTGAGTTATTTAATTTTCTATGACTTCAAGGCACTGTGAGGGTTTTTTAATTGATGTTGAAATAGTGTCTCTCTTATACTGATGCCTCCTCATGACCCACAAATTAGATTACTTGCAACAAGATTGATTATTTCTCTTATACTAAATTTTGGTGCCTGTGTTTGGGTCAGGTTTTAAATGAAAGAATAATGGCTATGTTTCTTTCCTTTTTTAAAGTTATATTTTCAGGCATTTTTGCCTTTATTTGATAGCTGAAGAGAGACAGGAAATGTGGAGAGTAGAGAGTGGGGGAAGACGTGCAGCAAATGATGGAGGCTGGGAAGACCATGGCCTTTGTATATGGGGCGTGCTTAAACCGCTAGTCCAGCGGCGCCCCCTGGCTATGTGTCTATCTGTTTTAGTTCAGTTTGGCAGAGAGGAGTAAGTTAACAAGCAGTATAATTTTTTGGAATTAGCAACAAAAAAACTATTTTCTGTTGAAGTGTTGTTTTAGATGGAGAAACTCTCCACAAGATGAACAGGGTTTAATGTTTATGTCCATGTATCAAAGGTTTTTATTGTCAATTTTCACTATATAAACGAGACATACAGGAAAAACAAGATGCTGTTTCTGTCTTCCAGCTTTGAAATATCTAAAGTTTAAATATGAAATACAATAAAATACAATGTTAATGTGCAAAAGCAGCTGAGGTAGAGTCCTTGTATGTAGTGGGTGTGTATAAATGCTCCATTGCTCTTTGATGACAGAACCGTGTGCATACATTATTCAGACAGAGCACACATTATGATACCTGGGCTGTGATGGGGCAACGTTAAACTGGCACAATTAGTCTTCCTTTGAAAGCTAGCTAACAGTAATAAATCTGACTTTTTAAAGTGTTGTCGATACGTTACAGTTAATAATTTTAAATTTATATTTTTGGGGCATTTACGCCTTTTATGGACAGGACAGTTGGAGAGAGACAGGAAATGTGGGGAGTAGAGAGTTGGGGAAGACATGCAGCAAATGGCTGAGGCTGGAATCGAGCCTGCGACCTCTGCGATGAGGTCTATAGCGTCTATATATGGGGCGTGCTTAGACCGCTAGGCCAACGGCGCCCCAGTTACTCATTTTTATGTAGCTACAAATCAGTGCATTACCTCATACCTCTGCATCCTGAACAAAGAAAAGTAGTGGACAGTGAAAACAGTGTTGACAATGGGTGATAGTGCTCATTGGAAATGTAGTCCCTATCTCAGAAAAACACTACCAGTTTTGTCCACAGGGGTCTCCAGATTCAACATAATGTGAAAGTTCCTCACAGTGCCTTTAGTCAAGAGTTAATCAGCCACACATACCAAGAAGTTAAACTGATAATGTTCTGTCTGATTCAAGCTGCAATGTCAAAGTGATTCACGCATAATTCATCAGTAATATCATTTTATACAATCTATATGCGCCTGTCAACATATCAACAAATTAGAGTGCTTAACTTGTTAAATGTCTCCTAATAGCAGCAGTGATGTGTAGCGGATGATTCTTATATACACATTAATATTGTAACTGTCAAAATCAAAGACAACCAACATCAGTTTCATCTAAAAATCAGCTTCTAAATGGAGCTATCCTTCAGTTTTTTACATGCATAATTTAAAACAGTTGTCTGACTGAGCTGGTGTAACTGATGCTAATCTCCAGGCCCCACAGTAACAAAGGAAAAAAGGAGTTCTTGATATTATCTTCCTCCTTTGTCAGTTAAACCCATAACATCAGAAATGAAAATCTAAAAAGTAAAGTGATACATTTACTGAATGTGGGGAAAGCAATAAAGAATACGCACATGCTCCTCTGCCTCCAACATCATATGCATCTTGTGCAAAATTTCTGCTTGGCTTAATGGTTTATGTTCTAATGAAACGGTTTCTTTGGCCAGGGATGTATTGATGCTTTCACTGTGGCCAAATGAACAAAAATGAAGAAGAGCACAATGTGGAAAGCATTGGGAGTTTTATTGTCACTTGGTCGTATTTCATTCTGCAGAGGAGTGACATTCATTGCCTCTTTACAGAACAGTGTTTGAAAAGATGGAGATTGTTGAGAAGATACAGCTCATATCTGTATTCCCATCTCAGGGTGCCTACCAAACAATTTATTGTGTTCCTCAGTTGTCTGAAGCATCTGCAGTTTATTGGCTGCTGTATAAGGAAGTCTGAAGACGGTTCAAAGGGATCTTTTGTAAATTACTGTCAGTGTGGTTTTTAACTGTGGTATACTGTTAATGGAAATGTATCCAACATGTGCTTTTTTATATACATGAAGCTCAATAACCCTACAAAATTTAAAGTTTATTATTAGATGATGCTTAACTCCTCTTTCTAATAACTCCTCTACAGCTGCAAAGTGCATCTAAAACAACATCCTGCTTAATTGGCATGTACATTGCGTTTCTGCAAATACATTTGTTTCTCAGTGTGGAGTGATAGAATCAACTTCAAATTGCACAAATAAAACATCCAAGAATGGCAGAACAAGTTTCTACTAATGTTTAAAAAATGACTTATATTGAATTTCAATTCAATTTGTAAGTTATTATACAGGGTTAAAAGTGCAAAGCCATAGATCAAGAGTGGTTACAGATCGCAAAGCTCAAAGTCGTACTATAAATATTCATCAGATGGGAAGGATGTGAGAGGAATGAAAACAGAGGGGGGGGGGGGGGGGGGGGGATTTGGGAGCAAACAAAGATATTTCCAAAGCAGAAGAGGCGAGAAGAAAGGGTATGTGAGGTTTTTAATTCTGATAAATGGAAAGACAGGCTGGGCTGCTGTGGTCAGAAAGTCATTCAAAGGTGCAACTTCATTTCAGGGAAAGGGGAGCTTGGTAACAAGAGAAACAACAAAAGATTGATGTTGTCAGGGCACAGGTAACGACTAACACTCAGCTGTGTTTTTTAGATGCACTTGGAGGGAAAGACAGACTTCATTCAAACCAAAGAAAGTTGGGTGTTCATACACTTTTGGCAAGTTATTGCTGGAATAAATCTCCAACACACCTTGGATACTTTATATGTTTTTCATTCATACGTACTGCCTTACAGTTTATACAACAGTGTCAAATGTTGATTAATATGGCAGGTGCTGTATTTCCACTGGAAAAATGAATCCATTCAGCAGACATAGCTGACCTCCATGATGCTTGTTTTAGAAATTCAGGACTACAGAGAGTATTAGGGCCAGGTGTGAGAAAAAAACATTAGAGGAAGTTTTTATGTATTATGTACTTTGAAAAGTAAGTTGAATAAAGTTATGTGAATACCGTTGAAATGTTGAAGAAGATAAGTTGAACTTTACCTGGAATATCAATGGTTGCTGAGCAGTGATGTCACATTTTTGCTTGAAAAGGTTTAAGCTGCTACAAGGTATATATCATATTTTCAGTTTGCTTTAGAATAATGTTTATAGCTGTTTTTAAACACAGTCTTATTCTTTTTTAAATCCAATTTCAATGTGAAGCTAAACAACTGAAGAGATGACTGAAGTTGATTTTTCCAGTCACATTTTTAAACCACTGAAACCGAAACTTCAGTAAAGTTAAACTTTTGTTTAACGTGTTTGTATATGATCTTAATTAGCCTAGATGGGATTAGTGGAGCCAGCATATTGTGCTAGTTTAACCCTCCTGTTATGTGTGTTTCTCTGGATCAGCAATGATGTTCCTGGGTCAGTTTGACCCGGGGCTTATTCAATTATCCAAAAGTGTCAGAACCTCAAAAAATCCCAATAAATATAATTTTTAATCTATTTTTTAACTCCATTACTAACCATATAAATCAGGATTTAGTCCATTGGTGTTCTTTAATTCTCACAGTTAATGGTTCAATGAGGATAACTCACTCGTCTTTCATTGAAATTAATGTTAAAACTTTTTTTTATGTACATTGGAAAGCCCTAAATATAAATACAATATTTTTACATGACATAGATTTTTGTTTATTTTATTTTACATTTGGATTTATTTATTTTTTTATGTAGTGATATTGATAAATTAACATGACACATCTGCTGTCACATGCTGCCCAGATTTTCATGCTGCATTTATCTGGTTTGGAAGGCATATATTGCCTAAAATAGACTTGTAAAAGGGTCAATTTGACCCGCAGCACAACAGGAGGGTTACATCTCTAAAGTATCTGATATTAGGCTGTGCAGATGAGCAGAAGACATGTTGCATTTTTAAATCCTGACTTTTTTTCCGATGATGTATTGGCTTTTTATTCACAAATAAATTACACAAAGAGCAGGGGAAAGCAAATGTTAACTAGCGAGTGAAATGGGATTGGGTACTGGAAATGTGGTGTCACACTTAGCAACCGTTAACTTAAATCTAAAAATGTAATCCCAGTTTTTTCTTAATATTTCAACTTTATTCACGAAATTCCAACTGTATTCTGGGCATTGCCTTTTTCTCAAAGTGCTTTATAAAGAAAAAAACCTCCTCTCATTGTTTTTTCTCATCCCTGGCCCTTACACGCTTCCTCACTGGATGGTCTTTAAAACTTTAGAAAGTCTGCTGCAGCTGAAGTGCACCTGGGTCTCCAGCAGGATGCTCAAATGCAGATACAATAAGAACAATTTTTTATTTTCTTTTTGTACGTTGTGTTTTTATGTCTATGTGCCCAGCAGAAAACCCATGTAACTATGTTCGTTTGTGTTCTCTGTACTCACTGTCTGCACCTTTTGTCCAGGCCTTTTCTCCAGCAAACAAAATGACAGCTTGCTTGTCACCTTAAAGGTTACAGTTTTCCAACTTGCACGTGATCAGAATGCCGTTTCTGGTGGTATTCAGTACAAACTTACAGCTTGAGTTTTCTGCTGTGCTGCAACTTTTCTTTGGGCTGAGACAGTCTGAAAGTTGAACGAAAGCTCTGCCATAAACAATATGAGTTTATTGAATTGATTCGTTCTTAAAAACAAGCCTTTAAAAACAGCCCAAGTTAATCAAGCCTGAAAGAAGGGGCTGTTTGAGATATTTACTTAATTATCCAGAACATAAATAAATGACCAACTTTGGTAGGGCTCTTTTCTTTTGGGACAGGAAATGTATCATGGTGTTTTATTGCCTCACATGGCTGTGTTTCAAACAGATGAGAAGCTGCAGCGGTCTCACAGCAGAAGCTACAGGTGTGCTTGTGATGTATGTGAATATCACTGGCGCTGATCATGATTTCAATCCCTGGGGTAAAATGTCATGAATTGAAAACATGGATGTATAAACTGATGGTGTACATACAATCCTGCCTTCTAAACCCACAAGGTTGTCGTAATGTTTGCCACTGGAAGATTGAAAGCTCAGGTTTCTATGTGCTGATAATCCTCCTGAGTGGTGTACTCAGTGAGGAAACATACCTTTGAAATTCTGCATCATGCTGCTGGAGTGCCTCTTGCGTCCTCGCCAGCATCCGTGCACAATATCCATGCAGGGCTGATACTGACTTCCGAGAAGCATTCCCTGCTCACTCTCAGCTCCTGAGTTTCCTTTTTCTTCCATGTGATCTCTGTTCGGGTGAAAAAGCAACGTGAGAGGAAGCAGCCACTTTGCATTTTAAAGGCTTGTATTGGATAGCTTCAGTACACACGGTTGCCACATTTCAACCGTTTGTCATTTCAGGCTGCAGATTACAAAACATCCCCAAATCACAGCAACTTGATTAAACTAAAGTGATTTGCAGTTGATAAAAAAAGTGGTATGCTAATTAAAGCTCTTGTTCATCAAGGCCACAGTGTGATTTGGAATACAACATGGCCTTTTGATCAGTGTTACTGTCTGCTCTGCAGAAACCTGGCAACCCTGTGAGCAGCATTTAAATATTCTCTGTGGCACAGCGGCAAACCCTGAGAGGCATGTCTGCATGGCACAGCCCAGACTACACACAATACTTTCCTCTTGTAGATTTTTCGATGCTGGGGGATAAAGGAATTTGGTTTACATGTTTTAACTCACTGCTCTCTGCCTTTATTTTCAGGTCAGGTGGACATACTCTCTACTCACAGTGCCCAGTTTGTTGTATGTGTCATTTATGAGTTATGTAACAGTGTGACAGCATTAGCTCAAAGATAAAGACAGAAGAGGATGCACCACTGATCAAATTTCACACAGTTTAGCTTCACCCGTACGAAAATAAAAAAGAGGCAGCCTTGGGAATATGATTGAATGCATTTACAGTGAGCTGTCACAGGAAATACAGTCACAACCCACAGAAAACAAAAGCTTGGTAATACATTGTCTGCACTGTTTACAGGAAACAAACCAATCACACGTTAAAACTGTGACTAAGGAAATATTAATGCTGTTAAATGTTTGCAAAGCACAAATCCTTTTCCGCCTGATAAATATTTACACTCTGCAGCTCCTTAATTGGCTGCAGCTCATTAGGCATAGGTCAAATATCCGTCTGCTGACAGCCTGAATTCTTTGAATTGAACCATCAGGTGGAAAGAGGAAGTTCTGTTACTGCTGTAATGTTTGATCTCCTTTTTTGGCATACACACGCCAGATTAAACAAGACATTTTAAAAACGTCTTTTTGGAATAAAAGCAAGGTTGGATGTTTGGAGAAGTTGTGTTATGGGCATTAAGCCAGTCGACTCTTTGTGTCTTGGTGATTGTCTTCTGTTTTGGAGGCTTTGTGAATGTGCATGCTTGTCTGATGTTCTTTTAAACGACTGGTGTTCATTGACAAGAATTTGGCGCAAGCTGCGACACCCTGCAAATGGTCACATGAGTAACATGAACCAAAGGGAAATCTGTGGAATGTAACAGAGTTTGAAATTTCAACCCCTCAACAACAAAAAAAAGGCTTGGTTGTGATGCTGAGTCTCCTCAAAGCGACCTGTGTATAAAGAGATTTGCATTCAGTGTACAGTTCTACTGAAACACAGTGTTATGGAAAAATAAAGTTGATATATCAAGCTTTTGTGATATTTGCTTGTTAATGTATTTGTGAAACCACGCAGCACACTCAAAAAGATGAACTTTTGTCGCTCTCCTTTTCAGCATTTCATGAATCATACTTTGAAAGGTTTCTTAAAAGCCCACATTCATTGTTAGAAACAGATTTGTCATTGTTGCCGGGGTTGCCAGACTTTTTCTGAGTGTTTTGACTGAAACTTTCCTGCAGTTGAGGCTCAGAAAAAGGCTGAATAAGAGCCTGTCCTGCATGATGCAAACTCTGAACTCCCTCTTTCTAACTCTACTTTTTTAAAAGGCAGGAGAGATTGATAGATAGTTGGAACAGAGAGCAAATTGCTGCCCTTAGTTTGGGGGTGAAACAAGGCTTTGAATGGGGCGTGGCCAGAGGTGGCATAGGTGCTCTTTGATTGTCTCTAATTGGCCACCCCAAAATCCTGAGCTATAATTTGCCTTGTGAGAGGCAGGCTGTGTTTTAACAGGTTACTCATAGATCCCTTTACATTACTCCAATTTTCTCTTGTTGGTACTTTTAATAAAAGAAAAAGACTTCACACATCTATTTAAAAAAACAGGTGTGTGGGAGAGGAATCAGTCCATCAAAAATTCAAGCAAACTCCTGCACACTGTCTTACTGCCAAAAACACAACATTTTGTAGGTTTGCTAGAGCCCTCAAAGATTTGAGTTTAGAAAAATAATATGATGCCACTTTATTGTGTTACTTTAGACTGTACTTTAAAACAGTCGTTGTCAGTTTGGGTTGGGTTGAAGCCAAGAGCTTTACACCACCCCCTGTTGACCAGCTGCAGTATAGGTCACAAACCCCGCCTCCGCCATGGGAACATCAGTCAAACTGTAAAATTAAAAGGCATATCAAATACATTTTCAAACATGGTTTCAGTAATGATAGTGACTTCTTTTGTGCAATTGAAGTCGCATCTTCTATGGCCTTCCTTCAAAACAACTCAACAAACTACAATATATCCAGAACTCTGCCGCCCGCCTGCTCACCCACACCCGCTCCCGTGACCACATCACCCATGTCCTCCAAAACCTCCACTGGGTCCCTATCAAACAGCGCATACATTTTAAAATCCTCCTTCTCACCAACAAAGCCCTCCATAACCAGGCCCCCTCTTACCTCACCGACCTGCTCCACCACCACAGCCCCTCCCTTAACCTCCAATCCTCCAATGCCCACCTCCTCTCCCTACCAGCTGACACCAAGCAATTAACCTGGGGGGACAGAGCTTTCTCTGTCCCTGCCCCCACCCTCTGGAACGCCTTACCTTTAAACATTGGAAACTGCCCCAACGTGTCCACCTTCAAAACACTCACCAAAACCCACCTATTTAGAACTGCTTTTAATGTATGATTACTTTTAAATTTATTTTATTCATGTTTTTATTATTCTGTTGTTTTATATGATGTTTTATCCTTTGTGCAGCATTTTTGAGTTTTTAGAAAAGCGCTTTATAAATAAAATGTATTATTATTATTATTATTATTATTATTATTATTATTATTAGTTGCTCATTTTTCCTAAGAAGTTTAGTTTTAATCAGTTATTTGATTTTAAGAAGAGTGGATGTGACACCATGATTGTCGGATCTGTTGACAAACGCAAGCTCACAAGTTGTGTACTTAACAATCAGAGTAGAGTAATGGCAAGAGAAAACACAAGAGCAATTAAACTTTCCAAAGTCATAAGTACCTGCTTCAAATCAACACATTAATCTGTTCTGATGTGGACTGTAACCACCGGAGGGATTATTCTATCAGTGGGTTCAATGTGTGTTTTGGTTGATTGTATTCATGCCTTGGCTCCAACAGTGCAAATGTTGGAGCCTAGGGAGGCGGTCTTTAGGCTTCAAAGCTCACAATGGGCGGAAATGAAGAAACACTGTTTAAAAGATTAAAAGTAATACACAGCAATAAAATATCTGTATGATATTGTCATGTAATTAGTATACATGATTAGAGGAGACAGAAATGCTAAATAAAGCTATTATTTTGTCTGTACGTGCCCCTGAACGCAGCTTGTAAAGTGAAGGCCTGTCACTTGGTCACATTAGGCATGCCTGCAGCACTTGTGGGATACTATATCTTAATTTCTTAATTTAAATTTTGTGCACTTGTTTATCCATGAAACTTAAATTAAATTCACTTTTTAATTAAGGCCTTAGCCCTTTCAACTGTAAAGGAAAATCCAATTATGAGCCCATGATAGTGTTTTTAGCAACCTCTTACACGCTCACAACACTTCAAATTAATTTATAGTTACTCAATAAACATCAGTCCTTTCCTTCTGCTCCACAGTGTGTGTGTCTGTGTGTCTGTGTGTCTGTGTGTGAGGGAGGCAGGGATTGCCAGAGAGAAGCAGGCATTGGGTAAAGGTAAATGAAGATTACATTTTATAACACAGCAGGGCCTGTACAAGTGGCTGGAGGTGATCCAACACTAGAGGCAGAGGATTATGACCAACAAAGAGGGGTGTTAAGAGAAATTACTGCTTGCACATGATGAATAATTTCAATGGGGTGATATCCAGATGGTGGTCTTAGTTCATTCCTGTAATCAAGCTCAATGCACCCATCACACTGATGTTGGAAGAAAAGGACAATCAGTCATTACAATCATTCCACACGGCGTATAATACTTTCATTAATTTCATGTCTGATTGATTGCATGAGAACAAGGTTTGCCCCCTACATCAAATCTGTGTCATTTCTAATGAAACGCAGCCTCTCCACCCACACGAGGAGGTCAGCTGATATCAAAGAGATTAACACAGCTTCCAAATATGATCATTTTGTGTCACTTACTATCACTGCGATACTCCACCCCCCATTCTTCTGTTTAATACCGAGCTGTTATCACACCCCTCCTCAAAAAAGTGAATGTCACAGGTTCAAAGGATCAAACAGCTGATTCACTCATAATTCTAGTTACAGACTCCAAGTAGGCAGACAGGTTCCATATAAAGATGGAAGTGACAGGTTGTGTCTGCCTGTAGTGATTCTGATTGACATTTAACGTGTAAAGAGGACTTTAATTGCACCTAATGCATGGATTAACAAAGATAATCCATACCCTAGATTAACTTTGTTAATCCATGTGCTAATTACACCCAGAAGCAATATTATACTGTCAGAGTCCTCTGAGATTAGAGGGCACGCTTTAATGAAACTCCAGGGATTTACCTTAAGTATCATAGTCTAAGACATGATGAGGTAAATATCATTTGGATATTTGTTAGGAGTTCAAATTTCTTTAAAAAAAAAACAAGCTTGCCAATGAATAAAACCTTGGCTAGCTTGTAAAAATAAGATTTTAAATTCAAACACTGATGACTCAGTCTTGGACTTGAATTCATGCATTGACTGCATTAAGCCTTGGAAGATGGACAGGAAGACTTGAATTGATGTATTAATAATGATCTTTTTTTCTTTTAACCTTCCTGTTATGTTCGTTTCTTTGGGACAGCAATTATGTTCCTGGGTCAATTTGAACCGGGGCATATTTAATGGCCCAAAAGTGTCAGAATCCCAAAAAATCCCAATAAACATTTTTTAATCTCATTATAACTAATAATGATAACTCACTCGTTTTTTATGAAAATTCATGTTAAAACTTTTTTTAATGTACATTGGAAAGCCCTAAATATAATTACAATAGTTTTACATGACTTAGATTTTTGTTCATTTTATTTATATTTTTTTTTTTATGAAGTGATGTCGATACATTTTTCTATATGTTGATTGTGCTAATTAAGCCAAGTAGAAGAAGTTTCTTACCGAAGAAATACTTAACATTTTTCCTTAGATTTTAACTTTAAAATGGGTCAAATTGACCCGCAACAAAGCAGGAGGGTTAAAGCCAAAACATCTTACCTAGTTTCAGGCAAGAACTGATATTCACCTGAATGCGCTTTATCAATTTATCAATCAATCAATCAATCTTTATATAGCTCCAAATCACAACAAATGTTATCTCAAGATGCTTTATAAACAGAGCAGATCTAGACCCAACCCAAGTTATATTTATATTAACAAAGACCCAACATCAAGACAGGATAAGATCCAGTCCAATCTTAGAGACAGGACTCAGTCTGATCTCATCTTAATCCACCATGAGCAGAGTACTTTGAAGCATTTAGCAAGTTACAGCGACAAGGATAAACTTCCTTTAACAGGCAGAACCCTCCAGCAGGACCAGACTCATGTTAAACTGACATCAAAGGGATGTTTATGTGTCGTCTTGTTCAGAAACAGTTGCTATCACGATGCCTAAAGAGGTGCCACCAATCATGCATCAGACCTAGGTAATGGGGACTGGTGTCAAACTCAGACTCAGGTAGAGGGGACTCTACTCTGATTATTTTTTGGTGACTCAGACTCGACTGAAATTTGAGGACTGGCTTCTCAAAACTGGACTGAGGCTTTGCAACTTGATGACACGATGTCTTCAGAAAAATGAGAGATTCTCTGATACTTAAATGTAGTAAGTCTGTACTTTAAACACATGCGCCCTGTTCACCACATGGAGCACTTCACATTTAAAACAGATAAAACATGGCTGGTACGTTCCCACTGAGCCTGACTCAGCAGGCTTTTAGACAAAAAATATCTTAATCCAGCATGAGCAGAGCACTTTGCAGCATTTAGCTAGTTACAGTGGCAAGGACAAACTTCCTTTAACATGCAGAAACTTTGAGCAGAAGTTCATGTTAGATAACCATCTGCCTCGACCAAGTTGGACTTGAAAAGAGGGATGTTTATGTGTCATCTTGTTCAGAAACAGTTGCTATCACGATGCCTAAAGAGGTGCCACCAATCATGCGTCAGACCTAGGTAATGGGGACTGGTGTCAAACTCAGACTCAGGTAGAGGGGACTCTACTCTGATTATTTTTTGGTGACTCAGACTCGACTGAAATTTGAGGACTGGCTTCTCAAAACTGGACTGAGGCTTTGCAACTTGATGACACGATGTCTTCAGAAAAATGAGAGATTCTCTGATACTTAAATGTAGTAAGTCTGTACTTTAAACACATGCGCCCTGTTCGCCACATGGAGCACTTCACATTTAAAACAGAGAAAACATGGCTGGTACGTTCCCACTGAGCCTGACTCAGCAGGCTTTTAGACAAAAAATATCTCAATCCAGCATGAGCAGAGCACTTTGCAGCATTTAGCTAGTTACAGTGGCAAGGACAAACTTCCTTTAACATGCAGACACTTTGAGCAGAAGTTAATGTAAGATAACCATCTGCCTCAACCGAGTTGGGCATGGAAAGAGGGATGTTTATGTGTCGTCTTGTTCAGAAACAGTTGCTATCACGATGCCTAAAGAGGTGCCACCAATCATGCGTCAGACCTAGGTAATGGGGACTGGTGTCAAACTCAGACTCAGGTAGAGGGGACTCTGCTCTGATTATTTTTTGGTGACTCAGACTCTAAAATTTGAGGACTGAGCTCTCAGACTCGAGGCGTTGCTCCTTAAATGACAACACTGCCTCCAGAAAAATGAATGAGAGATTTAGTTATCCTGTGCTTTAAACACGTGCACCCTTTTCATCACATGGACCTCTTCACATTTAAAAGAGCCAAAACATGGCAGGTACGTCCCCACTGAGCCTGACTCAGCAGGCTTTTAGAGAGAAATGGGATCAAAGCAATCATGCTGTTTTTTATGTATTTGTGATAAAATCATGTCTTAACTGATGATATATGACTAAAAGCTATTTTGCCTTTCCTTTTGCATTTTATATGATTTACTTTGGATTTATTTGTATCACATTTAAAACACCTTGGCCGTATCAAAGAAAAACATGTTGTTTTTTACAGTGATCTCTATGAAATATTTGTTTACTACTTAATAGCTGTTTAAACTCTGTAAACCATTTATCTCTGGAATATTTTGTATTTGGTAAACACCAAGCAGATTATTCAGACCCACAACGCTGCCTTATGAATTCTGCACATTCCAATCGAACAGAAAAACAAACTTTACCAACTTAAAGTCTGGTGTGGCTGATATATTTGGAAAATACACAACCAGTGAGTATCACCTCCTCTAAACAAAGAAAAGTCCAAATGCAAAGTTCAAATGCAGCGTAAGAAAGATGACCTTTCCTCGACGCAAACAAACCATGATTCCTCTGAACTTTATCTTTTAAGAAATGACCGGTCTTTTAGAAAATGGCTTTCATACAACTTCCTCCCGTTGACTTTATAAGCCAAACACCTGGAGTTAAAATATTCTCCAAGAGCCAGACTTGAAACTCAAGCGTGGCAGAGAAAAACATGTCCAATACTATTGACTCTGAACTGCCTTATCCGTATTACAGCCTTTGTTCTGCTGCCAACAAACCCCTCTTCTACCGCTTCACTTCAAACACTTTTTCAATGACTATATTTTGCAGCTGGGGAAGAGGTGCAATGACTGGCTGCTTCAGGAGTCCGCTGCCTGCTCTCTGCTGACGACCAAAAAGAGCCTGAAGACTGACAACAGCTGTTAAAGCCTCCGCACAGTTGTCTTATGGTTGTCATGGCGACAGATGCAGAAAACACCAGGCCTTCTGTCTAACAAAATCAACAGCTCTAGACAAACTAGGAGTGTAAAGCAGACAACCTGTCATGCTCCCACAGCATGAGCAGAGAAGAATAGGTTGTCAAGTTTTCATTTTGTTTTGGGGTCATTGTGTTGCTGCATTAAACATCACATTAGCACTCTCAGCTGAAGCAGAGTGTCATGTCTCCAACAATGTTACCCCAAGACATGTGTCTTTGTCACCAGCTCTATGACTGCTCTGTGAAACTGGCTTAAAATGTGTGTTTTTAACATTAAAATGGTTAGGTATTCTATATGTATATGTGCTGTACATACAACTAGCAGCCAAACACTTATCTGACTTACCAAGGGTTAGGGTTGGAAAGAGTTGGAACGTTTCCAGTAAATTTCCAGAAAGTTTCTAGAAAATTACCTTAGAAAGTTAAGGTGGGGAATTTTGGAAATACTCCAAATTGGAAACTTTCCATGGGAGCTTATGGGAAAGAACTGGGAATTGAGGGTAATTTAATGGAAAGGCCAATGAGAACTGATGTGTGATATCCAAGCATAAATATTTGTTGTGTGATATCCAAGAATAAATATTTGTTTTGTTATAAGCGGACATCCATCCAAAATAATACAATTAAAACAGATTTATTTGTAAGTAGAACTTTATCAAGTGTTAAATATTTAATTGAACAATCAATTCTTTCACTGAAGAACAAAAAGTTGAAAGTCCCAACAAAGTCCCATTCAAAATGTTAAATGAAAGGAGACCCTCTCCCTCCAAAAAAGTCCCATTCAACATGCAAATAAAAAAGCATCTTCCCTCAAGCTTCTCAAGCCTAGCCTCTGCAGGATTCTACAAATCGTCTGCATGTGATGGATGAATGGCATAGATATTCAACTGTACTTGCATGTAATCTGTTTTAGTCAGGAGTATGCTAAAATATATTTTCCCCAACTATATTCAAGTTCCCTATGAAGAGCCAACCTTCAATTTAGTAAATTCCTGGTTTATTCCCGTTTATTCCCATAAATTCCTGTTAATTCCCATGGAAAGTTTCCAACTTTGAAAATTCCTGGAATTTTGCAACCCTACCAAGGGTGCTATCTGCTGCCAAGCACCACAATGTGCAGTGTAAGTGAGATTGTTATATTCCATCTAGTATAGCATTGTTCAAGTTGCAAATCAACTTGCACCCACATCAGTTCTCATGGACCTGTTTGTCTCAGAATGAGGTGTGGTCAGGTGCAGTGGCTGTTGCTACCTCAAATTCTGCACCTGCACCAAAACCTGGTTTAAAGTTCATGGCTCAGTTACTGCCTGATAACTAAAGGGGAACACTAGAAAGACAGTAAGATTACATCATTACATACATAGCAAAATACCAATGCTGAATATATAAAATACCACCATTTGTTTATGACCACTTCAGGAGCTGCATTTGTCATCATTGCTATCAATTACAATTCTTCTCACAATTATTCTTCTTAACATGGAAAGACTTCCATCCATCCATCCATTTCATCCACTTAACCCAGGTCGGGACCCAGAGGCAGCCATCCAAGCAGATCGACCCAGACAACCCTCTCCCCAGCAACACTTTCCAGCTGCTCCTGGGGAATCCCAAGGCATTCCCAGACCAGGTGGAATATATACAGTCTATGTGGTGCCAGGGATTAGGATGGCCAGGTCTGCCACCTGGCCTCCTGTGCACCCAACCCCCATGCCAAGTTGTGGGCCCACAGGGTGGCGACTCCACGTTGTCTTTTCAGGCTGAGCCCGACTGAGCCCCATGGAGGAAAGCCCTGCCACCAGACGCTTGCCTTATCCAGTAAATAAACTAAAACTTAAATTATCTGAAGTATGAACACTTCTACAGTGTGAGAGGAGCTAACTGTAGAATACATGTTTCAGAAAAAGTATTTGACATTTATTCTAATTTTCTAGTTTGACCCATGTCTTAGCCATTTACATGGGGACGTCTGGCTTTAAACTGGCTTCACTTATGTGGAGCTGCCATGCCATCCACTTTCTCATACGGTTTATAGCTTCCATAGGTTGCATCATTCCTCCCACACTCCCCACTGACACACAGGTCTTATGAAATATGTGTTAAGTTGTTTGTTTGTCGATTGTTTTCTAGTAATAGACTGAGACCACTGCACACAATAGTGGGGAGGTGCGGTGCAGTCGTGACGGGCTCCAGCTTTGCGTGGCTCTGAATAGAAAAATGACAAGTGGTTCAGAAAATGAATGAATGGGTGTTATGTGGAAAATAGATCACAGTGTCTCCAACTATTGTGTATGTTTCAAATTGAAGGCCAAAGCATTGTCTAACAACATATGTCTTTATATAGATAAGAAGTGTAATCATAACTTAGTCGTCGTTTCTTACATAACACGCGGAAAAACCAATCCATATTATTAAGACATACACTTATATATGTGTTTCTTCTCTGTGTGTGCATTTTTCAAAGGATTTCTATCATTTTTCTTCTCTACACTTTCAATCCTCCATAAGATGAAAATTTCTCTCTTTCACGACTTCACCTGCCCCTTTCTTGACTCACCTCTCTAAACCCTAAATCCTCTTCATGGATTATTCTAGCAGTAAACAAGTCTTCCCTGCCTGTCTACTATGTTGAGTTTTATTTTCCACACCTGTGTGCATCATTCCTTCTGAAGTAAAGGAAATTTGGTTATCTATCTTCTTCTAACACTTTGTCTCTAACAAAAGCCGATTCATCATTTCCTTCAGAAGTCAATTATTCTAACATTTTGAAAGCAAAGTTTGATTTAGTGTTTGATTAATATGTGAGCAAAATTCATGCACACAGTTATTAACTTAGTGTTAATAGGAGTGAAGCTCGATATCATCTCCATTAACTGTGGGTTACTATGTCTTAACATCTGCTCTGACTCAATTATTCATTGCTGCATAAACTTTTAGTGGCTGCATGTAATTGCATTACCTTAATTCATAAATAGAAAATGTCAAAACCCCAACAGCAGTCCATTAGCATGCTGCTGTATGGTATACTGCTTTGCAAGTATAAGTGAGGGATTTGTCAATATGTGAAATGCATATTAATGTATCAGTCTGAGAGGTTTGAATGAAGTTAAGATTGGTGCTTTGATACCAGTGAACTCTATAAGAAAACTTTGTGTGTTATAAGTTCAGATAATAAGCTTTATCTTAAATAGAAAAATGGTGGAGAGCACATAAATGTATGTGCCCACTTTAATTCAGACCTTTCCCTTTTGTCCTCTGAGCCCTTTTCAGATTGAACAGTATGACTAAGTTTTTGAAGCAGTTTTTTAAAGTCTGAAGGGCGTTTAGTACTTCCATGAGGCTCTTCAGGTTTAATGCACATGATAATCACGTCATCATGATGTCAAAATGTCAAAAAAGTACATTATTAATTCATTTTAGTTGTCTTTTGTACCTGAGGTTCTTTTAAAATGACATTTTCCATGAATAAAAAACAGTCCTTTTTATTGTCCCTCTCTCTTTTCTCTCACTGTAACAGAACATCTTCTCTAAGGACATAAAAAGAAGAATTTATATGTGAGATCTGACGAGTCGGGCATAATTCTGTAAGCAATGGCATTATGCTTCAGCAGTGCGAAGTTTAATGGTCAATGAATTAAGCATCTGCAGAAGATCTTTACACAAAAGCAGAGTGAGCCATTGAATGTTAATAAAACATGGCCTATATAATGTAGATATTAGATAGATTTCATTGTCACTACTTAGTTTTCTCCTTTTCCTCAGGCCAGATCATCCCTATTTAACTCATTTGTATTACAGTTACTGTTAGTAAACAACTTTTTTTTTTATTTCAAAGGCAGGCTTTGCAAATTCAAACAGTGCAGATAAATGCTCTGCAAACTGTTATGTTGTTGCACATGAATAGTCAATGCACATCTTAGTCTCTGAATTGTTACTTCCTGGGTAAATGATTACAGCCTCTAAATGAGAACTGCTGCTTTAAACAATTAATGTTGCTTGTTTTCAAAGCAGGAACAACGTGAAGAGCAATTATGCCATCTGTATTTTTCTTTTCACTCTGCAGGCATGTTGAGTACCAGTGGGATGTATGTAGATCTATGAGAGGATCTTGATGTCTCCATTCGAAAGTACTTATGAAACAGATAATGGATTTCTCTTTGAAATGCATCAAGAGACTCTTGGTGCATATCAATGTCAAACATGACTGATGTTCGCACTGTTAACATTTCAGAGAAATGTTTTCAAATGGCATACAGTCTCAGAGAAATAAAACTGCAATTGGTGGTGCTTTACAGATAAATCCAGTTGGGTTAATAGACGATTGCCTGGATGTTTGAGTCCGTGTTCACATGCTGAAAACTCATTGAGCTGATTGGCAAGCACTCCCCAGCTCTCCTGATCCAAATCTGCTCAGAAGAGGCAGTGCAGAAGGTGTCTCAGTTGCCCGACTGGAAGGATTAAAGACAACATCAAACAGTAATCTGAGATCTGTTCATTACAGTTCCTCTGATAAAATGTAAATATGAATGCGAGTTATGCAAGTTGAGAGAGTTGCTGAGGACTGTTCATGCAGTTTAATGATGCGGACATGGTGACAATCATTGATTTGTAATAAATCACATGAACCATAAAATGTCCCAATCATCAAGTAAACAACTTAAGCAACAATCATATTTCCTCTCACAGTGTTGTGAATTGTGTGATTACATATATTAGCAGTTTATGATAATAAAACTCGGGCATCTAAATATTTTAATTCCTGTTTTCAAAGTCTCTTCAGTGCTGGAAAAAGAATCCATTCTGGGAGTGACAAATTATAGAAATTACTCTGAACTCATTGCACCCTAAAGTTTCCACAAATTATAATAGCCTCTTAATCTAATTACAGAATAACTCCCCATATTATTCCCAGTGTAGCACCTCATAATGCTTAGGAGGTACTCAAAAGTTTAGACTCTAATGTAGTTAATGATACCTGTCTCCACATGATGGATTACTTTGTTTTTATTACTTTGAATGAAGTCATAATCATCCAATTACTTCTGCTCCTGAAGTGAATATGCAATAATAAAAATGGTTTCTGACTCTGAAAGTCCTTAACTTTATAATTCCAGGTACAGAAATCAATGTAATGCTCATATATAATGTTTGTCTGATGTTTGTATTGGTAGTGAATTTAAAATATGGTGACAGCAGATGGCATGCACAAATAAATAATGTTAGATGTGTCACATTTCTTTTTCCAGGATACAATCCGAAAGTTAAAGTAGATCAGTATCTGGAGTTGTTTGCAGCCAAAGATGGATACATTTGTAAATGATTCTTTAGGTTAACACATAGTTTGACAATGCATATTATTTCAAAGAAGGAAAATCTTTTATAGAACTTATATATTCATGTTATATATTCACTTCCATCCACTTTTCCATTTGTTACATTTATCTATCTTTATCTCTGTAGTTTTGATTTCTGAAGGTTTGTTCAGTCCAGTTACAGTGGTATATAATCATTGTCAGTATTTGCTGATGGTTGATGCCCTTCAGAAAAAGTTAGAGTGAGCATGTGTTAGTGGAGATTAAAAATGTCCAAAGCACGTATCCCAATGGTGGCAGTCTAGCTTGGTAATCTCATTGAATTAGTTTACTTCTTGGTTGGTTCTGGCACAAGAGATTTGGTACCAGCCATAAGCTGTGGGCAAGTTCAAAAACGCAATCCGACACATCACAAGCAGCTCTGCCAGAAAAGACGGAGGCCCAAGGTGGCAATTATGGACAAGTTGCCTTACTGGTTACATGAAGAGATTAAATTGATTATCCCTTAATAACTGAATGTGTTAATTGGCGGGGAATATTGGGCAGCAAGTGAACAACAAAGTTGGTGCATTGGAAGTAGGAAAAATGGGCAAGAGTAAGAAATGGTGATAGCTAGACACTCTAAAACTGCAACTTTTGTGGGGTGTTTCCAGTATGCAGTGGTCAGTACAAGGAAGTGGTTTCAGTCTAGTCCAAGAATGGAAAACCAGTGAACTGGCATCAGGAGAGTGGTGTAACGAGTGAAGGCTGGTCTTGGTGGTCCAATCCAACAGAAGAGCCACTGGAGCACAAATTGCTGAAAATGCTGGTTTTGCATTGCATAGAGGGTCATGTAGCAGGAGACCAGTTATGATGCCCCTGGTGATCCCTGTCCACCTCTTCCATTGCCCACAATGGACACATGAGCATAAGCAACAAACCACAGATCAATACTAGAAGGTGGCCTGGATAAACAGGACAGTGTTGGCTTGGTCTCCAAATTCCCCTGATCCAATTGAGCATCTGTGGGTCATCAGGTATGATTCATGGTGGCCCACCTCACAGCTTACAGGATCTGCTACTAATGTCACACCTTCAGAGGTCTAGTGGAGTCCACGTCACATCAGGACAAGGCTAAAACAACTCTGACTTGAAAAGAAGAGGGCCTACTCAATATTAGTAAGGTGGTGGTAATGTTATTGCTGACCAGTGTAAATGAAAGCATTAAAAACCCAGTGGTGGAACTCTCTAAGTTGTTTTCCTCCAAAGCTGGGCATATGTTCATTAACTGATGTTGCCTCTTAATTAGAATGCAAGAATGATGTGCACATAAGAGTCCTCATTTAACTTGTAGTCTGAAAGCACAGTCAGCATTGTCCTCAGTTGAGATTTCCTTGTATGGGCACGTTCACCCCAAACTTTGTCTGTAGCTAATTGTCTGGAGTTCTCCTGAGGAGATTCATCTTCCTAATATTCAGTTTCTCTTTGCCTTACTCAGATTACCATTTTCTTTAACAGTGCAGGCCTATTGTATCCTCTACCTCACTGGGGACATATATGATGTGCTTTGTAGTCCTGCCACTATGCCACTCTGATGCATTAAAGGGTCTTCACAAGCTTTTACCTTTATTTTATTTAACAATCTGGAAGCATTTAGAATAGGGGGGGGAAAAAATGGTTTTCAGCTGTTTACCCGGGCTGCCTGTTATCATTATTATGCATTTGCTAAAGGCCAAGTCCATTCATCCTACTTAGGAACAAGAGCCCAGTGCCATAAAATGCTGGAACAGCATCCTTTTTAAGTCAAGCCAAGTCAAATGTATTTATAAAGCACATCTAAAGACAGCAGAAGCTAACCAGAGTGCTGTAAATCCATAATAGATACAATGTAAAAACTAAAGCAATTATACAGGGAAAATGAGACAAGACAAACAACACAGAAAACACAGTATTTAGAAACAGAGAAACAGGCCGCCTAGTGAAGAGAAGCAGACTCAAACAATAGCTTGTAAAAGTAAGTTTTGAGGCTTAACTTGGTGCAGATCTGGCCTTACTAACAAAAGCATGGTCATCTTTAGTTCAAGATTAGGTTTGGGGACTACCAAGAGACCCATGTTAGAGGATCTAAGAGGCCTGGAGGTTGTATAAGGGCTCAGGAGGTCAGTTATATAAGAGGGGGGAAGGCCATTTAGGGCTTTAAAACGAATAACACAACTTTAAAATCAATCTTGAAGCAAATTAGAAGACAGTGAAGAGAGAATGTAATGGGGCTGATGGGATCACTATATCTGGAACTAGCCTGGCCAAAGCATTTTGGACCAGCTGCAGGTGGTACAGGGTTTAGTGAGTGTTCCCATAATACAGGGAGTTACAATAATTGACCCAAGAAGAGATAAAAGCATGGGTTACTTTTTCAGTCATTGACAGAAAATATGGGTTTTAACTTTGTTGTTGCAAGGGTTGCAAGAAACTGTTCCCTGTAGGGAGATGAAATCGCTACACCCTAGTCTTGGCCCATGTCCACTGCTAGGTTTAGAGAAATTCCTGCTCTGCCTTGTTTGTTAAGCACGCTGCAACTGAAGCACCGCCACCTGTCCCTGGAACCCAGCAATCAACTTACAACTACATCAGAAAGTTAGACTTTCCTCCAAACATCTACCATTTAAGACAAAGAAGTAAACTCAGGACCATTTAAATAGGCCATTGTGATGTAAACTGCATCATTAATTTGACTGCTGTTTAACCCAAGCTGCCTCCTCCGATGAGAATTTGAAACATTAAAATGGAAGTCCACCAGCTGCTACTCCTCAGTCTGTTCAGGACTGCTGGGGTCATTGTGTGGCTGAGCGTAAACGAGCAAAGTCAGCATAATGATGGGTCTTCTTTACAGCAATATGTCTGTTTAAAAAGGCTTTCAGTCTGTGTGTGTAGTGTTTATTGAGTTCTCTCTCAGTCTCCTGGATCCCCGCCAAACCATTAGACCTGCCAACAATCAGCTCATCATCTTCCCTGCAGATCAACCCTCACCTCTTCTCCCACAATGGGCCACACTGTCCTATTAACTGTAGATGTAGTCACATGCTTCAGGTCTCTTTAGTTTAGTGACTTCAAGGAATAAATCGTTGTGAAATTTTACAGCCTGATATTTACTATCTTTTCTCAGGTACCTCTGTATCGCTTCGTGCCTCTCCTGTCTGCCTGCTTACCTTCCTGGAAACCCTTTCACAGCTTCAGCTTGCCCACGCAATACACACCCCTGCCAATCAGCTCTGCCTAGCCTGCAAATCACAACTGCCCCTTTTTCCTTTGCCTCAGCCAAGCATCTTTTCATCTCCAACTTAAAACTCCATCTCCCCTCCTGGTGCCATAAACCTTCATATTTTACCATACCTTATTTCTGTAAATGTGGTTTGTCAGCTTTTGACATGGCAAACATTTCAGAATTACCCTGCAATTATTTGCAATTATTGTTGCCATCTATTTTCTACATTAAATCTATTTTTAACCTAAGAAAACTATCGCTAGAATTAGTAACACCATCACTAATGCTGGGTGTTTTTACCAGATGTAATATAGGGAAGAACGGGTTGGTTGTCACACTTTTTACTATTTTGATGATTGCTCATCATCAAAGCATCATTCAGTAGTCATTCCTACATTAAATTGAAGCTTACGGTGTTGGCTTGAAATGTGCATCCCTATCATTTTCCAACTCATTGTTACAAAGAGGCAATTAACTATCAAAGACACTCTGATACATTGTGACAACCAACCCCATCACGGGGATGGTTGTCACACACTATGGGGTTGGTTGTCACACACTATGGGGTTGGTTGTCACACACTATGGGGTTGGTTGTCACACACTATGGGGTTGGTTGTCACACACTATGGGGTTGGTTGTCACACACTATGGGGTTGGTTGTCACACACTATGGGGTTGGTTGTCACAATGCTATTTCAATGGGAAAAATATTTTAAAAAAGGCAAGAAGGCAGAACTAAATTTGAAAGTTTAATTGCACTGACATGTGATAGGCCTACATAACTTAATACATTTTAACATAAAATGAGCAAGGAACATTAACAGGAAACATATCTTTAGGCCAGCCTATATAACAACATGAAGAACTAAACAAATAGGCGGAACAATAATGGCTCAACTAGGCTACATGCAGTCACTGTCTGAGTTACAGTGATGGCAAATTTAGGGTCTGCACACTCCAACTCATTTCACTATGCATGATTTTGCCAACATAGGGGTTGGTTGTTACATGTGACAACTAACCCCAAAGAGAATGTGACGACCAACCTCAACTGGATTTTTTTGCTAGCATCAAGGTTAACAACCATCTAACAACTAATTAGCTAGCTAATAAAAATCTAAACTATAGCTTTCCCCTCACACTTTGTAAGGGTAACACTTGTTTTGTTATAAACCCATCGTGTAAAACCCTAGAAGAAAAATACTGAGGAGCTGAATATTTACAATTTGACATGAAAAACACAAAAAGTCGTCTCACCTCAAGTTCAGCTGTCTTACTCCAGAGAAGACTATGTAGGTGAGCTCTGATCCTAATTCTGGAAATGTCCATACCCCAATTTGAGAGACAGCGCCCTCTGGTGGCAAGATATAATGAGTGTGCCAACCAACCCGTGTGACAACCAACCCTGTTCTCCCCTACACAATAAAAAGTACTTGTCATCAAAATATATCAAAATATGACAATACATGACAAATTAGAGTAGTGTTCTTTTATTTTAACCTATGCCATGTCTAACAAAATGAAAAAAAAATGTATCATGGGGGGACCCTATAAAAATGCTCCAAATTTACTGAAAATTTGGAATTCGGGAACAAAATTTCTAAAACAAAAAAATGATGAAACTGGAAACTTGGTGTTCGGTCCACCCATTCCTGGGACATTTGAGACTTCCCTGGTGAAGGCACAGTCTCCTTGACACACAAACAGCTGCAGGAGAGATAAACAAAAAACACGTGTCTGTAGGAAAAAGCAGGTTTTGGAATAGGGAAACACCCACTCCTTCAAAGACGTCAAAGACGATGCTGAAGCTACCCAGGGACCCATGACACTCAGACAAACGCAACATAATGAAAATCATGTAAATGTGTTTGCTCGGGTGAAAATCACCCTGCGATAGTGTTCTAGGGTTCAAATGACAATGGAAGCACAGTATAGGCAAAAAGATGACCTGTTTGTGTGAGGATTTAATGTTACAATGTGTAACAGCCTAAGCGCAACACAAACTCCATTTAATCTAGCTGTGAAGCCTATTCTGTGTATTCCTACAAAAACCCTCACACCCCTGATGAAATAATAATGGACTTAGTTTCCAGTGTAGTGGCACACACTGAGAGGTGTTAGATAACAGGAGACCCAGGTGTGAAGTTTGGCACCCAGCTTTTCATCAATTCATTTGCTGACAAAAGAGTTTTTAAATGGAGAAGAAGAAGAAAAAAAACTAAATATGGAATGAAATGGAAGGTTTATTTGAGCTGCATGGGGTCTTGTCAGCATGCCTGCTTTTATGTGAGCTTAGCTAAAGCAACTTTCTTTTCTTCTGTCTCGCTTTTACCTCTTACATGTGTAAAACCAAGGTGTATAATCTTAAATTATGTTCTTTTATATTTCAAGTAGACCTCTTATTATAAATTAACATAATGCCATAGAAGCATTTACAACACATCTTACAATTGTGATAAATTGGCTTGAACAGACCTTGAGAACTGGACAACCCCAATCCGTAAGAGTTGGGTGAAATGTTGATTAAAAACTGAATTTGATGGTTTGCTAATCAATTGTTTGCAAATGGTACAGTTTTAACCTACATTTGTGGATGCAGTGAAAAACTGTGTTCACTAACAATATTCTTTTAAGAAGTGCTTTTAAGGCCCATGCAGTGATTTCCACAACAGAGTCACGTCTGTTTGAAAGTTGTATTTTATGGCATTGTTGCCTTTGTTGACAGGAAAGCAGAAAAGAGAGACAGGAAACATGGGGAGCAGAGAGTGGGGGAAGACATGCAGCAAATGGTCGAGGCCAGGAGTTGAACCTCGGGTCACTGCAACAAGATAGCCTCAGAAACCGCAACAGTGCCACAGAATCATGTGTGTTTTAATGCAGTGCTGCCTGGGGGGGGCAAGATCCCAGCCATCCAATACTGGTTTTGGGCCAAGTCCCTTTTTGAGATTTTTTTCTCCAAATCTTTTAACAATATTTTATACTGTAGATGATTACATCTTGAAATGATTTGTTATTTTAAGCTTAGGAACATTATTTTGTAATCACTGAGCTTTTTCCTCACCCAGTTTCATGGAACACATAGCTGTTAGCTAGGACAGGGGTTCTCAAACTTTTTGGAGCCAGGGACCCCTTACAGGTGAGAAAATTGTCCAAGGACCCCCTCATAATTGTAACACAGATTAAGCACATTAGTGATGTGAAAAAAGTTGCGGATCTGAGAGACGATGCTTTATAGTGAATTAGAAGAACCGGATTGCATTGAGAGGGAGCTGGCTCCCAGTTTTTTCCTTTCGCTGCTTAGCTCTCACAGTGCTCAGCCCCAGCTCTGCTCACAGCAGAACTTTGTTTTGATTGGTCAGCATGGCGGCCATGCGGCCAATCACATGTGAGGATATAGGATAGGTGATGGAGGGGAAGCTGTGTATCGTGGCTCCGTCTGTTCCTTCTGAAAGGGTTAGGGTTCTTCTCAAAGACAGGACAAATACTCACTGAGAGGAGAAATCGGATCAGCCCATCCAAGACGAGGCATCTGATTTTTTTCAATGCCAACCTGAGGACATTAATAATGTTTGCTCGAGTTTGGTTCTGGTTCTGGTTCTGTTTGCTTGAGTTTGGTTCTGGTTCTGTTTGCTCGAGTTTGGCTCTAGTTCTGTTTGCGTGAGTTTGGTTCTTGTTTCTGATTCCTTGAGTTGGTTCTGGTTCTGTTTGCTTGGGTTGGTTCTGGTTCTGTTTACTTGAGTTTGGTTCTGGTTCTGGTTCTGTTTGCTTGAGTTGGTTCTGGTTCCGTTTGCTTGAGTTTGTTTCTGGTTCTATTTGATTGAGTTTTGTTCTGGTTCTGGCTCGGTTCTGGTTCGGTTCTGGTTCGGTTCTGGTTCGGTTCTGGTTCGGTTCGGTTCTGGTTCTGGTTCGGTCCTGTTTGGTTCTGGTTCTGTTGCTTGAGTTTGGTTCTGTTAGCTTGAGTTTGGTTCTGGTTCTGTTTGCTTAAGTTTGGTTCTGGTTCTAACCCTTACCCTAACCCTAACCTTAATCATAACCCTAACACTAACCTTAATCCTAGTCCTAATCCTAACCCTAACCCTAGTACTAACCCTAATCATAACCCAAACCCTAATCCTAACCCTAATCATAACCCTAACCTAAACCCTAACCCTATTCATAACCCTAACCCTAATCATATCCCTAACCCTAACCCCAATCATAACCCTAATCATAACCCTAACCCTAGTACTAACCCTAATCCTAACCCTAACCCAAACCCTAATCCTAACCTTAATCCTAACCCTAACCCAAACCCTAATCTTAACCCTAACCCTAATCACAACCCTAATCCTAATCCTAACCCTAATCGTAACCCTAACCCAAACCCTAACCCTAATCTTAACCCTAACTCTAATCATAACCCTAACCCTAATCACAACCCTAATCCTAATCCTAACCCTAATCCTAAACCTAATCCTAACCCTAACCCTAATCCTAACCCCAATCCTAAACCTAACCCTTATCAAAACCCTAACCCTAATCATAACCCTAACCCTAATCACAACCCTAATCCTAATCCTAATCCTAAACCTAATCCTAACCCTAACCCTAATCCTAAACCTAACCCTAACCCTAACCCTAATCACAACCCTAATCCTAATCCTAACCCTAATCCTAACCCTAACCCTAACCCTAATCCTAAACCTAACCCTAACCCTAACCCTAATCCCAACCCTAACCCTTATCCTAACCCTAAACCTAATCACAACCCTAACCCTGACTAAAGGGCTAAAACAGCCCTCAGGAACAGATGGGTGACATCACGGATACTACGTCTATTATTTATAGTCTATGTCCCTGTCTCAATGGTTTTAAAACATGCTGCTTGCATCAAATTTAAAAGCATATATCTTTTTATATATTTGAGCATATATTTTTCACAAAATAATACAAATTTCCACTTTCGGGGGAACCAGTGGCCTAGCGGTCTAAGCCTTCCCCATATACAGAGGCTATAGTCCTTGACACAGAGGTTGTTGGTTCGACTCCCTGCCACAACTATTTGCTGCATGGCTTCCCCCACCCTCTGCTCCCCATGTTTCCTGTCTCTCTTCTGCTGTCCAATCAATAAAGGCAAAAAAAGGCCCAAAAAATCCTCTTTGAACACCTCTTGGCACTTGGCAATATTTTCAATTACATATAGAGTTTGAATGAATGATTTGCAAACCTTCAGATTCTGCTTTTACCAACATTTTACACAGTGCCCCAACACTTACATAATTTGCATTGTATTAACAACTATAAATACAGATTATAGTTCCTTATATAGAGCTAACATGACATTGAAATTGTACTAAAACAGAGGTGACATCAGCCAGGAAGGATACCACACTTCTCATCCCCATAGCCATTGATAGTCACTCTGGTGACAGTCCAGGATTATAGGACCCACAGCACCTCAACAAGACATTCAAAGATGTTGAAGCAACATCTACAGTAAGTATAAAAATGATAATTCATTCATTTATGTCAAAGAAGGATGTGATTTGGTTGGAATGGGAAAAAAAATGCCTCCAGCATGTATTAGCAGGGGGTCCAGCAGGAGTGGATCCAGTTTGGAGAGGGTGAAGAGCATGTCAAATAGACATTAAAGGCATCAAGACTGATTTTTGCACCAGGAGGCACTGAAAAATTGAGTATGAAATATGAAAAAAAAATTATAATTGATGCCAGTGCCCTACTGTTCAAACAAACCGCTCTTCATCAAGGTATGAAAGAGGCGAGCAGTTTGATCATTCTTCAGTGGTAGATAGGAAATCAAAAATGTTCTCAATCCTGATCACCTCTGTGCTTATGTGAAGAGACTTATCCCATTCTACAAAATAAAGGTAGAATTGTAAAACCAGAAAGAGTGTTCTCATTCCCAAGGCATCACAAGGTACTCCTCAGTTCCTTACATGACAGTACTAGCTTAAAAATGACTGTCAAGTTAGCCCTGTTACACCAGTATAAGACCCACAGAGGGACTACAGTTAACAACCCAGTCTAACGAGTCTGTTAAGGGCAGTGGTTGGCAGATGGGCTGCAAAACAACACGCTTGCCAAGGAGACCACAGATCAAGTCCAAAGTTAAACCAGTTTTTTTCATTAGAAATATAATGTTTTTCTTTATTAGATAGTATGGTTGTAGCTTGAAAGGAAATATGAAGAGGAGAAAGTAAGGATGACATGAACGGCATGAATCAAAGAGCAAAAAGGCTGGATCCAGATAGACAGCCAATGCAGCACAACTCAGCCTCTGTACATGAACATCGACTCAACCAACCGAGCTGCCTCTGCCTCCCTGTTGTTTTATTGTTCAATCCAACCCCAGGATGTTTTTCCCCAGACTTTAACCATTATGTGGTTTTTAGGCTGAGCAGATGATTTGACCACAACCGCGTGTTAGACGCAAGAGAGCAGACACTACCATGTGCTACAAGCACTCTTCTGATTCTGAACACAAAGATGGAAAACATGTCTAAATGGTAAATGATCTGTCCTTTACTTTACTAGCCTTGAGACCGATCAATGTGCTTTTACACAACATGTCACATTCACCCGGTCACATGCATTCAGACACCGCAGGCTATGACTCTAGAACCTAACCGCAAACCTTATGATTGAGGCGACTGACTAAACCACGTCTCCATTGCCGTTCCTCTTTTTGCTCTGCTAATCTGAAGCCACATTAACAGAGCTGTCAATCATGGTATTATACCCCTTTAAGGTTTGACCTACCAGTCAAAAGTTTGGACTCACCTTCTCATTCAATGGTTTTTATTTATTTTAATTATTTTTTAGAACAGTAGTCAAATAGGCAGTGGTGGTTCTAGACATATTTTACTGGGGGGGCCAGGCTGGGGCCATGGATGTTGTCAGAGGGACACGTTCAACCCTGACAAAAGAGACTGAGAAGGGCGAGGACCAGCTGAGAACAAACTGGCAAAACATCAGTGCATCCCTATATACTAGACATATATAATACTGTGTACTATATCAAAATGCAGACTGACAGCCGCTGTTTGGCTGTTTACACTCAACATGAGTCCCTTAGCACTCTAAGGGACTTGAACCAAGTGCCACACGCATGTGTTCCGCCTGTAACATCGGCGCGATACCGAAGCTTTTTTTATTGTATAATATTTGTTTGGTGTGGAGGGGGGGGCACAGGGGGGGTGGAGGTTCAGTTTTACAGGGGCACTGGCCCCTGTTGGCCCCTCCCCAGAACTGCCACTGCAAATAGGGCTATCCATTGTGTACTAACCCTACCTCTGAACAACACAACTGATGGTCTCAAACACATTAAGAAGGCAAGTAATTCCCCAAATGAACTCTTGACAAGGCTCATGTTAATTAGAAACCATTCCAGGAGACCACTTCATGAAGCAGACTGAGAGAATACCAGGAGTTTGCAAAGCTGTCATGAAGGCCAAAGGGGGCTACTTTACCGAATCTAAAATCTAAAACATATTCTGGTTTGTTTAACACTTTTTTGTTAATTAAATAATTCCATATATGTTCTTTCATAGTTTTGATGTCTTCAGTATTAATCTACAGTGTTTCAAATAATTAAAATAAATACAAACCCTTGAATGAGAAGGTGTTTCCAAACTTTTGACTGGTAGTGTATGTCCTCTTTTTAACATGGAGGAGGCAGGCTTTACTCCAAACCTTTTGGCCTCACTCTTGGGGAGCTGTCATGCTCACCATCTTTTTGTACTGTCTATGGTTGAATAAACTGCCCTAGGACTGCAACAGCAGAAGTATTTGACTTTACATGAGATGAGAATGCATCTAATCAGGATACTGTGCATCAGTTCTATTTTACATACATACTCTTAATTGACCAAATTCCTAAGCAGGGACACCCATGCTGTTTGTTGTCTAAATAATTTATTGTAATGTGTCTACTGGTTGCATTGCTGTGGTCTGAATTAATTGTGGTCTTGATTGCTCCATTAATGGAAACAGATGAGCTCAAAGCTGAAACATCCTGTGATATCTAAACTTAATTCCCTCACATCCAGAGCTAGCTTGCTTCCAGATCAATTGTAGGAGAAGATTGATGCTCCACTTCTTAAATAGTGATGTAGGAGCAGTTTCTGGGTATCCAAACAGCCCTTTTTCACAGCTTCTTCAAATTCCATCCATCACCCTGACTTCCTCATCCTCACTCTGTCTTGCTGCATATAGAATCAGCTACACCCCGCTGTGCAGTGAATATTGGCATTGGACTTAAATCAGCTGAGTGCAAAATTGCGAAGTGTGTATGGATGAAATCTTCCCTCTTCCCTTTGATCCTCTGCCTGTAGCTATAGCTGGTATGGATATTTACATGCAGACTGTATGACGGTTCTGAACACTCAATTCACTGTGATTTAAAGCTCCTGTGAGGGGTTTTTAGGTGGTTATGAAATGGGCTAAAATTAATACTGATGCCTGTTTATGAGTTAAAAAAGCAAACAAGTCTATCTGCAAAAAGTCTAATTATTTCAATGTCTTAAAGTGATACTGCAGAGTAGGTTTCAAAGCAATTCAATGCAGAATCTGCCTTTATTTTATTTTTTTACATTTTCCTCAGCAAAGATTCTCAATGAGTGATACATTGGACTGTTTAAAGAAAGCAGGATGATATTTTTGGTTAAAACCAAGCCTACTTGTGTAAACAACAAGATCAGCAAAGAGATAAGAAGTATTGCTTTGTCCACAGGGGGGCGCCAGAATTGACATACAGGAAAAGATCCTCACAGGAAGTATTAGAAAACATACAAATAGACAAATTAAAAGGGGTAAAGAAATATTTATGCTAATAGAGTTTTCTTAAAACTAGCAATAACACTGATTTACATTTTTTAAAGGTCTGATTAATCAGGGTGTTAAAGAACTGCACATCTTTAAAGCAAAGTATGACATTCGAGTCCAATCTGAGGCTAAAGGAAATAGTGAACATTGGAAACATTTAGGACCCTTTTGTGACTCCTGGACACACCTACGCCTGTTAGAGGCTTATATTTTCTAGCTCTTCCCCAGTCTGGTCAGAACTGAAGAAGCCTTTCGGAGGAGAGGTGAAACGTCTTCAAGAATTTCTACCAGTCCAGTTGCCTTATGGATCAAGCTTTGGATTACCATGACCTGGATGACTGAGAACCTTCACAGACATTGGAAACATTTACATCATTTATTAAAACCAAAAATGTCTGTGAAGGTTCTCAGTCATCCAGGTCATGGTAATCCAAAGCTTGATCCATAAGGCAATTGGACTGGTAGAAATCAATGTTACCAAAAATATGAAATAAAAATGGAGGAACATTTTATGTGACCATGTACAAGTTCAAAGATTACTTCATTCAATCTGTTGAAGATCGGGCTACATGAATCTCTCACATGAATTGTAACTGGAGTCGTAGTTTCTGACAATTCATAAGTCACCTTATTCCAGATAGAGGAAGTTGACTAATCAATCAGCTAAAAAGATATTAATGATTTTGAGACTACCTTTTCTAAGAATATATATATAGCTAGGATACTGTATTTCAAAAAACAAACAGCAACATAAAGTAGCATCATCTTGGTTTGGCCCCTCTCTCACATTATCAATGTCTCCTTCAGGGTCATCCACGGATGGATGGAAAAAACTAATGTCAGCTACACCTGGCTGACCAGTTGTACATTGTTTACCTGCAGATAATGATCCTGTGTTAAGCTATGTTGAATAAATTGCACTCAATTTCTGATTTTTTCTTACCTTTAGACTATTTTTAAGTCAGACATTTAATTTCCATCTAAACAACAAGGAGATTAGTCACTTTGGAACATCCCTACCAATAACTGGGTTTTACTATGCAGCCAGGCAAGGTCACTCATCAGTTAGTATATCAGAAGTGGATCATGCCAACACAGCTGTACTGTGATATTTCTGAAGTATGCCAGTGTAGCATACACAGCTTCATTCAGTCCCCGCAGCTACATTGGTTTTCAACGAGGCCCACAACATAACCCAGGGCTATGTTTCACATTTTGACAGCCCTGGACCTGCCCTTTGCCCAGCAGGCATGGCACCCACTCCTACCCTTTACCATCCAGATGTCACAAGATGGTGAGACTCCACTCTGAGTGCCTCATTCATGTTTTTCTTTTTTATTAGTTATTTAATTTATTAGTGTAACAGTGTAACTTGGAACATACAAAGGTTTTCAAGGGTTATAAGAAAAATAGGATACTAGGAATCAAGCTATCTGATTCCACAATGGGTGGATTGTGCTGACCTTTGACCATAGAAAGATACAGATCGAATACAATGTCAAAACTATTACATAATTCACTGACACAGAATTGTTGTGGAACCATGGCCAGCAGTCATTATTTTCCAGTTTCCCTCAACAGATGAACTAGGTCAGCTATGAACCTCATTGTGAACAGTTCCTTCATATTAGTGAATGACACAGTTTAGACTAAATGGATGTTCCACAACCGCATTGAACAGAACATGGTTGGTTTATGATTACGTTACTACCACTGTTTGTTAGAGTGGATAGAGAATGTTTTATGGCAGAGGTGATGTTATGGAGGTGTTCTTGAGAGTTTGTGATTCATGGATTCTATCTCTCCCCCTCTCTGCATATCACTTACTTTAAGTCCTTTCTGGAGTCCCTGAGCTCCCTTGTCTTATAGGTTTTTATTCATTTTTAGTAATTATTAATTAATTATTTAACCTTATTCAACCAGGTAAGTCTTTAAGAACAAATTCTTATTTCCAGTGATGACCTGGCAAAAGGCACCGCCTTGGGGTAAAGGGTCAGGGATAACATGTAATGATAAAAACAAACACAGGGGTAAAAACTTAAAAGACAAGTTAAACATGACAGGACAGAACAGAGCAAATAACGAACAGCGGCAGCAGGAGTCCAGGATTAAAAGCAGGTGCAGGTGTGTTTAAGAGTGTTTAAGAGAGAGTTCCTGAAGGCTGATTTTGAGTAGTAGTAGACCAGTTTTAAAGTTTTCTGAAAATTGTTCCAGTCTGTGGGCACAGCAGACTGAAATGATGACTGACCGATGACTGAGTGTGTTTTGGGGTTCCTCTGAGTCACTGCCGTAGACGTCATTTTGCTGTTGACGTGCCAGACTCCAGCGGCTACAGCTACTACTATCCGTCTTACCACCATCATCTCTATCTCTCTTCATCTCCTCTATCTCTTTTTCCAACCCCTACTTACCTGTTAAAAGGAAGTTTGTCCTTGCTGTAACTTGCTAAATGCTGCAAGAGAGTCCTTTCTGTAAGATGGGGCTGGATCTTATCCTGTCTTCATGTTGGGTCTTTGTTAATAATTTCTCATAGAGTACAGTCTAGACCTGCCATGTTTGTAAAAGGCTCTTGAGATAATGTCTGTTGTGATTTGGCACTGTATGAATAAATAAATACTGATAGATTGATTGATGTATTCAGTATTCTTGAACACAGTCACTAAAGTACAGATTTAATAGTGTAATAATGTAAGACCTTTTATTACTAATATAGAAGCTTAGTCACGTACTAAAGCTGCCGATGTGTTTTGTTTGCTCTCGGGAATGACTTGGCTGACGCGTTGTACTGTCATATGTTTGTCGATACACTACCGTTTGCTGTAGTAGTTTAAATAACAATTCTTCATGCATAAACTCTGGTTTGCAGCACAAAACAATCCATTTATTTGCAGCACCGTACGAAGTGTTAAACAGCATCCACAAGTTTCATTCATTGAAAGAACAAACAATTCAGACGTGGTTCTCCATGCCGCCGTGATTCACAACTTGACCCAAGAACATGAATATGGCTCTTACAACCAAGTAAGTTGATTTCAACTCAAAATGTCTCATTTAAAACCCCTTGTGACTATGAATGTGTCTATTTATAGATGTGAGGTAGAACTCATTTTTCTGGTGGTTTCATCGACCAGTGTTTGTGGTTTTATTGTGTCCAATTTGTAAGATTCACATCTGAACTTTCCGTTTAGTATCACTCTGTCAGCAGTGTCTCTTCAACCACAGTGTGATGCTGAATTTGCAGAGTCATGGCAGTGCCTTTTGTGCTGTGGGTTTTGTCTTTTGCAGTGCAACAATCCGTCTGCCAATTTTTCAGATTTGTTTCTCTGAGAGACAAATTGAACTATGCACAAAGCTGATGACATGCAATAAAAAAAAGGGTATTGTATCTTGGGAAACCACTTCACTGTTCAATTGTAATGTTTAATTAGCAGTCAGTCACTGTGGGGGTTGGAAAGTAACGACGTGGGTTCAGGGAATTATTGGGGTACTTCCCTCAATATTTCAATCTGTCTCTCCTGTGTACTTCTTCATTACACCTCTGAGGTAAATGGCATACTTTACTTCAGAGTACCTTTTTGATAGACTGTGTATTATTCTATGGAACATTAGTCTGAAATTGTTGATCAATTTGATCACAGTCTCTCAGAGTGGCAAACCTCTTCCAATCTTTACTTCTGAGAGACTCTGGGATACCCTTTAATACCCAGTCATGTTACTAACCTGATGCAAATTGACCAAATTAGTCAAGAGAGATTCCTCCAGGGGCTTCTTAGCATTATGCAACTTATTCTGTGTTTAGTTGTCCCAGTCCTGACTTTTTTAAAACTTGTTGCTGGTATGAAATTTAAAATTAGCACATATTTTTTGCAAACAATAAAATGTATCAGTTTCAACTATGGCTGTTTCAGTTGGGTTTTTTTTACAGCCTCGAGGGACTGTGCGCACGCACATTCTGTGTTTATGACCCCCGGCCCACCCCATGGGCAATCAGGGAGCGGTGTGACAGTAATGTTGTGGATGGCTGAAATGTACAAAGAAATTGGTCTTTTGAATGGCAAGTTCAGTTTCATAGCCCTGAACAGACGGTTGGCTCCACAAGAGCCAATTTACAATATTTACATTTACAGTCAATGTTGATGTATTGAGTTCCCACTGGAGTGCTGCTGCCCAAGTTTAAATCAGTTTGTGACCCTCCGTCACCCCAGTTCCCTCCGCTCCTTTCCATCTCCTTTCCATCAATGTCCAGGTTACATTCTTAAGATGTCCAAACCCTCGTCACATCCTGCTTTTTCCTTTTTCACCACCACCACTACTGGGCTCCATTTGGGGGTTTATTCTACCCTGCAGTCAGCCTCATCACCCTTTTTGAAAATATGAAGAAATCTTGATGAGGTCTAAGTGTGAGGGGTCCAGGGAATGATCTTTGAGTGGTGACAAATACAACTGACCAATGTACTTGTACAATGTGTCTGTTCTTGTGATGCATGAGGACCATGGATTTGTGTTGAGCTGCTTAAAAAATAAGTGGAAGTGTAGTTAAAGTTTGTAAAGTTGGACATTACACTGTTTTTATTTGTATTTCTATGTCAAAGGCATATTTTTTTGTGTACGCTGTACTGTTGAGGTTATTCTGGAGGATTATCTGTACAGTATTTGCCAGGTATACAGAAACACTAATGTTAATTTATACATTGACCTTGCACAGCTGCAACACAGACAGACCATTGGAATGGACAGGTTGGCAACAGTCAAATATATCACCTGCTGTGAATCTATGCTGTGTACATTTAAAAGATAAAGCAGTATCTGCAGCATATCTACCCTTTGGGAACAGTTTCAGGCATTAACAATACCAATATGGAAATAATCGGTCTTGTCTCTGATGGTCTTGTATATTTTTGTTGGCAATATAGAGCTATTGGTGTTACTATCTGTCTGTTTTGTAACCAGTAAAAACTCCTTACAGTAGCTTTAAACAGTTCACAGTGACAATTAGTAATTAATAAAACTTGTATAGAATTAATGTGAAGCATTAATTTGATTGGCAATGTCATATTTGTCTAACAAGACTAAAGGAGCAGTCATCATTAACAATAGTCATTACATGCATACTTTCCTGCTATGACAAGTGAAGATATCTCAAGTTAAAAAGGCCAATTAAGAAAATGTGCCTCTTAGTAAATTACTTATCAGAGAGGGCAATTAATTTTACAACCTTATGCCTTGGAGGAAAAGCAATCTTGATGATATAGGCTGCAGTAGAGTCAGCAGCTTAAAATGATATGTAATCAAAGTCAGTATATGTAGTGATAACCAGGGGAAGTAAAAGTCTCCAGAACTGAATCAATGACATTTCTCTGTGATAAAACTTTGTATTACCATATGACTTTCCTGGGCAAAGTTTCCTACCTTACTCTACTGGAGATTATTATTTTATGCCTTTGTCTCTTACAGAAGACAACGAAGACAAATCCTTTGTTTTATTCATAATTCAAATTTAATCAAAATTTCGAACAAAGGGTCCATCAAGTGTGTGTAGACAGCTAAGAAGTGTTTATCCTCCATCTTAGGGTGAATATGTGTGTGCTGGCATATGGGTGGGGTGTCCTCCTGGGGTTTATTTATACAGTATTTCAAAAGTAATTCAAATCCCATAAACACCAGAACTTCCCCAGGTCACACTTTATCAACAGCTCTACCACCTCTAGCTAATATTAACATGTGGCCCATGTGAGATTTGAAAAAAGTCAAATCCCCCTCGGGCTGAAAAACTTCAATCCTCTAGAAAGGCTACACACACACACACACACACACACACACACACACACACACACACACACCACACAGAGAGAGAGAGAGAGAGAGACAGAGACAGACAGAGAGAGAGAGAGAGAGAGAGAGAGACAGAGACAGAGACAGAGACAGAGACAGAGACAGAGACAGACAGAGAGAGAGAGAGAGAGAGAGACAGAGACAGACAGACAGACAGAGAGAGACACAGACAGACAGAGAGAGAGGGACAGACAGACAGACGGACAGAGAGAGACACAGACAGACAAACGGACAGACAGACAGACAGACAGACAGACAGACAGACAGAGACAGAGGCACAGACAGACAGAGACACAGACAGACAGACAGACAGACAGACAGACAGAGACAGACAGAGAGAGAAGGACTGACAGACAGACGGACAGAGAGGGAGACAGACAGAGAGAGAGACAGACAGACAGACAGACAGACAGACAGACAGAGAGAGACAGACAGACAGACAGACAGACAGAGACAAAGGCACAGACAGACAGAGACACAGACAGACAGACAGACAGACACACAGACACACACACAGACACACAGACACACAGACAGACAGACAGACAGACACACACACACACACACAAACACAGACACACAAACACAGACACAGACACCCCCCCCCCCCCCCCCACACACACACAGACACCCACACACACACACACACACACACACACACACACACACACACACACACACACACACACACACACACACACACACACACACACACACACACACACACACACACACACACTACTGAGCTATTTACACAACCTTTCTTAAAATATTAGACAGACCTTGATGGAAACCAGGGGGGATGCATGCATTGTGCGTTTTATATAACATGATACAAACAGGAAAATGCTCTTTAACCCTGTTAACAGACAAACTCGGTTTGCTTTGAAATTTGTCTTTCAGTCTAATGATTCAATCAGAGTGCCAGCGACAAACAACATATTGAATGCAGCGACATGTTTTAAGACTGGAGTGACAGACAGTTTGGCTTAAAGCCTCATCTGACTACAAATGATGTGGTTTAGAAAAGAGTGAAAGATGTATATTTATAAGAAACAGTCATTTTAAATCCTGGCCTTGGAAATTATAAACTTAAAGTCACTAACCCAAGCAGATTATCTGACAGAGGAAGTCATTTCTGTGCATGGTAGAAGCAGATACTTTCAGAGAAATATCAATGCAGTATGAGCACACAGTCAGCAAACATAAACAAAAGAGGAAAAAACAATAAGTCCCCTTTAACCCCGAATTCTGCAAATGGTATCTCCAGGGCTATTATTGTATTTTCCCATCATTCAAAACATACGTCTATATATTTTGACCATGCACAGAGATAGACTGGCAGCCTACTCGATATATATCCAGCCTCTAGCCAAATGCATGCGTGGATAGCTGCTCGAGCCCCCTTTGACCCTGCACAGAATAAGCGGGTATAGAAAATGGAAAGATGAACAAAGTCTGTGTTTTGGGCAAATTGAAGTCCTCGCTGAAATATCAGATTTTACCGCATAAATATAGAAAATAAAAAATGTCCTGTTTTGCACTAACCTTTAAAAACACTGAGGCATACATAGCCCAAAGCCAGTGCTTTCATGTAACATCAAACATGAGGTAGAATGTAATATCAAAGGTGCTTTAAAAATATACAGACAATGAAAAAATTACAGAAGCTTCCTTTAAATGATGAAAACATATTTTCATACAATAATCATTTACATGTGTTTTATTTTTATCTTCTGTTGTTTATTGTTTCTGCACTCCATTTACACGTGAATAATTTCTGATGTTGATTTGTTAAAAAAAGTTTTCTCCTTCCATTTAATCAAAGGTAAAAGCATCAACAGGTCATTTATGGAGATTTATTCCTCTCAGTAATTAGAGATGAAGGATAAGCAGAGGACTGTGTTATTTAGTTATTTCGGTGTGAATCTCAGGATGCCTGACTGATTTATTTTATAACTTCATTCCTGAGCTGTTGTGGAAATATACAGTATAAACAAAAGATTAATAGGAGTTCTAAGTGTCTTCTAATATCCCCTGTGGAGGCTTAAATTGTGTTTTTGCTTTTTAAATGAGCCGTGCCTCACTTCTTCGCCCTTAAGGACAAACAGCAATTTTACAGGTGCTTTCAGCAGGGCAACCAGTTTATTTTTTGCAAATTGATTTCACTCTGCTGTAAAATAAGCTTTGATCAGAGAAAATGTCCTCCCTTTGTGATTTTATCTTTTAATGATGCACCACCATGCACATGTGCTTAATAAGAGGAAAGTAATTGCTGTTCTATATTAGAAGAGATTAATTTTATAGCACAATGTGGCTTTGAAGTAAGGACAGAAGTACAATAATGTCGGAGGACTCCATATGCAGGGTGCTGGATGTTAGACATCTTTCAACAGAAGATGAACAGTGTCTCAGGTTGACAGTGGGTGGTAACTAAACTGCATATACAGAAGACAAAATGATAATGGTAATAATAATAACACAGTGTAAGTTGTCTTGGTAAAACTGGTTAAACTAAAAAAGACTGAAGGGTCAAGGTGTCATCAATCACACCCTAAATTAGAGGAAGTGTTATAAGGGATCAACTATAGTGAACACGTGGTTCTGAAAAATTAGAAACCCAACAGGGAAAACTTTGGGGCTTCACATTAGCATTATGGCCACAATGTTTACCAACTATGAATGCTAACAGAAACTGACATTTTTGCCACAGTGTCAACAGGCAGAGGTGAAATATGCTGGAACTTCTGTCCACATATTTGATTCAGGGTTCCCACTCTTTTCCAGAGATCATTTTCCAGGACATTTCAAGGACATTTTCAGTGATGATCAATCTGGTATGACAGTCTAATTTGAGTTTCTAATTTAGTTCCTAAATAGTCTAATATGTTCCTCTTAGTGGAAGTCTACATTGAAAGACATGCAGTCTATGGCTATCCATGAAATCATGTCTTACATGCTTAAAAATTATGGCAAATTGATTATAGAACAATGCAACCACAGATGTCCAGCACTTCACTTTATTAGTGCAACCAAGCAACAATGATGGGCAACTCTCATCTCAGCTTTCTCTTTTCTCAAAAAATATAAAATAAGCTAAGTAAAAAACAAAAGAGACAGCAAAGGGATCAGGAAGCTGCCTTACTGAAATAGATAAATAATAATAATAATAATCAGAGGATCAGTGCATAAATTGACCTAAATAGATCTGAATGACAAAAATGGCCACAGATGTTGAATGGGGATGTGTTTTTTTAACCTTGTTAAATCGCACACAGTCATATTGGAATTATTTTCCAGGACGATCCGTGATTTTCAAGGACATTTTAGGTGTTTTCCAGTACTGGAAAACTGGTCAACTGTTTTCCAGGTTTTCCAGTTTTTTCCAGGACGCATTTTATAGGATGTGTCATCAGCTTGTGCCTGGTGTCCTTATTGTTGTTAAGAAATAATCACTGTTGTTGGGGATTTTAATGGACCAGAATCAGTTTTCTATTGCTTATTATTTTAGAGTTATATTTCCCAGCCTGTATTAGCATAGAATAGAATATCTTTATTGTCATTGTCACAAGTACAACAAAATTAAGTGCAATCTTGTTTCAGTGCAAATACATAATATAAAAAATAAGTGCCAAGAAAACACAGAATCCCCACAAGACAGACAAACCCACACATACATCTACATTGGACATTCATTGCACAATTCCCTTAAGCAAGATATAGATATCACAGTACTGAATTTATGTTTGAGCAGTGTTCAGTGCAGTGATGGCCGTGGGGTAGAAACAGTTTTTCAGTCTATTTGTCCTACTTTTCATGCACCTGTACCTCCTGCCTGGTGGCAGCAGTTCAACAAAAATTGTGATCAGGGTGCGATGAGTCCTGCACTATGTTTTGGGCTCTCCTGAGACAGCGGGAACTGTGAAGTTCTGAGAGGACAGGACAATGAATAGAGCAGGAGACCAGGAGAGAGAGTGGGGTGTGACATTTGAGAAAAGGGACGCAAACTAGAATCAAGTCAAATCCAGGCCGCCCGCTTGAGGACTATAGCCTCTGTACATGGGGCACATGACGTGACCACTAAGAAAAAGAGCTCCTATGTTCAAGTATTCAACAGACTGGTAACAAGTAAGAAACCAGTGTAATGGTTTATGTTAAGGATTGTTGATAATAAAAATATATTTATTTTATATTTGAATTACTTTAGAAAAAGAAGATGTTCTCTTCACAATTCCTTAATCATTACTTTGAATCTACATTTTTTATTTTATAACTATTATTACTCTTCTTTTAATTATCATTGTTATATTCATTGCTTTATTCAGGTACTTACCTGTTTACTCATTAGAAGTACATAAATACAATTCTTTTATTTAACATTATCATCTTTTATATTTATTTTATTTGTATGTGTGTACGTGTGTATGTGTGTATGTATGTATGTATGTATGTATGTATGTATGTACTGTATGTATGTATGTATGTATGTATATAGAGTATATATATAGTTATTATTTCAATTTATGTATGTATATATTATTATTATTATTATTGTTTTTATTTTTTTTTTATGCTTTCATATGACTATGTTTAAAACATGAAAATATGTTTGGAATAATGGACCTGTATTGTAAAGTTTGCGTTTTGCCAATAAAAAACAAATCTTGAAAAAAAAAAAAGAAAAAGAAGATGTTATTCCAAACACATATTTTACAAAAGACATAGAAGCACATTCAATAACATTTTGAGTTATATCGCAACCTTTTGGGGGATTGATATAAGGGTGCTTGTGTCCCCTATCTCATTTTGATGTTTCAAATCACTTGATAATTTCTAATATGATTAAAGCAAATCTGTTTCCCAGTTTGTATCTCTAAACTCTTTTTTTTCCCTGAAAGTTGGTTCCAGTGTGATTTTACTTCAAAGGCTATAAAGAAGCTGTGCCAGCAGGGAAATTCTACTTCAAGAATTGTATGGGAACCTTATATTGGATTTGAAACTCAGTGCAATGTATAAGAGGGGCACTTTGTTTTCAATTCCTTTCTATTCTAATAGCAATAAAAAGAGAGATTTGTGCACAGAAATATCTGTTTCCTGGAAACTGATGGACAAAGTGTTGAAAATATTAGAGCCCCTTACCCACCTACATGTTTTGACCCCATGATTTCCCCCAAATGTTTGCACACAAAAGAACAACAGCAAGCTTTTTAAAATGTCCATTATTGAGTCACTGATGGAAAAGCTTGCAATATCACTCAACACAAGACACTGCACTCACAATGTTTTATACAGATGCTTGGCTATGATTCACACTTTCATACCGTCCTCATACGGCTCAATGTGTTCTACATATAGTCTTTACAATTCAAAGAACTCCTCTTGTTGAAAGAATCTAATTAGTTCTGTCGAAGTCCATGACCGACATATAGAACCGCCACAGGGAGAATTTCAAACACACTTCATGTATGAATGCATTAGATAACCATGCTTACATAACATACAAACAGAAATACAGACAAACCAGGACACACGCTAACATCATGCAATGGTGTCACTGTTGATTTGAACAAGAACAAACTCAGTCCTAACAATAATCTTCAAAGTTCCCTCTGTTCAGTCAAAGGCGAACCATTCTCTGAAGCTCTGCTTTCATTATGACACAAGAACTGCTTTTGTGAAAGACAGAGGAACATTTCATAGAAATGAACATTTTCTATTATCTACTGACCTGAATTGTAACAATTTAACAGTCTTTTGTCCATCAAGGACATAATGCTTTAGTGCAGATATAGACAACAACAGACGTGGCCAGACTGGCCGATTTGCTGTAGGGTAGTCATTGACTCAAAAGGATGGACCCTAATGCTTTTTATATAAGTCTCTTTCGTGGAAAACAATCTAGATATGTTTTCTTCATGTAGATAAAGACTTGGAGGAGGAATTAAAGAGTCCAGGTGCTAAGCTAGCCAGTCTGCAGTCCTGACTAGTCACTTGCTTAAAATATTTGTTGCATTATGAAAAATAAAATAACACAAAGGAGATCCTAAACTATTCAGCAATTGAATTCCTACATCATATGAAATAAGTCAAACAATCCTCTTTCGAAATTGAAGCCACCAGTTCCCTTAAACCTGGTTTAAATTATGTGTTGAATGGACACCGTAGCATACGCGGTAGGTATGCATAGCCCTAATCCTACGCAGAAGCCTGCACACTTAGCCTGATTTGCATCTCAGACAAAATGTGACTACCAATCAAATCGACGTGGACAGCAAGCCCCGTGATTGGTCCACAGGGCGGCATCGTATTTCCTGCATTTAAAGCATTTCTGGAATCACCGTACATACATTCCATCTCCTCCAACGTCTCCTCTCTATTCTTCTTTGTAATCATTTCTGTAACATTAACTGCAACATTTATCAACTCCAACTTGACACAATGAGCTCTTAGTTGCGATTGTTTCCTGAGCACTTCCGAGCAGGAAACGTTGAGACGGAGTATTGCAGAGGTACGCAGACACTTCGGTCAATGCAGAAGTAAAAATCTTAAGTTTCCAAATGTTTACAGAAGATTGTTGAAAGAAGAGTGGATGAAACAATGTGGTAAACATGATATTGGGCCAACTAGTTTAAATTGTGTTGCCAGTATCAAATTCAAAATCAGAATGGTTTTCCAAAACAATTACATTTTCAGTTTTAACATTGTTTACTTTTTTCAATTAAAAATATGTGGTTACAATTTTTTTGCAAATCAACACATCTTGTTCCCGTTGACCTTATATTCTATTATTATTATTATTATTATTATTATTATTATTGTCATTAGTAGTAGTAGTAGTAGAAGTAGTATAGTAGTAGTAGGATTACTATCATTATTTTAAACAGGGTTGAATAAGTCATACAAAGAGATGTTTTCATTGAGAAAATAGTGCAATATTCAGTAAAAGAACAGGTATTTGAAACTGTCCCAAGGTCCAGAAAATTCTGCTTTTAATTTATACATCTTGTTGCCTTGGTTTTCCTCTGTTTAAGCACTCTGTGTTTCAGACTCGCCACTCCGGTACAGATTACAGACAGTGGTGTGTCAACAACTGCAGGGGACTATTAAACTGCAAAATTCAAGGTTAACCTTGAGTCATGAAGACATTTTATGTAATGGAAAAATTAGATATTATGTCACTGTGAACATACTCCTTAGAGCTCAATGCAATTTAAGAAAATAGATGCAAAACAAGCCAGCTAATGAAGTAATTGTCTTCATCAGTTTAAACAACACAACAAATAAAGCCTACAAATATCAAGACATCAAACAACAAACAAATGCACCAACATAACGAACCTCAAGCTCAGCTCAAAGGCCAATACATAAAAAAACAACATACGTGCAGTATATCTTACACTATACATATATGCATTTGCCTATACTAGCTGTGCCCTGTGTAAAGATCAAATAACACAATAATTAGGACCGACCACAAGCTGTGGGTAGTTCCCACAGCAGATTTCCCTTTCATTCTTTATTTTTTTATTTCCTCTTCAGACTAGTGAACTTTTTTCAGAGTGAATAGCGAGAGATGGAAGGTCATGCACATGAAAAGGGGAGAACTTAACTTAATTAAAACTGACAAGTCTTGAAAATGTCATTCTGTGACTCGGTGTAAAAAAAAAAAAGAAAACTGTAATTAAGAACTCTGATTAAATTCCAGCCGTGTACTAAAGGCAGCACAAGGCATTTAAAACATTTGACAGTTTAACTGTGGAATCTAATTAGAATGAATGACTCGGGGATCAAGTCCAACTGAGTCTGCCATGCTGCTCTCACAATAATGGAAACAGAGGAAGAAGAGATTGGAAGGATCAAGTCGAGTGGGAGGGAGAAGGGCCTTTGGACGAGAAAAAGAGATGCGTGTGTTGGACCATATCAAAGCTCTTGGTTTACACGTCTGTCTGCCTCTTTAATATTTTACTCACAACACTCTGGTACAATGTTCTGTCAACAGTACACTTGCCTTTGTCAACCAGTGAGATATACCTATTACTGAGAGTCCTTAACTGGTTTCAAACGGTCTACAATAGAATTCTGATGCCTCCATGTGACACACAAAAGTAAACCAGACAATCAGCCAGAACGTTGAAGAGTCTTTGTGTACATTTTTCACAGCAAACCTTTACAGTGAGATGTGCGTCAGCCAGTTAAGAAAAGGCAGAAGGAGAATTTTCCCCAGAGACTACTGCATACGCACACAGGGCAGAATAAGCAAAGAGATAAACAGAGGAGAATAGACTAAAGGACAAGAGAAGTTTCATTAATTGGCCTTGTAGAACTATGTCTTGCTATTTTGTTATTACATTTAAGAAATACAACTGTTAGAGGTCACATTTATAGCTTTGTCACAAAAAAAAATGTGATAAAAGTACTGGTAATGATAGCTAGAGGTGGGTTATATGAACTTGACTAAAAGTTCCATTAAATATCAACATTATCATCATTGTCGGGGGCATCTGTGGCTCAAGTGGGTACACACTACAAGTTAATCAGGCACATTTATGGTCCAATGAAGTCCTGATTTGCTGATTGTTCCAAAGATGAGGCGTGTTAAGAGTGAATGTATTCCCCTAATCTGCTGGCAGAATGTTACAGCCACATTTATTCAAATCCATGAATTTTGGATTAGACTCCTGTTACATGGGGGAACCTGAGGACAGCCAAGCACACACTCATGAAATGATGGCCAATCAGGAAGAAAGCTGACTGGAGAAGGAAGTAACAATAGTGGACACAATTAGATGGATGTGGGAAATGGAGGACACTTGTAATGGAACACAAGTGTATAAACAATGTGTCCAAACATACCGCAATAAATTTGACAAAGAGAGGACAAATTGTAACTCCATAAAATCATTCAAATCCCAACTCAAAACTCACCTGTTCACCAGCATATTCACTCTAACTGGACTGCACTTTTTTTTTTTTTATTCATTAATTTGTTTGTTTGTTTTTATGATGTTTTAATGATGAATGTTTTTATTATCTGTAAGATGACCATGGGTGATTTGAAAGGCGCCCAAAATAAAATGTATTATTATTATTAGTATTATTTAACCACCATGGATGTACCAGCTAAGCAGCTAGCAACATTTAGCTTGACAACTATCCTGCTGTCCGCCATGTTTGTTTACTTTAAAGTCACTTTAGGCCACACAAGATTTTGTGTGATTAAGAGTTTAGAGAGTCTGGACTTTTGTTGTTGGAGGTATGGGATCTGTTAGTGTGTGGTGTAGACTGTCAGCTAATCAATGCCGTTCATACACTATAAGACCTTAACTGTTAAATTTGTCGTTGTGTCGTCATGTGTGGGGCCTCCCTAGTTTACAACATATGTTAAGATTTAAAGTCAGAGTCGGTTGTCTCTCAATCAGAAGGTTGCCGGTTTGATCCCAGCAAGACACTGAACCCCAAAACTGCCCCAAGTGACATAGTCAGGGGTGTGTGAATGCGTATGAATGGAATTAGTTATACTGATGGTCCCCTATGATAGCGTCCTCTGCCATCAGTGTATGAATGGGTGTGAATGGGTGATTGTCACGGCCAAATTCCATCAGATCCATGTCTGGTCCATCTCCAATCCATCAAAGCACATTGATAAGTTTTAATTCTAGTCAATGTGTTAACTTCCACTGGATCCGCTCTGTTGTGTTCGGGGCTCCGTCTCTGATCCAGCAGGTCAGAGCCCTCCAGACCCGATGCATAAGACTTCTATTTTTCCCGGATGCCGGAGCACAACGCATCAATCTCAACAGAGCAGAATGAGCAGGACTGGGAGTCAGGCACCAAAACAAGATTAAAACATTGGGTTAATATTCAGAATAAAACACTCTGTGTTATCGCCAGTTCGTATTTCAGGCAGAGTAAGCAGTTCAAGGAAGTGTTGCCAGGTGAATAAAGATTTGCTAAAGAATAGCTGAGGTGAAACAAAAACATGAAGGGCTATTATTAGCTATGAACACAACAGGTCTGAGTTTGGCAATGTTTTGTAAACGGTAAAACGAGGAGGGAACCAAACCATTGTAATCAACAGACAAGTAGAGTCATTATTCCCTCTGGGTTTGCACAATCAGACTTTTTGCAGCCAGTGGGGTCTGTTTAGGTCATTTAATAGAAACAGTCTATATCTACCTCTTTGGCAGGAAGTTCTTTCCAACACCAGGAAAGCCATTACAGCTGACAAAACCGACACAAATACTTAGTTTCTTATTGTAATTTAGTATCAAATTATACTCCAGAGCAAAAAAAATGTTAATTGAAAGAGAATTTGAACAAAAAGCTCAACTGGAAGTGTCTTAATGTGAACATATTTTGATATTATTTGAACTCTGTGCTGAGGAAAAGAGAGGTACATGAAAACATCCAAATTCAAGAGACACGTTGGAGGAGGATAACTCAGAAAAGTGGAGCGGGACAAAGAATCAACATTTCATCTGAAAAACAAATATTACAGAGAGAGAGAGAGAGAGAGAGGCAGAAAGAGAGAGAGAGAGAGAACGACAGAGAACATGTGTTAGTGTGAGAGGCCCTGCACATCAAAAAACAAGTGACAGAAACAGCATCAGTCTGTGATCAAAGGGACGGAGCAACGCTGAAACATCAACTAAAGTCTGCTAATGCACTGAGGCTCTGAGTGGATTTACAACGGCGTTAAATGGTTGTCTACCAACTGCTTATCATTCTGTTCCTAACAAGACAGCTAAGAACTGTGCAATCGATGAGGACATTATCATTTTTATAGCTCGAGTCAGAGTCCTGATTCTCCCTGCTGGATTCAATCTTTCTTCTTGTCTTCTCTAAAATGCTGACTCCTTATTGTTTCAGCTCTGCGGCTGAGTCTGTGCTGCATATTCTGGAGAGTTTCTATGTGAGACATGACAGTAATACAATGGAATATAGATATATGAATCTTCAACGATCGCTAAGCACAAACATTCACAGTTTGTGCTCTTATTTTGAAGGTGTGAAATAGAGATTACAAAGTGTTTTCACACTTTGAAGCTCATTGTAGATGTTGACATTGTAAGAAGACTTAAATAAAAGGAAGCGGAGAAGGTCATCCTTGCTATTCAGTGCCGTCTACAGCTTGTTATGCATGCTGACTAATTATGTATACACTGTCATTTTGTTCATGAATTACTAGCTGAGGGTTGGCAGATGTCAGGGAATCCAAAGAACAAGGATGGAATACTTGCACTGCTCTGTGTCTGCTGTAATTGAAAGCTGAGATATTTGTGAGGGGATGAATCTAATGTGTTTTACCAGAAACCAGACCTGCTCAAGTGTCTGTGATAAAGCATGTGTGTTTTCAAGTGAGAGGGAAAGAGAAGTATTTTCTGCAGAAAGCAAGGGCAGACAAGGTAAGGGTGTAATCATATCTTGAGTATATGAGAAGCTGAACTAACTTAAGCAGCAACACAAGCAGACCTAGAGGAGCTGCAGAGAGACGCAGCTGGGAGAGGCAGATCAACAACCACCCCAGCTACACAGTTCATTAAGACTCATTCTGCTGCATGCCGTTTGAACAGTACTTCATCGAGAGGGACAGCTACATCGTGCCCTTGTAGAACAGCAGAGCTGAGTGCATTTGGGCCTGCAGTGCAACAGCAAGATCCTGTCACAATAAGACTTGTCACATGATGCTTCCAGGGACTAGAAAAACAAAACAAACAGCTGCATGTTTCAGAGACTCAGCAGAGGCTGGAAGTTAGGAATGTAAAGAGGGCTCTTTGAAAGACACACAAGACTACATAGTCAATTTTGTGAATATAAAAGGCTGAATATAAACATGTTTAGAGATCAGCTGCATTTGCAGATAGTTTGCACTGTCAAGAATCCTTCAAACAACCGCATGGATGATTTCTTTGAGTGCAGCGGGGACCACATTTGAAGGCAAACTAGCAGGATGTCTGTGGGACTGTCACAAAACAGCATGTTTCTTCCTTTCATTGTTCTCAACATTAAGCCCAGACCACAATCTTTCCCCTAATCTTAACTAAGTGCTCTGAGTGCCAAAGCCCAACAAAAAAAATAATCCATCTTTAGTTGCTGTGAGCAGATATTGTACTCGAGTGGTTCAGAAGGAAAACAAATTAGACATGTTTTCACGCAGAGTTTTGCTGATACATTCAGAATGGGTATTCATAAAATTAGATTTAAAGTTTTTCTCGTAATGTCAATTGAAAGAGAAAGTCAAATTATTTTGGATGTAACAGAAACAGGTTCTCCTGCCTGCAGCACCGATCAGCTGTTCAAGTCTGTGATGAACGAGTCAGGCTGTTGCAAAATGTACGATGGTAACCATTAAAAAAAATGAAATATGTTATTGTGCTAAAAAAATAAGCAGAGAGTGATACCCTGTAACTAAATAGTAGGAGGGGGTAGTGGCTCTTTCCACTGGTTGCCACCTACAATAAAACAAAGGGAAGACAAAGAAGAGGCAGCAGCAGCAGCTGAAGAAGACTCAGTTACCAGCTAGCTAGACAGCCTTTACCGACATGTGTAGCTACTACCACTGTGCAAATTATACAAGAGGAAATGGCAGATGAAAGCAAGGTACACTACCAGCGCACAAGGAATGTTTCTTTGCCAGGTCAGGAGTCTTTTGGATGACATAAAAATGACGGCGTTTATTTATAGACAATGTGTGACAGAATCAAACGCAGAGGAAGAAGGTGAATTTTTTGTTTAATTAGAACAAATCTAACTGTTAACATCATTAGAAATGAATGATGTCATGCAAGTCAATTATGTTTGTTTGTAAGGTTTATAAAGTAATGTGTTGCTTTACCTTTGTTTTGCCTCTCCCTAGTTTGACTGATGGCATTGATTTTTTCTGAGTTTTCCATAAATATGCTAATACTGTTATTGGGATTGTTTTTGGCCTCGATAATGGTGAGGCAAAAATCTGATATTGTGACAGCCCCAAAAAAAAGTCAACTTGACTTTTGCTCCGTGCACTCCCACATAGCAAATAGGTCTGGGCCAGATCTGGCGCCAAGCCGGCACTGGTGGCTGACTGCTGGCATGGCAAGTGGTATGTCAACCGGATGTGGGCCAGGTCTGGCAATGATGGCATTGTATATATGATGGTATGCCACATCTGGCCCGATTGTGGCTTGGTTTATGTAGCCTAGATCTGTCCATGCCGCATCTGGGCCGATTAAGGTTGAGCTTGTGATTAAGCTGGCCCATGTGTGGGCCGTCTCTGGCAAACTATATCTGGGCCACTTAAGGGCCGTCATTCTTTGCGGTATGTTGGCCGAGTCTAAGTGTATTGTGGGCCAGAACCGGGCCAGACCAATTTTGCTACGTGGGCTTATGCTATGTGATTTTTGAAACAAATGCATTCCAGTTGGAGATCATTTAAAACAATAACTACTAAACAACCATATGCTTCGCTTTAACCTAAACACAGATATGCTGTGTCCAAAAATAGTGCTGTAACAAAGCAAAGTAAAGCAGTGAAAATGTCCTATGATAGCGTACACTTGCACTGTTAGTGTTTGGGTGGAAGTTTCTTAAAATCAGGTATATTACATTGTAAAACTGGCCCTGTTTGCAGCAGTTGACAGCCATGCTACACTGCTGGTTCCTTGGCCAGTTTCCCAGCACAGGGGTTGAGCTTAGCAGGATCCCTTGTGGGTAATACACTTACCATTGACAAGTACCTCATACAACCCCATTTGAAAAAAAAAGCTGTACCATCCCTTTAAAGGGTGGCATATTGGCTTATGATACACTGTTCCTTTTTTTCTGCAGTCATTTGTGGAATATTCAACAACACAGATCAAATATAGTGATCTTCTTGGACAGTATTTGCATGACTGCAAGATCGCTTGTGGATTTTCTGGTGAGGACAATCTCTCGAAATTGTTACACTTACCTTCATCTTTTGTTGTGGATCAGGTACGCTGACAATGTTCTTTTTGCTTTGACTCTCATCTTGCTCTGTAATTGATAAGAGGGAAAGGCAGAACATCAGGGAGTGAAAGCAACCCTGAGACTTTGTTTCATATTTCTTAATCAAAATAAGAACTGCTTCCTGAGGACAAATCTCAAAGCACTCTCTCAGAGGATTTTTTTTTTTTTCACTCTTGTCTGTATGATGCATTGGCAAAGACCCCACCGTTCAAACATAGCAGCAAGCCCATCATCTGGAATCAGGATGCATATACTATGACCATGCTATCTCTCAGTTGTGTGTATGCTAAAACTGCTGCTGCTATGACTAACAAGATAACTAACTCACTGTTTGCCCGAGCGAGAACAGCGCTAGTTGCATAAGCTGGCTTGATGTGGGAAGAAGAGTCAGACACACATCCTGCTTTGTATTACAGAGATGTCTAATGTGTAATCGTCTTTGACGTCTCATTTGCTGTCTCTGACGGCTTTTTGAAGACACAGAGAAAGCTTCTAACTGGAAGTTTTTTTGTATATCTCTGCATTCAGAAGGGAATATGATATTTAAAGCAGGAGATACATTCTGCTGTGTTTTTTATGTAGGTGTGCATCAGTCCAATAAAGGTCATCAGTGACGAGGAGGAAAGGCAAATAACATTGGCAAAGATTGTGCATCACAACTGATTTGATTTTTGTTTATTTTGAAGGCTCATTGCGGTTTTGTCTGGTTTTGATACGATAATTTAACAAAGACAGAAACTGATTAGTCAAATGACACTTTCAGTTTCAGTTATTATTTACAGAAAATCATTAGACACAAGAGAGGAATCTAAAGAAAAAGGATCAGGACCTTGTCAAAGTCTCTAAGGAAATAGCCCCCTTATCCTTTAACATTTCCCTAACTAAGCTGCCCTTACTGGCTGTTTTGGCCCATTAAAACAGTGTATGCCTCCACCGTGGAGATTGTCTTCTTAATGGTTTGAAGTGGGCGAACAGAAACCATTAAAAAGTAGCAATTATCAAAGTTGAGATAAATGATGCTGTCAGAGTCTGCTATCATAAAGGCGTAAATCATTTCCGCCTTGCCCACTTCATTTCTGCTCCATGCACAGTAAACAGTAATTGTGTAACGCGTAGGCAAATACGAAGACTTCTGTTCTGTTCTGCCTGGAGCTCGTCAGTGATGTGGCATTCATGCAAGAACCTATAGTGAGAAAAAAAAAACCCTCTCCTGTAAAAAGAAAAAAAAAAAAACAGAGCACACTATGTCATTACTGCACCATCACGGCTCTGATGAAGGCAGGGTTCTCTGGCAGAGCACTACCCAGGCTTACAAAGATGGAGGCGGAGTAGAGAAAGCATGCGCACGCACCTTTCATGTGTCTTTGCACTCTGATGGAGGTGTTTCTCAGGATTTCAGGGCTTTCTTTACAACCAGCATGAACAAGGAAAGCCCCATGCTTGAGAATACTTGCACAGACATGCAACAAGCAATAATACCGGGATCAAAATATAGGTAGGTATCTTTGACACTGGAGATCAAACAGTGCCTGCTGCACAGCTCCACAGAGAGGAGGATGTGGGAAAAAAAAAAGGAAATTGGATTAATTCCCATGAAACTTGTGAGGATGACTCACAGTGATTTTTGGTGATCCCCCTGACTTTTACTGCCACCAGCAGGTTGACATTTGAGGTTCAAAGTGAAATGCCTCAACATCTATTGGAAGGATTGCAATGGATTTGTTACAGACATCACATCCTCCTCGGGATGAACTGTAATAACTTTGCGATTCCCTGACTTTTCAACCAGACATCATTTTTTAAGGGGTTGGGATTTTGTGGGTTTAAAGATCCACCATTCCTAACTTGAGGAGAACATAAATATAGGTGTAGCAGCGTGGAATGGAAGTAAATGAATGCAATAAAAAATGAACAAATTATCTGACTATAATTTCGTAGCACTTCCTCTGCCATCCAACCCCTAGTTTTCCCCAAATAAGTGCAGTACTTAATTAAAAATAAGTATCCATAACATGCAGGGAGGAAGCATAAATAATTTCTCCTCCATTATTATCATTATCAGCCTTTCACCTTTAAAGAGGACATGTTGGGATTTAACATCAAACTTAATGGAACCTGAAATCATGACAGGATGCTAATGCCGCTTATAAACGTCTCGTATTAAGAGCCGTTGTGATGAAAATGGTTTCACAAGAGTTGATGTGTCAGTCAGAGGGAGGGTGGAGAGGAGATAATCACTGAATAGGAGAGGACGGCTGGAGAAGAGAAAGTGGAATTAGCCACAATGATAATGAGTCATGTCTCAATGTGACTCCCCTTACACCACACAGGCACAGCAGCACCTTATGTCATTCCAAACTCTGCAGACTCCAGTTGGCAAACTCTCTACTAACTGCTATAAGCTGGGAAGGGCTGCAGAAACCTCATGGTGCTTAGAGTGTAGTTGGAAGGTTTGATTGTTTTTGTGTTTATTATATCTGACCTTCATCACTGGCAGGAAATGAAAGAGTGGCTCCTATTTTGAGCCAAGAGATCTGAATGACTGTTCTAAAAACAAATGAAGGACATTTTTAAATGTATGGAAGTGTATATAATATCAATATGGTGGGTGTCATCAAGGTGTCTCAGGTGTTGGATTTGAGTTATGAACCATTTTACAGGCATTTTTTATCATCCTAGATATTATATACATTTATGATTAGCTATCTTATGACAACAATGCAGTCATTCAGATAAGGGATATTTATAGTTTGACTTGCAACTCAAGAGACTAAAAATGACTTTTCAAAAGTGAACTCCCAACAATTTCCAACTAATATCAGGAAATTTAGGCCCCGATATGTTCAGAAACTTGCCTTTCACACCTGCACCTCACAGCGTGAGACTATGGCTGTTTTCGAAACTGCCTGCTACATACTACCTACGAATGTAGTATGCAGTATGTACTGCAAACTGCATACTGATTTTGAAGGTAGTATGTAGTATGACTGCTCTGTTCAACCTGTTTTGCACCTATGCTGGTTTTTGGGTTTGGAAAGTGGAAGTAAACAACGGCCAAGCTGATAGAGAAACTGCTTCTGAAGCATCCACTTATGATTTCGAAATTTAAGAAGTGGCAGGGCCCCGTTGGCCTAGCGTTCTAAGTGCCCAATATACAGAGGCTATAGCCCTCGCTGCAGAGGCCGCAGAGGCCACAGGTTTGATTCAAGCCTTGACTATTTACTGTATGTCCTCCCCCACTATCTACTCCCCACATTTCCTGTCTTTCTTCAGCTGTCCTACACATTAAGGCAAGAAGCCCAAAAATACAACTTAAGTGGCTTGTATTGAATTCATGAATTTTCCCAGAAATGAACACCTACCTGTGATATGGGTATCACCTCTGTAATTACTGGAAGTGACAAAATTCACTGGCATTTTGCATTACTTTGCTGTAAATGTAATGGACCGTTAAACGACTGGTGCAACTCCAACACAGTAGATGGCAGTCACATACGGAAAATAGAAGGAGAAACGTTAGCGCTGTGCATTGTGGGAAACTGGTCTGCTGAATACTGAGAAAGAACCAGTACGACATCCGGGTAGTTTTAGCATACTGCAGATTTCACAAAAACTGTTACGGGTGTGAGGGTGAACCCAAAAGCAGCACACTGGAGCCCGGAGGAAACAGCAGGTAACAGTCTTGAAGCTGGTTTCGCTGTGTGGAGGATCAGGCTGGAAACAGACGAGGAGCAGGCAAATCTCTTGGTCAGGGAAAAAAGGCTGAGGTAGTTACCAGGGCAGAAACGAGGAAGGAAGGTCGGGGACAGGCAGGGTCGAAACCGGGAGATCAGTCCGAGGAAAAGTGCTGGAGAGTCTTGCATTTGCAGTGAGAACAATCTGGCACTGAGTGAGCTGAAACCGGGACTTAAATACTGGCAGCAGGTAATGAGAAACAGGTGATTTGTGTTGGCTTAATGAGGAGAGTGTGGTTCAGGTAAACGAAGGGGAGTGGAAATGTAGTGGGCTGAGAGGCTGAGCAGGTGTGGCAGGTGATAACTGTGACAAAAACAGCCAATCTGTGTGGGACGAGCTCTTGGTTTATGTGAGGGTGGGGCCACTGGATAGCAAATGTGGCAGTTTTATTTCTAACAGTGACAGTTTCTGGGTTGATAGCACTACAATGTTTACAGGGTGTTTCTGAAACACAAGCAAAGAGTAGAAAACATTACACTAATAACTAGCGGGCAGTAAAGAGTGTGAAGAAGAAGCAAAACTCCACCCAATGTCATCACTCCGCCAACTTAATTACATTTCCTGTTTATTCCCACACATTGGCTCACCCTGACTTCATCAGGACATTTTACTTGAAGGCTGGCAGGACAAAGTCTGCACAGATTTGTACGTCTGAGTTCACACAGGGACCAAAACTGGATAATGTGATTGATGTGATGTGTGATTGTGTGCATCCATCCCTCCATCATCCATCCATCAATATCTTTTACTGCTTATCCCATTGGGGGTCTTGGAGGGCTGGAGCCTATCCCAGCTGTCATTGGGCCTGATTATGTGCTTCTTTATCTTACTGTGCAGCAGTTTGGTAAACAGTATTGTTTGTTAAAATGTGCTCTATAAACACAGTGGATTGATTTAATTGAATTGAACAATGTCAGAACATTTTCAGGAGTGTGGTACTTGTGTGAAAGGGGCTCCACAGTTTAGAAATGACATGTATGATGGGGCTGTTTGCTGCATTCTTACATAGATCTCTGTCTCTTGTTTTCAGGTATTTTAGATATAAAAGCGTCATTGTTGTCAGATGACCACCAATGAGATTACAGTTACACTACACCTCTCTTTCTCTCCACAAAGTTTTCCTACGTACGCCATTTGTTCTTAGAAATGCTAGTCGACAATACTGCTCAGTCTACAGACCAAAACCAGAACACTTCTGTCAACAGAAATCGTGTCTCTTATCCACAGATCCTAGAATCTGTTTAGATTGCACAGCTAGATTTGATCTCAACAGTCTCAATGGACTCAACATCACTTAGGTCCCTCATTGGACACTCAACCATGGATTATAATTGGCCTGAAGCCACATGACCACCTGCTCAACCCACCTTTGTAGTGGCACTATTGGCTGATTTGTGGATGCATATGAATGGATGTTTCTGTCCTGTACATTTCCTAATTAAATACTTGTCTTGTGTGTGTTTTACTAGAACCCTGATGAAGGCCACAAGCTGAAACGCATTGGTCTATATATAAAGTTGTTTATACTACAAGTGTTTCTGGAGTTTTGACCATTTTAGTCTTCCTTTTCCTCTCTGTGCACCTTTGAAGTAGGTGAAGTTGTACCAGAATCCTCTAATCTCCTTCTACAGCTTGATTTGGTAAGATGTAACATGATTGACACTAAACAAGGGTCTGATAGTTGGATTTAAAATGGCAACACTACTGAAGCGGTGGTATATGACGGAGAAGGATTCCACCACAGGGTAACATTTCCCACTTGTAGTATATCTCTCTACAATACTATTACAAAAAATGTGTTGTTGTTTTGTCATGGTGTTGAATTATTCTGGGTAAGTGCAGCTACTGCTGTCCTCTCTGCGGTTATGACAGTACTATGCTAAAACACATGCTGCTGTTAATGCGAATACACACTGATAACCAACTGGAGCCCATCAAGAGATGTCAAATATAAGCAGCACACAGTGGGAGCCAATGTGGTCATAGAAATACTGCCTGTGTGATTACACTGAAGTGAATTGGATCTGAAGGAAAGAGCTGGAGGGGAGTTGTTTACTTGTCTTCTGCCCCTAAGAAACGTACGAGAGTGCACACGCAGAAGCACAGGGGCATGTACTGGGCACATTCAATTTTGTGCCAGATTGTCAACACTGAAAATGAAGAATTAACATAATGCACCCTCCTCTGCTCATTTTTAATCACACTCTAGGGTCCCTAGACGGGTTGTCAAAACCTTAAACCTTCTCAAATGTCATTATAGATAATAACAGACAAACTGCCTCAGTGAAAGTGTGACATCAGCAGTGTGTGTGTGTGTGTGTGTGTGTGTGTGCATGTATGAATGCAAAAAGAATCATGCCTCTGTTTCAGGAAGTTGAAAGCGGGTTCCATCAACTCAGAAAGAGGCTTTTTCCAAGAATTAATTTAAGCAAACTCAACATGCTTCTTTTTTTTTTTACATTGATCCGGCTTTTACTGATTTGTTTTCACAGAAGAGCCAGACAGAAAACTTTTCACTGGGTCACTTTTGAAATAAAAGTACTCCTGATTAAAACCAGAAAGGCTTACTTTCATTTTAAGCATGTTTACAGCTCCCTTAAACCAATTCCTACCATCATCCTTGTCTAAATAACAAGCTAAGAACCCTTCTGAAAGCTAATTTACTTTTAAAATGTAGAAGCATAACTCTCTTGTTTATCTCCACAGCTTGGTTAAAAAGCTGTTCATTCTTTTTGCACCAGGAAAAAAAACGCTCTGTAGAGATTAGTTTTGGCCTGGAGAAGAGAAAAGAAGTCTCTGCAGATTCAAAGCTGAACAACTCATTTAACAATACACACACTCATTTGTTTTCTTGATGTAAAAAATATAATATGAGAGGAGTTTTATTCCCCTTTTAGAATCCATGTTGGAGATTTCCCACAAGACAAGATTTAAAAGCAGTTGTATTTTACTGGCAGCTTCAGTGGTCAGAGCGCAGGCCTGGTTTAATGAAAATAAATTATTCCACATGTGGTAGGACTGTCTCTGGAGAACAGAGGCTTTTTGAAACCTAATCAATGAGCAGCATTCAAGAGAAAGTTGGGGTAAGGGGTTAAATTAGGGATGTATCTTTGTGTACCATCATGTAAATGACGGTATACAAAGACTAAACAGTTGTAGCCCGAGGTTCTCATCTGTTGAGTTAATTCTTCCTCAGTGCACTAAATCAATTTCCCAGGGGACTTGGTTAAACGCAAAAAGCTCCAAGACATCAGAAAAAAAGAGACACTGTACTACAGCAAAAAAATAATACATTCCAGTTCGTCCAACCTCGTGCAAAAATGTGCTAAACCTCTTTGTGCTGTCAGAGAGATGAGTGTAAATACATGAGACAGTAAAAAGAGAAGCATGTCTCTGCCACCGGAGGGAGCAAAACTGAAACAAAGACAATTTAGAGGAACAAAAGAATGTAATGCCTTTCACATGGAGGATTCCAACTTAAAGCTGTTGGGTTTTTTTGTGGCTTCAAAAGCTCAAAACACAATTTTAGTAATACTTCAAACAAACTCTTCTTCAGCACTGGAGGAAAGTGGCGGGGTGCCATTTGTTTTGTTGAGCAGAAAGAAAGCAGGGAAAGAAACAGTGCTGGAAACAAAATTTTGCATTTTCATCACAATTACTTTTTTTCTCTATCCCCTCTCTCTCTCTCTCTCTCTCTCTCTCTCTCTCTCTCTCTGCCCTTTTTTGATAGAGATGTATTTTATGGATTACGGGCTCTAAAGTGAAATTTTTATGGCTTTTTAAAGAACACTGATTTGCACTGAGAGAACGTATAGTGCATTTACAAAGAGTTTTAGAGTAGAATAGAATAGAACAGAATGTACTTTATTAATTCCCTGAAGGGGGAAATTCAGGTGTCTGGCAGATAAAATGATAAAAATCACATAAAACAAGTCATTCAGGTGTCTGTCAGCTCATCTCCCATTGGCTAGAGATTTATGAAGCCTAATGGCTGCAGGGATGAATGATTTTCTGTATCTCTCTGTCCTGAGAGATACAGTGTATTTTTTGTAACACTGCAAAAACTGAAAACTAAGCAAGTGTTTACTTAAAATGTCTTCCATCCATCCATCCATCCGTCCATCTTCCTCTACTTCTCTGGGTCCAGGTCGCAGGGCAAAAATGTCTTATTAGACTTAAATAAAGGCCACATTCATCTGACAAGTCCAGAAAATGTCTTATTTTAAGATATCAAAAGCCAAAAATTTGGGGTCCGAATTGCTTGTAATGAGTAAAAAATAAGTGATTCTGACAGTTTCAATAACATGCTGTTTACTGCGGATATGCGGACACCTCTATGAGATTGTTTACAGAGAGAAAACGAGATTCAACAAACCAAAGGAAAGAGGCGAGAAATTAAATTACCAACCTGGTGGTGCAGATTTGTAAACTGTGAACCCATACCCATTAACCCAGGAAACCACTTGTTTGAAACAATAGTGCTTCAAGACCTCTCTGAATCAGAGGGTACCAGTAGATCACATACGGCTGCAGTCTGCATTGCTTACCAACCAGAGTTCCTCGTTGTACTGAACGCATTCTTCAGTTTTCAGAAGTGAAATCAGAAAACTAGAAAAGTCTTCAAAGTAAGTGTTTGGCTCTCACTGTTTTACAGCATTATGAAATAACCCATGGTGCACACGCTATATGTTGACCATAGTGAAATAAACTTTGTTAGCTGTTGAAGGGGAAGACTGAGCTGAAATAACTACTGTGTACTGAATAACCTTAGTTTTTAGGTGCATGCATTATGTGTATATCAGTGAGTCGCAGATCATAGACCTGATTGGCTGATTAGTGCACAGCAGGCAGAAACTCACACGTCATGTTGGGGAATATTACTAAAACAAATGGGCTTTCTGACGGCAAAAAGAAAGTCTGACAAATTTCCAAATGGAGCGTAGACTCACACCAAGAGTGCTTAGGTTAAAAGACGCAGAATTATGTAATAGAGCGGTTGATAGTCGAGCTTCAGTTCTCGGTCTCTGGCCACTTCCACAACAATGTGGCCAAGCTGACCAGCATCCAGCGTAGCAAATGCAATCGCTACTGAGAAGTTCCTCATGCAACCACACCCTCAAAAAAACTGAACTACCCTTTTATGTAATTGAATCAGCTTATAAAAATTCACCATCAATCAATCAATCAATCAGTCAGTCAATCAATCAATCAATCTTTATTTGTATAGCGCCAAATCCCAACAAATATTATCTCAAGATGCTTTTACAAACAGAGCAGGTCTAGACCGTACTCTTATATGTTATATTAATTACAAAGACCCAACACCAAGACAGGATAAGACTCAGTCTTATTTCATGTTAATCTGCCATTAACATTGCACATTGCTGTAGTTAGCTAGTAACAGTGGCAAGGACAAACTTCCTTCTAACAGGTAGAAACCTCGAGCAGAATCAGACTCATGTTAGACGGACATCTGCCTCAACCGGGTTGGGGTCTGTTTAGTTTTAATGGATAGAGAAATAAGCTATTGAAACCAAAACTGTGTTTGTGCCAGGCTGTAGATATGTGAATTTCTATAATAAATGACAGTAATTTAATATGGCGCTAAAAAGGGACTTTTTACTTTGAAGGCAGCCTCAACTGGACACTTGACGAGCTGCGATTTTTTAACAATTACGCATTTACCTCATGTTTCCACACAGGAGGTTGCCAACTTGGTCAGTTCTGGAGAGTAAATATCTAAAAATCTAACCTGTGTGATAAAGGGTCAAGGATATAAAAATGTTCATTTCCACGTCAAACAATGTCTTGAGGTAACCAGAAATGCAATATATTCTGTTGTTGTGTATACGCTTATTGTCACATATTTCTGTTAATGTTACCTTACATTACAGTACATAAATTTATGCTAACTCCAGTATGCTTTCATCTCGTACTGATGTTCATCCACATGTTATATCCCTCTCAACAACCTTCTTTGTGTGTCCTCAGTGGATCTGCAGTCTAGAGTACTGTCTCAGGATGTATGACTGATCATTGTGAAGGGTGCAGAGGAGCTCACTGACTGATGGAATCCCACAACAAACCCACTGATGATGTATGATGATGTATAATAATGTATTCCCCCTAATCCCACTCTGCTTTCAAGTGCGGTTCACACTGCGTGCCTCCCACTATGAAAAGATATAAAAATTTCACTGATACATCTTATGCACACTGCGTACCTCACATCTGTCTGCATGTTGTACTCCTTTTTTTTTTATTAAAAAGTAAAACTTTTATACAAGTGCTTTAAAGAGGATCATTTGCTGCTCTGAGATCATTTTGTCTTCTGTTGTCTATTAGAACTAAAATCACATTCAAGGAAGTCTTTGTTTTGTTTTCATCAATCATACAAAACCCATTAAGTTAACATTTTTGTTGCCATAAAATCACTAAAAGCTGACCAAATATTCAAAAGTGCAACTAAGAGAAAATTAATTTGAATACTGTGGATTTCCACTGGTTAGAATTAGTGCAGTTGTTCCTGGTGTTGCTGCTAACTGTGTCATTTTTTTTTTTTAGAAGGTGGGTGAGTGAATGAGTAATGAATACATTTTCACATTTCTGTTTTTGCCATCCCACCTTACACCCCCATACACCATTCACCATCCTAAACCATTAATTCTGTGGCCCATTGTGTACAGTCCTGACAAGCTATAAAACCCATTTTTATCCTCCACAATGGCTCTCTCAATTTGTCTTCCCCTCCCTAACTCACGCTCCCACTTCCGACAGCCTCCAAAATTACATATTTTCACAATGCTGTGCAGAGGTTTACGTTTAATGGTCATTGCTCTGCTTGTTATTTGTGCCAATCCATTCATTCTTCAAATAAACACTCGAGTTTTTCCTCACATTTTGGGGCTAACAAGGAAAACGGAAGAAACGCATAACAGGAACAATTGAGGACAGGTGTAGAGGCTGAAACAATCTTTGTAAATTTGTCATGTTTTGGACAGGTCAATGACTTTCCCCAGGAGTAAGGGCTGTTATAAAAGGAGTAGAAATGTGGCAGTTTGCCTTCAGTTTGCCCTGTACCTTTTCTCTGACAAGGACGGTGACATTGGTCTTTCTGTCAGTGTTTTACAAACCCCACATGAACTGACTGTGTTCTAAAGTTTGAATCAGAACTTTGTGGGACCCCATTGGTGACCTGGCTCTGAGGCTTTAACTGAACAAAAAATATCAAATGGTACAAAAACAAGTTCAGTTTAGGTCTCCACAGATTTAAGCCAAATAACTTTGACAATCCCCTCATTTTCCAATATGCAATGCACACGTTTCACTATGCTATGAGCGAAGATTCAAAGAGTGTTTGTTTTTCATTAGTTTTTGTTTGTTTCATTTTTACTTTTTGTTTAACATTTCAGGTTAGTCTTCAATAATTGTCAATGCTGGTTTGTTACTTTAGTTTCTCTTTTTGAAAGTGCTCTTTTACAATTTTACACAGAGTTAGCTATACACAAATTTTTCAGTTTTCTGTTGCCCCTGTGTCTACTTTACTTTTGCTCGAGGCAGATGGCTGTCTAACATGAGTCTGGTTCTGCTCGAGGTTTCTGCCTGTTGAAAGGAAGTTTTTCCTCGCTGCAGTAACTAGCTAAATACTGCGAGGTGCAATGCTCATGGTGGATTAAGATGAAATAAGAGTGAGTCTTATCATGTCTTGGTGTTGGGTCTCTGTTAATAATTCAACATAGAGTATGGTCTAGACCTGCTATGTTCTTAAAAGCACCTTGAGATAACATTTGTTGTGATTTGGCGCTTACAAATAAAGATTGATTGATTTACTGTCAGCGAGTTGCTGGCATCACATTTAAAATCAACACATATTTTTCATAATACGATAAAAAAATTCTGTCTCAACATTTGATATGTTTTTGTTGCACTGTTTTCAGTTAAATATAGGCTTTATATGATTTGCAAACCATCATAATCTGTTTTTATTAACATTTTAGACAGCGCTCTAGCTTTTTGAAGATTGGGGTTGAATTGGGTTAATGTTAGTTTTATGGGGGATTTTTATATTATGGGATACTATTTATTTTAAAAATGTATTCAAACGAAGATAAACATCCACAACCATCCATAAAAAAAGGAAAAATAAAAACATAAAGGATACGTGTCAGTCAAATTTTGTGTCATTTAACAGCAAAATTCAACTTAAAAATGAAACTGTTCAGGCGCTGGTGGCCTAGCAGTCTAAGCGCCTTACATACAGAGGCCACAGTCCTCATCGCAAGGGTCGCTGGCTCGATTCCCGGCCAGTCGACCATTTCCTGCATGTCTTTCCCCGCTCTCTACTCCCCACATTTCCTGTCTCTCTTCAGCTATCCTACCAAATAAAGGCAAAAAATATAACTTTTTGGTCAAGTTTTTAGACACAGTACTGATTCAGTTATCTCTTTGTTGAGGCTTTGTTTCTCATTTTTATTTCAGTGAAGGAAATGACTTTTCAGTTTTTGTTATTTTGTCAATTTTAAATAAAGGTAATAACTCTGCTGTTGTTGAGATGTTTGCATAGCTATTTAGCTAATAATCCAAAGTGCTACTGACTTCTTAGACCACTAGCATCACTGTAGACTGCATATATTATGTCATCACTGTATTATGAGTCATACAGTGATGGAGAAAGAGCTCTGTACATTCATATGAAAGTTGCTTGTTAATGCATGAAGTCATAACATATTCTCTGTGTTTAAAATAAGCATCTCCTTCAAGCCCACGTCCTAATTACTGTGGCTATGATGCAAGTTCATTGTGCCACACAGCTGTTTCCGGCTGTTTACACACAGTGTTAGCTTTGCCTATGGGCCAAGTATTAACAGCCGGGGTGTTGAGAGTGGACCGCTGTTATCTGTTTTTCGGCTGCCAGGGGTCAGTTTGGGCCACTGATGATCTATTGTGAGCACTGGCGGGAAGAGTTAAGCTCCATATTGACACAGCACTAGCTGTCACTACAAAGCTATCATTTAGAATTACGTTAATAGATTTAGGAACAAAGGGAGCATCACAGCTAACAAGAAATGTGTATGCTAACTGCTGACTAGTGTATGGACAGCAAAGCATTTTGTCACTCAACATGAAGTGATGAAATGAAATGAAAAATCCTTTGCTTTCTCTGCTCTCTCCTCTGGTTAGCACTGAGAAGCCACAAGCACGTTATTTAGAGCATTCATTCTCTGACTGTCACATTCACTGTTGCTGTGAACGGTCCTAAAATCATCTGTAGATCACTTGACAGTCCAAAAAGCTGTGAGCGGAGGTTGCATTGGACTCTCTTGTTGTCTTTTATTTTGATGGAGAGGGTCGTAAAGATTCCATCATTATGTGTTACTATCATTCATTTTAAATTTCATGTTCTAATGATAGTGATAAACAGCCCATGCCCATCACTGGATCATTCTCTCAACAAACAATGAAATCACTATTCAGCCCCCTGAGCACCTTTCAAGAAACAACAGCACACAGCACCCGAAACTGTGGAACTCCATAAATAGTTTACTTTGACTAACGGCAGCATTCACCAGCTGAAGGTGTTCAAACTACTCGGTTTCTGTGGTGTGCATATACTAGTGCACATGCTAGCATAAGCTTGTGACATGGCTTGCTCATAGAGTGAGTAGCTAGCTCAATATAGTCACTGAGCAGCTGAGACATAAAAGTTTAAGACAATGGCTTTGTGAGAATTACTTAATGGTATGGTGGATCACAGCGTTCAGATTTTTCATTCAAAATATCTGGTCTACATGACTTCATGTGGTTAGACAGTTTGGCCACCATGTCACCATGCCTTGATGCCTGGTGCATTTTCAGGGTTGCTGTTAACTCATAGTTTTGATCAGTGGTCTATTCAATTCCAGCAAGCAGGCCTGCTTGTCGTACCTAAAGTCTCTAAAAGTAGTATGGGAGGTAATCTTCAGTTATCAAGCCCCTCTCCTTTTGAATCATCTACCAGTCAGGGTCTGGGGGGCAGACACCCTCTCTAATTTTAAGATCAGACTTAAAACTTTCCTTTTTCATAAAGCTTTTTGATTAGAGCTGGCTCAGGCTTGGACCAGCTCTTAGTTATGCATCTCTCGGCTTAGACTGCCAGGGGAACAGGCATACTCAGTTCCTGTCTTTCCCTCTCTCTTCTCTGGCTGCTTGTCTTTGACTTTAAATCTTCATGTCCAATCAAACTAACTAACCATAGATCTTTCTGGGAGTTCCTGAGCTCCCTTGTCTCGTAGGTTCCTCTTTATCATTGCTGCTAACCTGCCAGACTCCAGCTGCTACAGTTCTTAATATCAGTCGCACCATTATCACCACTGTTACAACACCAATGTACATTTAAGAACTTGCTGTAAATGATACTTTCATTCCTACCTCTATAATCAACATTGCGTTATTATAAATGAAAACATGAGACCTGTTGGCTTTAACTGTCATAAATATTAAGATTAGTCTATTATCTATCATTTGAAGTTCCTGTGAAAAGTACACATACTTTCACCATCAGTATTGGTACTGTATCCATGAGTCTGAATGTTGTTGTTGTTGATGATGATATTAATGTTATTGTTTTTGGCTCTGTCCATTTCTCTCTTTCTACATCTCCCTCTACCCCTCTTCCCAAACCCATCACAGTCAAGGCAGATGCCTGTCTAACATGAGTCCGGTCCTGCTCGAGGTTTCTGCCTGATAAAAGAAAGTTTCTCCTTTCCCCTGTAAATTGCATAATGCTGCAGGGTGCTCTGCTCATGATAGATTAAGATGAGATCAGACAGAATCTTGCCTGTAAGACGGATGGATGGATGGATGGATGGATGGATGGATGGATGGATGGATGGATGGATGGACGGACGGACGGACAAGGTATGGGTGGGTGGGTGAGTTGATTGATTGATTGATTGATTGATTGATTGATTGATTGATTGATTGATTGATTGATTGATTGATTGATTGATTGATTGATTGATTGATTGATTGATTGATTGATTGAAATTCATTTGGTTAAAGTTATGAAAACAAAACATTATTTTAAAGTCAACAATGGGTATCACTCCCAGACTCCTGAACAAAAGTTTACATATAATAAAGCTCAAAATGTCTTATCACTCCATGCCATGATCAATACCAAAATATATCTAAAAACAGATGAGAAGTCTGTGTGTTATCTTTTCTTTTTTTATCTTTGTTATATTCATCAGCAGAATATTAATATACTGTCTGAGGGCTCTGACTGCTTTGTAGTCAGACAATCTGTACAACACACCCAGATTTTAATAATACATTCCCTTCTAAAAAAAAAATCAAACTTGCTCACAGATTTAACGCTGTGCTCGAAGCAAAACTGAGCAGTGAATGAATGTGGCTAAATGAGCAGTGCAGAATGTGTCAATGTGTGTTAACACTGGTCACACACTCTCTTGAGGTCAGAAGACACACAAACACACACCCATTGACACACATATCTGCACACAGAGATGACAATTAGTGTTCTGGCGCCATACAAAAAATTGCAATTTACCGCAGGTCAAAGGAGTGTCCAGGAGCCCTAGAGACTCTAAGAGCAGGCGTGACCTCAGTGTGCGACTATTAGCGCGTGCATGATGGGCAGGGTGCACCGGTGGGTCAGTGTACTTTCCTTCCGTCTCATCACACCGCAGGAAGCAGAGCCAACTAAGCCTAGTAATTCACTTTCTTCATTATTATTTAATTGTGAATGAGAATAGTTCCTATTTAACTGTAACACTGTGAAGTCATTACATGCTAAAATACTCCTTATCAGCCAAATGCCTCACATTTTTTTCCCTCGTCTTGGCTGCCTGAATGAAGTAGTCAAAGTGATGTTACATTCTGACAGAAATCCTTCAGACTCCTACGACTCCCGGGGGGAAGTGATGCTGCCCTTTTCAAATGGAGCACTGCAGCAAGGTCCCCTTATACTTTGATAAAACACTGATGGAATACTGATGGAAATCTCCCTTTTGGATCGCAGTCACTCCTCTAAGCCCTAATTTGAGTTGGAAAGGTCATACACAGAGTAAGTGAAAAGTATCAATGATCTACATGAATAGGGAGGTCTGAAGAGAGTTAATTCATAATAAATGAAGGGGAGAACTCATAATATGTGAAGAAGAGCTGAGAGAATAAAGGTAGTGAGGCTGTTTGGATAGCAGTCTCTTCAGACGTAACACCGGTAAAGTTGTTTTCTTAGTGATTAGCCAATGAAACTGCTAACACAACAAAATGCTGTGCTACACTTTGAAATCATTAAAACATGTTTGCATCTTTCATCCCAGAAGCATTATTTTTTTAATTGCAAGAAAACTCGCTACATCATAAGAACTTTCTCACCCTCTTACAGTATGCAGCTCCTTGCACAAGAATTCATCCCTTTATAGGGTTCGTACGTGCATTGCAGGCAAATTTTGTGGCTGCTTTTAAATGTAAATTTAACAAACAGCAGCAGTCCAAACAAAAGTCATCTGTTGGATGTGCAAATGATCATGAAAAAAGTTGGTTACACCTGATCTTAGTACAGGGTTTTGCAGCAAAGTAGGGGAGAACAGGGTTGGTTGTCACATGGGTGGGTTGGCACACTCGTTATATCTCACCACCAGAGGGCGCTGTCTCTCAAATTGGGGTATGGACATTTCCAGAATTAGGATCAGAGCTCACCTACATAGTCTTCTCTGGAGAAAGACAGCTGAACTTGAGCTGAGAGGACTTTTTGTGTTTTTCATGTCAAATTGTAAATATTCAGCTCCTCAGTATTTTTCTTCTAGGCTTTTACACGATGGGTTTATAACAAAACAAGTGTTACCCTTACAAAGTGTGAGGGGAAAGCTATAGTTTAGATTTTTATTAGCTAGCTAACTAGTTGTTAGATGGTTGTTAGCCTTGATGCTAGCAAAAAAAATTCCAGTTGGGGTTGATCGTCACATTCTCTTTGGGGTTGGTTGTCACATGTAACAACTGACCCCTATGTTGGCAAAATCATGCATGGTGAAATGAGTTGGAGTGCGCAGACCCTACATGTGCCATCACTGTAACTCAGACAGTGACTGCATGTAGCCTAGTTGAGTAGGTCGTTACTGTTAGGCCTATTTGTTTGGTTCTGTATAGGCCGGCCTAAAGATGTGTTTCCTCTTCATGTTCTTTGCTCATTTTATGTTAAAATGCAGTAAGTTATGTAGGCATATCACTTGTCAGTGCAATTCAACTTTCAAATTTAGTTCTACCCTCTTGCCTTTTTTAAAAGATTTTTCCCATTGAAATACCATTGAGACAACCAACCCTATAGTGTGTGACAACCATGTCTGTGATGGGGTTGGTTGTCACAATGTGTCAGAGTGTCTTTGATAGTTAATTGCCTCTTTGTAACAATGAGTTGGAAAATGATAGGGATACACATTTCAAGCCAACACCGTAAGCTTCAATTTAATGTAGGAATGACTACTGAATGATGCTTTGATGATGAGCAATCATCAAAATAGTAAAAACTGTGACAACCAACCCTGTTCTCCCCTACTCTAATTATTCCAGATTACTAATAAATCATGATTAATACGTTTTAATGTCCTGCCCTTCCACTTCAAAACTGGGGACTATTTTGTGTTGGTCTATTAAATTCAACCTCCATGAAACTTGCTCTGATTTGTAGTTTTAACAGGACAGCTGGAACACTTGTACAAGGCGTTATATGGGCACAATAATGTAGCTTCTGTTTATGGGATTTAAACAGTCTTTTCTTATGATCTGTTCTAACTGTGGGTAATCATCACTGTAAGGCCGTCTCACTTAAAGCTGCATGAGTGATTCAATTCTTCCAAAAAAGCCATCTGAGAAATCATAAATGTAGTGTTGTGACATTGTGTCTCACTGAAATATCATCGCATGGCTCTAAAGACTAGCATAAACATGTTATGTAATTGGTGGTAATAAAACCACACTTGCCAGAACTTCCCATTATGTCAGTAAATGCAAGCATGAAAAGCTTGAGTGCTTTGTAACTTCCCCACCAATGAGCACAGAGGGCGAGACAAGGCTGTAAACTGAGGGAAGGAAAATAACAAGCTATCATTTCATACTTTTTTCTACTCAGTTTATAATAAAATAAAACATAAGCAAGTTGGAAATCACTATAATGTACAATGTCTCCTGTGTTTAGAGGTTTACCTTGAAAAGAAGACAAATTGATAAATGCAACATTTTAACTCATTCATTTGAATCATTTCCCCAAGTGATGAATAACTCTTCAACCAGTGCATGTTTAGGCTCAATTAATAAAATGAGATTAATCTGAAAGAAAATTATTCATCTTTCAGTCTATTTTGCGTTTGTTTGCTCCTTGGGTATCTCTCAGATTGTCATCTACAATAAAATAATTCAGTCCCCTGCATCTTGTTAGTTTCCTGAAAGTATAAAATATAACCAATGTAAAGATGTCTATTGCAAATCATGCTTTGCACCAGAGGTTCTCACCACAAAGCGTCACATATGACTTGCTTGTGTCTCTGTGTGGCTTCCTGTAAAGATAGGTCATCCTGTTCTCTGTCTCACAGTCTGCACGACACTTTAACCTCAGTTGTCAGTCTTCTGTTTCTGCATTTTGCTGAATCCCTCAACGGATTCAGTCTGATTGATCGTAATGAGTTTAGGGAGCTCCGACATGGCTGGAAGTGCTCTGGGAACGGCCTCCTCTCTCCTTCTCCTTGCCTCTATTATACAAGGTAATCCTGGTACACATGTGCTGTTGCTCATATAATCAGCGAGCCATGATGCGATATTCACTACGGGTTTGAATTGTGTATTGGTTTCTTGGCTGCCTCAGTTTACCGCTCTGATTTTTATCTGCCTGCATCCCAGTGGACTACAGCCCGTACCGTCAGATTTAAAAGTGTGAGTGGATTGTCTCCTCACTTTTTTGCTTGCTTCCAATGCTATCTGATGTGCTCGACAGGGTTCCACAATGTTGAGGTGTTCCATTATGAAAAGATGACGGTACTAGCGGGCCAGAATGTTACCTTACCCTGCAGTGTTAAAAGTAACGATCTAAGGATGGTCAGCGTTGAATGGAGAAAGATGACGGATGAAAACACAAAGCTGGCTTTGTACACCCCGGGTTTTGGAACACATCACTTTTGGCCAAATGTCTCCATCCAGACTGAGAACGGGTCCGTGGGCTCTCTACAGCTTTCCTGGGTGTCAAAGTGGAACAGTGGTGTCTATGTTTGTGACCTTACAACCTACCCTCTTGGCTCAATCAGGAAAGAAACACAGCTGGAGGTCAAAGGTAAGACGTAGATGAGTATATGAAGAGCAATACCAACACACTGCAACCAGGCAAGTTTTTGCCCTCCTGGTATCAATGATAGGATAATGATATTGATACTGATACAGAAAGTGATGGCTATACCAATATGTAGATATGAATTCAAGTATTGGTCCATACAGAGCACCTTATTGATAGCAATGGGATTAAAACAGATGTATGATATGATGTTAATACTGATATGGATACCAATACAGATACCAATATGTAAACTTGTGAACTGGCTGATGCTGTAACCGTTTTATATCAATATAAAATGAATGGACAAACACTGCATGCTGATATTTGACTCACATCACACTCCCTATTAGCACCACACTGTTGTCATTTCTCATTTTAACATTAAATTCACCAAAAACCTGCACTAGTTATGGGAAAGTTCAAACATATCCTAGCTTAAATGTCATTTCTAATGTAGGGTTGAATTTTAAGCACCACTTACATCTTAGGGGGTTGCACCAGATGAGAAATAAAGCTTTAGTTACATCCTGAATCTTACACCTAGCTTTGAGTAGGAGTAAAGTGCTCCATAAAACGTTGGATGTCATAGTGCATCTTTTGGAAGACTGGGAGAAGCAGATGATGTTACCTGCAGTATCGTCTGCAGTGCGTTCTCTGCTCTCTCTCTCTCTCTCCCTTAGGAATGTATGGCTTTGATTTGTCCTTCCACTTTCATTATCAATGAGATAATCTCCTTATTATGAGTGTGTTGTGGTTGACAATATCACCTCTTGATTTTGGTGTTATCAGCTGTGGAATAAGGATGTAGGCTTTAGTTATCACCTTATCACCTATCAGAATTTTACATGACTATCTTTTCGCTGGTAATCTGATGGAAGTAAATAGCAGTTATTAACAGACCCTAGCCTGTTTGGAACATAGACTTTATATTAAATGGACGTAGTATCCGTGACGTCACCCATCTGTTTCTGAAGCACTGTTTTGAAGCCTATTGTAGACAGGTGCCATATTGGAAATGCTGAACTCAATCTAACCTCTGTCAAACTAGTGTGATGTCAAGAGGCAGGCCATCATCCTTCTCTCTAACAGCTACAGTGTTCCCACCTGTCAGTCAAGTCAGCTGTGCTTCTAATCAGGCAAAACATGTAAACTTAATATCTTCTAAACGAATGAGTTATGGAAAAATTTGTCCCCACGTTCGGTGGGTGCCGACAGAGAAATGACTAATTCAGACTGAACCATTTATTGAGCCAGGCTGTAAACATGTTTACTTTTACTGTAAAGATCTGCTTTTTTGAATTGGTGTGTATGAGGTTTCTGGTACTTCCGGATCCAGCCTCAAGTGGACACTCAAGGAACTGCAGTTTTTAGCACTTCCACATTGGTGCATTGGAGGTTGCCACTTTGTTCGGCGGCAATCAGGCATAAGAGGGAACATTGAAACAGACAACCTATTAAGAAAATTGCTTTTCATTGATATAGGCCATCATTTCTGCAAAATTTTGGCCAGTTTGGACCATTTGGTGTATCATTTAGATGAACCATACGTCCCTGTGGTGCGACCAAAATTACACAAAATACGTTACAAACTGAAAAGTTTCAACATATGCTTCAGAGGGTTTGTGTAGGACTATATATTTATATGTTTGTAGGATAATGTCAAACCCAGGTCCCCTCTCAAATGTCATTGTTTTTGCTGGATTTGTGAGCCGAGTGTTTTGTTTTGTTTCATTTTTGTTTGTCCTTTTGTTTGTTTTAAGGGAGCTGTCCCTGTGTTGTTTGTTTTTGAAAGAAAAAGAAAAATCAATAAACATATTTATATAAAAAAACATATGCTTCAGTGAGAACTGTACACCCTAACTAAAGACTCAACTCAACTTTATTTATAAAGCACTTTAAAACGACCACAGCCGGAACAAAGTGCTGTACAAAATAGACAAACAACGCAGGCATAAAAACAATTAAAACACAGGATAATAAAACAATAAAAAACAATTAAAACACAGGATAATAAAACAATAAAAACAATAAAACAATAAATAAAAACAAGCCATAAAACACTAAAACAGGAGCAGAGTCTCATGCAGGGTTGAAAGCCAAGGAATAAAAATGGGTTTTAAGATGAGTTTTAAAAATGGACAGGGAGGAGGCTTGTCTAATGTGTAAGACACTTGTTAAACAGAGCTGGTGCAATGGGCCTCTGTGGATTTTTGGGGGGCTAATTGGTTATGGTATTGGATTAGTGCGTTGACAAGCATGCTTGTCAATAATCATAAAAGGGTGACACCAGTTCTACTATCAGAATTGATTCACTTTGAAGAGAGACTTACAGAAACTTTTTCCTAATGGCTGTTGCATAAACTTTGTTAGACATAATTACATCGAAGCAACACTCCACTTAAAAGTTGTGTACTGAACAACTGCACATAATAATTGCAAGGCATCATAAGGGCTTTATTTGCCACAATACATTTACGTCCGTTCCCATGTTCCGCTTATTTTCTTTGATTAGTTATGTAATAGTAAATAACAAAGAGACAATACACTCTTACCCTCTTTTCAGTGAAAAGGAACTGAAGAGGTGTTATGACCACATGGAGGCAGAGGATAATTACAGGAAGTGCTATATCAATAATACTTTGCTTCTAGTGCGTATTCATGTTTTACACAAGCATTCTCCTGTTGTCGATCCAAATTAACCCACATCTTTTCTTTATTAGATGTTGAAACAATGTGCAATGCTAATAGCACTGTTGAGGTCCATGCTGGAGGAAATGTGTCAATTCACTGCTTGCTGTTACCTAATGCGCAATACAGCTGGACCAAGGTAATTAAAACCAGTTTATCAGCACATTTCTGCAATCTCTTTCATTAATTGAAACGTCAGATTGATTTGACATTAAAATGTACGATACAAAACATCCCATTTATATTCCACATAATCTTGTTTTGCTCCAGGACAAGAAGCATGTGTCAGGGAATGAATCTCTGGAGCTATGGCAGGTGACTGAAGCTCACACAGGGGTTTATACACTCGCTGTCAACACAGGAAACCAAACTGTGCACAAAGAGTTTATCATCACACTGCTAACTGAGCTTACAGGTGAGCTTTTTTTTTTTTTACTTTCTTTTTTGCAGCTGTTTCTCTCTTTGTGAGCTTCTGCATTTCAGAGTTTCCTCAGGGCTGGATAAACAATAAAGTGAGAGGGCCCAGGAGACTGAATGACTTAATAAACTCCACTGGACCAGAGAGCTGATACTTGACTTTTATTATGAAACTACAGCTCACTCAATTTTAATTTTTAATTAGCCTAAAGGAAAGAGAGAGTTTCAGAGGATTTTGGGAACACACAAGTGGAGAAATGTGAATCAATTGGTCACCACAGGACTGTGAGAGGGAAAATCTCAATTATTTACTGCAAATCAATTCCCCCTTGGTGTCGTACATTAATACTGGACTAAGCCAAACTAAAAGCAGGCTTTTAATTGTAAAACAACCAAACTGCAGTTTGTCAACCCCCACTGGTGATAAAAAGCTTGATGTAGTGCTGTGAGTAGGCAGCGCTTAATCAGGAAAAATAATCCCCCGTCTGCTTTCTTATCCTGTAAACGTGTTTTCTCATGAGAGTTTCAGTACAGAAAACACAAGCGTCAGAAGACACTTCCTGCTTTTCAACTCTGTCTTCTGAGAAACCACAAGAGCACACACACTCAGCAGAGTCCCTAAATCATGAGACAGGGAGAGAGCACAATCTGTTGGACAGACTGGAGTAGTGCAGCCAAAATGAATGGTTGAATTTATTGAGGTAGAGTAATGAACACAGCTTTGTATTGGATCACAATGCAAAGCAGAATTGGAGTTGATTTAATTTGCCTATAAATTAGCAAAGCTGGCATAATTTCAATCCCTCAGCTGTGTCTTATAGCTGATGAAAACTGAGACGATTAAGTATTCAGTCGACATTTACCATATGAATGGGGCTATTCATGATAGAAAACAAACAGAAGAAATAAAATGAAGCACAGTGAATGAACTGTACTCATAACTTAGGAATACATTTGCACAATAATGCTGACTTTACAATTCACGCCAGCACCTTTGCTGCAGGGTTAGCGCCCATATCTTCACGGTCCAGCTTCTTGAATAAGCTCTTTGCTTTTTTTTTTTTTACCCATTGATTATGCACAGGGTGCTCGTAAATGCCAACTCGGCCCATGTTTTAATGATGTATCACTGGGCGCTAAAGTTTTGTAGTGCATTATTCATACTTCTCTTTCTTTATTCAGCTTCCCAGTGTGAAGCTGGTTGCAAGTAAAAGTTTGAAATTTAAAGCAATAGGTAAAATAAATAAGAATCATTCTTTTCTCCCTCAGACACTTTGGGGAAGTTACTACATCCAGTGACATTTGACTGGATGCCTCTTCAGATTACTGCCATTGATTTCTTTGGTTCAGGCAGCGTTGTAGTACTCCACTTGGCCTCAAACGCTGATGACTTGGAATAGTACACAGACTCTGCATTGGGACTCAGAGCTGAGGATTCTAACTTATATATTGATACAGACTGTTTTAATGTTATTGTTTGTTTTTTAATATAATTCTTTATATAATTTATTCAGTTTTGGGGTATGGGCTGGCACTTGTGTTACCTGCCTACCACGGTGCAAATCTATCAAAAACTATGAAAGTGGTTACCAAAATATGTTAATGTTAACACCCATGACATCAAACATAATCTTACAAAACCCCTTAAAATAATATCAACATATAAAGGACAAAGTCAAATAATCACGTGCTTGAAACGATGGAAATAGCTCCAACACTGATGTTGATAAAGAAATGTGTTTTCTACTTAACCAAAAAGCCCCACACAGTCAGTCCAGGTTCATACAATCAATAGTTTTGACTCAGACTGGAGGTTTGGTTACTCGACTACAACACTGGATTCAAGTCATGGTAAGAAAGTAATTGAGCAACCAGGGACATACAGTTGTACTCATAAGTTTACATACCCTGGCAGAATTTATGATTTCTTGGGTAGTTTCTGTTGTCATTATGATATAAAAAGAGTAAACACAGTTGTTTGACAATAAATTGCTTCACCCAACCACTAACCATGAGTGATTCATATTCTCTGAAAATGGCCCAAAAAAAAATCACAGATTCTGCCAGAGTACATAAGGGTATGTAAACTTATGAGCAAAACTGTATCTTACTATTGTAGGTCTGAAATTGTGGTCACATGTTGAATCTAACCTGTAACATGGCCAAAGACCATTAGCCAGGGTTGTAGCTCCAGTTAATGGCTACTTCCATAATACTATGACGCTCTACTACCCAGATGCAAATAAGTACAGATGGCATCTCTAGCGCAATGGGCTTTTGAAGTATTTTGATCTAGAAAATGAAGATAAAGTTGTATGAAAGCTGGTTTATTTGACTGGACCAATGTGTGACCAACACAGGCATGTGGTCGTTAACTTGCAAGGATAACCAAAGCAGTGCTATTGCCCATTTGATGTAATTTTTACCAATTTACCTTTACCTGTGATCCTGTGTTTAGCCATGTTGAATAAACTGTGTTCCATTTTGAGTGTTTTCTTACCTTTGACTAGCCAGTTAGTCTGAAGGTACATTTTAATTTCAACAACTAGGAAAATAGTGGCTACAGAACATCCACACTGTGACCTAAACAAGTAACTTTAAAGGATTGACATGTTAGGTGATGTTAATTTTTTTGTTATTCTATGTGAAAATGTTTCTATGTTAGACAGCACAGTATGTATATTTTTGCTTGTTATTCTGACTTTGCACACTAGGTGGAGCACTCACTTATGCTTGGCATAAAGCCAAGGCTCTAGGTAATTACAAATAGGTATGAATGGGAGCAAAAGGTTTTGGAAGTGTCGGCAAGCAATGTACTGTGAGCGTGGTATGAGATAATCCATATTTATATTATATATTTGAACTGGATCATTTGAATCCTGATAATATGGACTTACAAGGGAACTTTTGATAAATGAAACCAAGCGAGAATTTGTATTAGACACTTGCTTTGTCGACGACAAAGTTGAAGACAAAATTAGATGTGTTGAAAATTGGTCACCACGTACAGTATGCTTGGTATTCTGTTCCAACAAGTCATTACTATGCAACTTAAAAAAGTGTTAATACTAGGTGACGGTGCAAAACATTGCAGCTAATGATATCTTAACTTAAATATTCTCTTTTTTGCTCATTTCAGATCTCACCACATTGTCACCTCAGTCTAACAGAACTGAGACGGATTCGACCCAAACAACAGACAGCAACCTCACCACATCAAGGACCACCGGGCTCCCAACCATCAACACCACTTTAACTCCGACCATGAGTGATTTCACACCCTCCTATTCAAACCCCACTCTGACAAACAACACGAACATCACATCAACCCCTGGCCCACATCACTTTAACAGTTCCACTTATCCGGAGTTAAACCAGACTCACAGTTTAAACACATCCTTGTCTGACCAATCAGCAGCAAGCAATCTATCCACAACATTAAGTTACAACAGCACAATGTTCAGCCCAACACAGGAGACGAGGAATGAGTCCAGTGGTGGTGGTGCAAGAAATGCTAGCTATCCTGGCCCAACTGCAACTCAGAGCACCCGAAATATAACCATAGGCACTGTGGGTGAAGGTAATCCTTGTTTCATATCTGACTGTAAATCAATCCATGAATCACATAAATGCAATTCTATTTAAGGATAGGAGGTGTTCTATGAGAAAGATAAAAGGTTAAATGAGACACTGTATCATCCAGCATCCTTTTTGTCTGCGTGAATTTAGCTTTTTAGAGGTGCTCTCAGATTGTTTTGGGGCGTATTATTTGCTTTGAGGATTACTAACTCAGGGTGAGCTTTGTTTGTGGCCATGAGGTGAGGCGAGTAGCTGCAGCTTTGAAAAGGAAACAATAAAACACTCTTTAAAAGGAGGAAATAAATACAGGCAGCAGAGATAAATGCCCCAAAAAGCAAAACCCAATGAAAACTACAGCTTAATAGACTCCTCACCTTCACATACAGAGTCTGCACGCAGTAATTTTCTCAGGATAGACTCTCTTTCAAGGCTAAAAAAATATTTAGAGGAGCACCAGATTTTTGGCATCAGAGGTCAAAGGAAGGTTAGCAAGACTTAGTTTTCTGCTTTAAGGCTAAAAGTTTAAGAGATGCGTCTGTATCTGCATGGTTTGGCCAAAGTTACCTGACCTATAGCATACAGTCCAACCTAATCTGTGCTGTCCTCCAATATGACACTCCCTCCTCCCTGATTATGCTTCTCAGGTACCTCTGTTGTCCGGAGTCGTCTGGTGTTGGTGTTAATAATCATTCTGTTGCTGTTATTGATCGCTGTGGCTGGCTTTCTCTACAGGAGACGTATTGTAAAGCAGAGGTAAAAACCCTGGTACCTAATCCACTCAGCCTCCCTGTCTATATCTTCTGGCATTTATTCAGGGTCATGGATCCTGTGACCCTGAAACACATGAAAAATCAATGTGTGGGATGGATGCGTAAGACTTATAAAATCAGCATGCTTCCACCTAACTTTCTCACCACCAGTCAATAAATGTGCTCTCTCTCTCTCCTTATCTCTCTCTTTTTTTGTAGGATGGATCTTCCTCCTCCGTTTAAACCCCCTCCTCCTCCTGTCAAGTATACAGCTGCAAGACAGCGTGAGATTTACACTCGGCCTTACCCCACCTCTCGGTGTAACTCCGTGACTGAACTTGAAGATGTGAAACAAAGCTTTCTAATATAGTGCCCAACATGTTGCACAATGGCACTTCATAAATCATGTGCAGTAGCTAGCCGGATCCTGTCCTAAGCTACATGCAGACTGAAGAATATGCATGATAAAGGGTACTGTTCTCAGTTGTGGTCGGGTGGATACAGTTGCAGGCAACTGTGAGACTGTGACATTGAGCAATGTCTATTTTTGGGAAGTGGGGTGGGTGTTTAATTGCTTGTTTTTGTTGATCAAATGTGTTAAAATTCATGATGAAGTCTGTAAATACAAGAATAAAAGATGTTTGACTCTGACGATAACTTTGCAGGTGCTTGTGTTGAAGAGAAAGAGAAGACGTTCACCACAAAACCACTGAAGATTGTGTGAAACTCAAAGTCAACGTTAACTTATTAAAACTTGAATACATGTAATTTATGCAATCTGTTCCAACTGACATGGATGATGTACACATTTCAATCCACACTATAATTGTTTTCTAAACCTCAGCAAATACTTTTGGTGACCTCAGATTTGGCAACTTCAGACATTTCACAAGATGAGTGATTGTTGTTATTGTCATGGAAATATGAACGCATCTCTTATAAAGTGAAAGGAAAGGATTGGCATATCATGTGCATGTAAATTTGATGTTAGAATAAAGTGTGAAGCTTTGTTAGTCATATTTCATTTGATGATTTCAGACTGCGTGTATTAAAAGGACCTCACATCATTCATTGGATTTAGTTTGTTTGCATAGAGACCAGACACCTTGATCTTTAGGGTTTATTCACTTTGGAGTTTCCTTGACTTCCACTAACGCAGCTGTTTAGTGCTTTTAAAGTGCAAAGTGACAGCTAGGTTTCTCTCAAAGACCACTGTTGTCCACACAAACCACAGAGTGACAATTAAGTTCACAGAGCAGAGGCTTTGACCTCAGACCACAGGGGCTAAAGTATAATACACACATGTAGGAAATGGATGTAACACTTTAGGATTCTGACATCTGCTTTTTTATTGTCTTTTTTCCCCACTATCATATATTGACTTTTTGACTGTTTATTTAAAAGCATAAGTTAAATGAACTAAAAAAAGTTACATATGATTTCAGAGTAACACATATTTCCACCTACACTGTACACACAAAAACATTCACATGTGCAAATTCTTTTAACTTTACCAAGAAACTGTGACACCTGATTTCTTTTTCTTCTAATTTTCCGACCACAGTGCCAAAACCACAAAGTACTGTGTGTGTGTGTGTGTGTGTGTGTGTGTGTGTGTGTGAAAGACATCAATTATTGTTAGGTCTGAAGCCCCTTACACAGAGACTACACACACACACAAACACACACACAGAGACAACTCCTAAATAAAGATCTTTTGTAACAAGGTCAAACCAAATGTACATGTGTGTTGTTATTCACGGCACTGTAGGGACACATTTGCTGTGTGGAAATTAAAAAGATGATCACCACAGGTGTAACCATAGTGTGTGTTATTAATAAGGCTTTTACTTAGAAGTTTAGAGTCATGTACAGTACTAACATACAGCTTAGATAAGAAGTGAATTTGATTGTTTCTATTTGTTTTTTTATTTCTTGCTTTGAAGACATTTTCTTTAAGTTTCTTTGTTTGTTTTTTTAATATTTAAATCCTCTATATTACTGCTGCAGTTGCTATCACACGTTTTTAAACTAGTGAGCTGTTAAAACAGCTCTTAGGTTGATATATGTGAAAAACAAATCGTACGTCACAATAAGACTAGGTGCCTCAAAATGAGGTTAAATTGTTTCCTGTTTGTAACTGAAGTGCAGCAAGTTTTCAAAGCGCTGTGATAAGACAGAGGTTACAAAGGCGAAGTAAAAATAGACTACTGTTAGCACACCTCACTGACTACACGCTGTGATGCTCTGTAGCCCGAGAGCTATTGTCTCAGACAGACAACACGTTTTGTCCCAGACGGCTGGAATATGACAGGTAGGAACTTTTCAAACTTTAAATTACACTTTAACTTCAAACTAGTATTTCATTATTTACATATTTGATTTTGATAGAGGAATCTTTCAGCTTAATTTTTCAAACGCAGCTTTTACTAAAAAAAACAGGAGAAGATTATTCCTCTGAAACATGCGACAGAACATGTCAGTACAAAAGGGGATTGTAAGCATACACAAACCATGTGTGCCACTCCATTTTAACAGCATGCTCTCCGTGCTCTTTTATTACCTTTTAGTGTTTCACTGACAGAAAACTAAGAAACATTTTCTTTTTAAAGATCTGGGGTTACAGCAGGAAGGAGTCAAAGCTTCTTTTTGAAATTTGAGGACAGTTATTGGCATGAAACTACAAAATAAATAACAAATAAGATAAATAAGAAACTTAAAATTACACACCTGTCCTGATACTATTTTTTACCCCTTAAAAAAACCTTAAATTTAATGTAAGCAATAGCTCATAAGACAAACACATCCAAAAGGCCAAGATATTCTCCGGTGTCTTCATCTCTCGTAGTTTTCCTCTGATTTTTCATCTTAAAACTCAGGGATTTTAATATTAAATATTGTTGGAACATTTGATTCCTTTGCTGTTTGTCATCGGCACAGAGACGATGGCACATTCTAAAAGGTTTCATCTTTTCTGCTTGTTGTTGAGGTATAAAAAAGGGGAATTCCAAACAAAGATGGTTGCCTTCAATGAAAAATGTTCAAAACTGAGCACTCTGTCTTAAAAACTCAGCAGCTGGCAAATACATCTGACAGAAGTTTAAAGGTTAAAGGTGTTAATAGTTGTCTCATTATTTGCCGTTTAGAACCCGGGGTGGACTGTAAAATTGAGCTGATAGGTCTGGTGGTGCTCTCTGTGGCCTTGTTGATCTCTCTGTGTATCAACATCTTCTTCTGCGTGAAACAAAGAGCCAAGCTGTGCAGAGGTATGGATATTTGTGGAGTTAATTTTTCATGGCATATTACGTTGTTTTATAAAATGTAATCATTGTTATTCAAAACCATATTTGCTCTTACAATGCAATCAGGGCATTCTCTCAATCTGCTAAATGTTTTGTGCACACAGAAACAGACAACTGCTGCGTCCCACACTTTGATGAAGAAGACAGGTGTGTTAATTTTAATGTAGGCTTAAACATATGGCCTGTCCACCTCTTATTATTGAATCCATTGCATCTTTTTTGTTTTTGTTGCAATAATAATGCATGTCTCATGTCACTGCTTCATATCTCTAAGGCTGTCACAGGAGCAAGGGAATTATTTTCATAACGTCAATCATGATGAGCAGCAGGAAAATCACCACGATCATCATGAGCAGCAAGAAAATCACCACGATCATCATGAGCAGCAAGAAAATCCTATCTATGGAAACATCAGCACAGACAGACAAGGTAAGCTCAGTCTGCATCCTGTCGCTTGAAAATATTCATAAGAATAACAGGAAACTTTTGATTGCTTGTCAGAGTCTGAGAAAAGTGTGCCAGCACGGTAATATTCTGTGCTAATTATAACATGGTTGTATTTTCCATTTTTGTGGACGGTATATTTTTGAGAATGCCTTGTGGCCAAATTCAAGTTGAAGTGTGAAAGAAAAACATTACGGCTCATTTGAACCTGAAAGGCGGTTATATCTAGGAGTTTGAATTACACAACTAACTGTTTTATTGATTTATTGATTTATTGATTTATTGATTTATTTAATAGGGGCTATGCAGATTACATAATGCAACTTCTGCTTGTTACAAACAGCTGTAGTATCTGATGCTTTGCATATAGAGATTATAGCTATTGCTAGTTTCCAACTCATGTCCCTAGTTAGGGCTTTTAGTTAAATAAAGGAAGATAGAAAGATATCAAGATTACATAGACTAACATGCATACAATAATAATTGTGGAAAAAATAAGGGAAGACCAGAGGGCGATTATTTACATCATGGTTACATTAAATTACAACAAACTATTATAGATCATTATAGAAGAATGTTTTTGTCACTCCTTTTTCAAACCAAGAGGTTTCCTGAATGTAGCGCCTTTGTTTTTTGTTATATTTATCAGAGAAGAAGCTTTTAAAAATGTGATTATTTTCTTATTTAATTGATTTATGTGTGCCATCTGCAGTTTATAGAGTAAAAAAATCATTTGTTTCTTTGTTCAGATTCTGGAGAGGTTTGTTATGAGATGATGACCATGAAGCAGACAAGAGAGCGTGTGAAGGTAAATGCATTCACTCTAAGCTGAGACTCCCCGTAATCAACGGCATGTCTCTTTGAAATTATTATTGTCTATTTTAAATCACATATTAAAGTTAATTTTTTTGTGTATAACGTATGTAAAGTGCAACCTATAAAATTTTTAACAAACATTTAACAGCATGAGTTTTTCCATGTTATCCCAGTGTGAAATACAAATGAAACAATACATTTTCTATGCATGAGATGCGAGGTATATTTTTCAGTTGCTTAGCATTAAAACTTTTATTCATTTTACCTCGCTTGCAATTTTGAATTTGTCTAAAATGCATAGAAATTAAATTGTTAAACCTCTTGAAAAGTTTGCATCTCTAATACGGACACTGAAATGCAGTGAAATAAGTTTGTGGGCTGTTTAAGAGTACAATCATACTCTCAATTACACTTTTTGAATACTACTGTTGTGCTGGTGCTGGTATAATACTGGTTAATGTTGCTTTTGTCACACACTGATACTAAATATACACAGGTCTGCATGTAAAAATATGCATCCTGCAGACCACTTTGCCGACAGATTTGCTTTCAGAACGGAAAGCAGCCGACACTAAAGATGTTGTGGTCTGAGAGACTGTGAACCAATAAATACGATTAAGCACATCATGTTCTAAAAATAAACCAACCTCCCAGAAGCTCAGATAAACCTGTGACCACATGATTTTAGCTGACATGCAAAACTTTTGTCTATAGTTAAGATACAGAAAGCCACATTTCAAACCTTTCTTCTCTGCATTTTCTAAAACCAGGCTACAGAAGCTGACCTGAATTATGCCTCACTGGATCTGAAGCGGGCCAAGAAACACAAGAAGAGGCTTCGCCATCAGCATCAGGGAAGGAACAGCCTTCAAGATCAGCCCTCAGTCCAGTCTGCGAACGCTTTCCTGGAGGTGGACATGGACATGGATGCACGCCTTCCATCTAGAGACACTAGCACCATGGTGTCCCACAGCAGCATCTACCTGAACAGCCAACAGATAGCACAGGAGGCAGAGGAGATGGAGAGGGAAAGGGGGATAAATACAGAGAGGGAGAATATGAGTTGGGAAGGAATAAGAAGTGAGGAAGATGGAAGGATTCCAGTGTGGAATGGAGAGAGAGAAAGTGAGGAAAGAACAGATCTCAGTAATGGAAATATGTGTCCGCAGCTTTTAGAGGCAGACGACAGTCACACGAATCATTGTGATCGTAGCTTTGACCGCGAGAGTGTCCTATAAGATTAGTTGAATGTTGTTGTGTCTGCAAAGATTTTTATCTTCAGTCTTCAACAAGCTCTGTAGACTTGAGCAATTTCCTTTCTGATGCAAGCAAACTACCTCTTGATCTCTACATATTGAGCAACAGAGGAACAAAGGAGCACCTTTCTGTGCAGAGGATGTAATAAACGTAGTGGATTTAGAGAAAAGGAAACGGTATGTGTGTGACATTTAGAGGTCAAGAGCCACGTGGAAATGTTCAATTTATTGCGAAAGACGAAGAAAACCTGAAATCATCACACTGTCTGATGTCTCATTAAAAAGGTTTGAAGGGGAAAGAATACATCCTACTTTTGCTTTCCACACTGTAGGCAATGGCCAAAATGTGAGAGGTGAAACTTTAATGAATAAATTAACTTGTTTACACACACATGCAGTTGGTAATATTACAGGTAGGAAAGTAAAGAGGGGAAATCTATGAATGGAATATTAGTAATACAGTTGAAATTTTCCCCTCTGTGGGAATATAAAGTAAATATCACCCACAGATGATTCTCTCCAACACGGTGATAATAATCTATTGCCCTTATCAGCTTGACATTATGATATGATATGACACGTATGTCTATTAATAAACCAAAAAACAATTGATCCACAAGTAAACAGAGTAGTGAAACCAATGAAAACAACAAACAAAATATATCAAATATTACCCATAATGCAAGTTTGACACAAAACGCAACAATATGTGAAAAGGAGAAGAACACCTACAAAACAAATTCATCCTCAAAAAACATTAACTAAAAATCTGATAGAGCCTGTTCATGAAACAGCTTTGTTTGCAGTATTGTGGTTATTATTTCCCTCTCTGTAATTCCCACTTAAGCTCAGCAGTCAGAGTCGAGCAGCACACTTACCATCAGCTGACAGTTTTTCAATAGTTGTCCATGGCCTACTTCCTGTATGGATTCATCTCTGGCCTCTGGCGTTCTGGATCAAACTGTTACAGACATGCAAACATAAGCAACATAGAAAAAAAAAAAGATATAACAAATATAACACACAAAAATTGCATTGAAGAATTATTTTAGAGTACAATGTTTCCACACAACAAATGTTAAAGCTCCTTACATCTTCAGTGAATTCATATTATCTAGATTCAGAAACAAGTGTGAGTACAATGGATTAACAGTGATACCAATGATTCTTACACACTGAGTCAGAACACATTACACTGTATGCCAGTTTATTCCCTCAACTAGTTCGTACTGTAATAGAAAGGTATATTTTTTTGATACCAAAGTTTTTGTTTCTTTTTTTTTTTTTTGCAATGGCAGATGAGGAAATGGGAAAGGGGAAAGCAATATCACTGTATTTATTGTCTTTTTTAAATTATCTTTTGGCAACTTTGTATATTTGAGTTTTCTCCTGTTTAGACTTGTCATCCACAGCCATCTGTTTGTGCAAGAATGTATTCAAATGTGTATCCTAAATGTGTCTTAAATCAATATAAGGCTTGAGTTAGTCACATCACTCAGCTGTTTCTGTGTTTTTATCATAATTTTCCCTCTTTATGCTTCTTTTGATGCATTTTCATGTTGAGTGGCACAGGTGGTATATACTAATATACTTTCAATACACTGTGAAGTTTTTTTTATATGGCCACTGTGAACAAGAAGCACCAAAAAGACTCACCACAACGAGTCATATTTTCTGAACTGCCCCTCTGATGTTCAAATTTAAGCAAATGCTCAAACCAAAGAAGGCTATAATTATTTAATTATGAACAAGTCTTTTTGAAAGTTATTGCATGCAGACCATAAAAAGCAGCCTTGAGTACTTTTTTGTCTTTGAAAAGTTAATGCTTTTTCTGCCTTTGCTACTGAGACAGATCACTTAATAAGGTACAGTGAATGACTATTGTTTTGCATTCGACCCAATGTTTTTGGAGTTGTCTCCTGCAAAAGGGCATGGGGCTAAAAGGTTTATTTGAATCCAATTAAAACATCACACAATAAATTACAGGATTATGCATTTTCCATATGTGCTCTCAAGAAAAACAAAACCAAATGCACATGCTTTTTACATTTTGAATTAATTAGGCGTATCAGTAACTCACCTGTGAAGACCCCAGTAACATATTAAGCCATTTATTAGCTTTTGAGCGTGACAGCAGCTATCAACACAAAGTTTCCACATAAATAATTCATGTAATGTATGTACTGTGTTAAAAGAAAGCACTTACAGAAGACAAACACAACTATTAACATGCTTTAGCTTTTCAGGAGGCTAACCTCTGAGTCTTGCTGCTATGGATGGTAATGCTACATAAAGTTTGCTAGTTTGGTTAGGAGTTGGGACAGCCTATGGGCGGGACTGGTTATAGGCCCAACCCCTCCTACCTGTGCTTCTACTTTATACAATTTATGACTTTTACTAACAGTTTCACTTGAAGGAATGAAAATACACAAGAGATTTAGGAATTGGGTCAGTGGTAATGGAGTTTGAGAGGAGCACCAATATTTTCTTTGACTTGAGGAAGTTAGCAACACATACACTACCAGTCAAAAGTTTGGAAACACCTTCTCATTTAAGGGTTTGTATTTATTTTAATTATTTGAAACACTGTAGATTAATACCAAATACATCAAAACTATGAAATAACATATATGGAATTATTTAGTTAACAAAAAAGTGTTAAACAAACCAGAATATGTTTTAGATTTTAGATTCTGTAAAGTAGCCCCATTTTCCCTTCATGACAGCTTTGCACACTCTTGGTATTCTCTCAGTCTGCTTCATGAAGTGGTCTCCTGGAAGGGTTTCTAATTAACATGAGCCTTGTCAAGAGTTCATTTGTAGAATGACTTGCCTTCTTAATGTGTTTGAGACCATCAGTTGTGTTGTTCAGAGGTAGGGTTAGTACACAATGGATAGCCCTATTTGACTACTGTTGTAATCCATATTATGGCAAAACCAGATTATTTCATAGTTTTGATGTCTTCAGTATTAATCTATAATGCTGAAAATAATTAAAATAAACAAAAACAATTGAATGAGAAGGTGTGTCCAAACTTTTGACCGGTAGTGTATTGAACCGGCCAGAGAGCTTTCTGTTTTACGCCCCTAAGCTTTGGAACTCTCTGCCTCTGGACATTAAAACATTGAGCTCTCTGGGTGTTTTTAAAAGTAAACTGAAGACTTTCCTCATGCACTTCCTGTATGTATCTCTAAATTATATGATTTTGAATTTTTGGATGACTTTCAAGAATAAATGTTATACTTTCTTAATAAAATATTCCCCCTGGTGACTCTAAATTTTGAAAAACTCCTGAGGTTAGCCAGAATTGTTTTTTTTTAAAAAAAGTAAATTTAAGATAAATAAATGTTAAAGTAATGGTTAAAATAATAATGATTAAAATAATGATAAAAATAATAATGCAGTCCAGGGCTAAAATTAAATTATTCCAAATCAAAAGCTAGATTAAAAAGGTATGTCTTGATTAATTATCTATTCACCTATTTATTTCTTGTATTCATCTGATCTTGTTAACGTTACCTTACTTTTAACTTATCTTTCCACTATTACTTAGTTTATTAATTTTACTGTATTTATTTTATTTTATTTTTAAGTATTTTATTTATAATCATGCCTTTTATAATTTCACCACTCCTGTAGTTTACTGTCTCTCTGTTATTCTGTGAAGCACTTTGGGCTGCATGTTTTGATGTATGGAAGGTGCTATATAAATAAAGTTGAGTTTAGAATACAATAATGGAGACAGGAGATGTAAAAAAAAAATTCGGAAGTTTTTCCAGGACTTCACATTTATTCTTATCTGTAATTATTTCAGGGGAAACTGAATAAAGAGAGTAAAAGTAAAGGTGCAAACGGTGCAAACATGCTGCTTTGGAAACCGGAAACAGCTGAGTGAACCATCTTCCAGTCCTCGAGGGCGTAGACGATCTCTGTCACAAACATGGCGGCGCGCATGTGAATGTCATGCCATCCTGATCCATCACCTGAATCAGCTCAGATTTAGGTCAGATTAGTCATTCGTTGAAGCTGGCATGTAACGTAACCTTTGCAGAATCTACCTTCCATCCATCCCAGACAGCTAAGGATCAGAAAGTCTTACTTTAATCATTAATTGACCACCTTCCCATGTTAGCATTGTAGCTTCAAGCAGTCAGCAGCTTCTTGGTATTAACGATGGATCCCGACCTACAACTGAGAAATGTAAGTCACTTTACAGCAGCAGCTACATTACATTTATTTACGAATGAACTCGTGCTAAGTGATATGACTGAGTGTGTCTCTTACAGCTGAAGGATTTCCTTCTGGTTTACAACCGCATGACTGAAATCTGCTTCCAGCGATGCACCAGCAACTTCAACTACAGAAACCTCACCATGGACGAGGTAATACAACACCCTGCAAACCATATACTAGATTCATCTATGTGCAGTTAAAAGGCTGCATGCTTTTAATTTAATGTGCATATTAAATTGTAGGGATTTTACAAATATCTCCAAAAGCATGGGTATAAATACGTCAGCAGCAATGGTGGCTCCTCTTCCTGGGTGCAAGGAGTTTGTATCAATCAACCACAACTAGAGCAGAAGTGAGGACCATGACTCATTTGGGTTTACAGGCCATTTAATAAGTCATCTTCTCACGTAATCCCATAGACTTTTCATATTGTATAGTTAAGGCTCTCTGCAGTTCAATCAATCAATCAATCAATCGATCAAGCTTTATTTATATAGCACCTTTCATACAAATCAAATGCAACCCAAAGTGCTTTACAGTGATGGAAAAACAAGAAAGAAGCAGGAATGAAACAATGGCAAGAAATATTAGGGGAAGATAATAATAATAATAATAATAATAATAATAATAATAATAATACAAATTAAAAATAATAAGAATAACATCAAATAAAATAGAGACTAATGCACACCAAATATAAAATATGTGTAATTAAAATAAGTTAAAGCATCAAAATTCAGAATAAAAATAGTTCAAATAAATAGATTTAAAAAGGGTAAGAATAAGAGTTGAAAAATATATACTAAGGCTAAAAATATCAATAAAACTGAGTAGATAAATAAAAATTAAGTAAATTAATGAAGGAATAAATGCATAAAAATAGAATAAGATAACAGTTAAAATTACTGAAATAATAATAAAGCAACATTTAAATCAATATTATAGTAAAAGGTAAGTAATAAAATTGTTAAACTCTACATAAAAGCCAGACTGAATAAATAAGTTTTTGGTTTACTTTTAAAAGTCTCAATATCTCTTATCGGCGCCTCTCAGATCCTCCGGCAGGCTGTTCCATATTTTAGGAGGTCAGTGTACGAACCATGTATGTTGGAGTAATCATCAGGTTGTAATAGGCCTTAACCAATCTGCTGCTTTAAGGGTGGATGGTGAAAGTAAAATGTCATAAAGCAGCTTAAGATTTTTAAAAACTTGAGATAAAACTTCATGCCATGAAAAACACACTTTAAACCTGTCAGTGCATCTTAGTAACATACTGTAATCGTCCCTTCAATAACTCTGATTGCTGTGTCTGTCAGGAGCGCTGTGTGGACAGCTGTGCAGGGAAGCTGATTCGCTCCAACCACCGCCTGATGAGCACCTACGTGCAGCTGATGCCTCGGATGGTGCAGAAGCGGATGGAGGAGATGGAGAGCAAGGCTGCAGAAAATGCCAAGGCAGCAGAGGCGGCTGCTCTAGCATCTGTGGCAGCTCCTGCCACAGAAGCCTTGCCAGAACCTCAAACCCCCATCATCTCATCTCCAGCCCTTGAAATACCTTCCCTGACTGATGTCACACCAGCAGCCTTTGGCTCCGTCTTAACTCCAGCAGGATCAGATTTTCCAGTTGGCCTTGATGCTATCGTGCCTGCATCCACAGCAGCAACAGAAGTCAAGTTATCAGCTGCTGCGGCAATCACACCTGTGACTGAAGCAGTAAATCTGCCAGTGTTTAATGAGGCTGGCAATGGACTGTCTAGCACAGCAGGTGTCCCTCTCCCCCCTATGGCTGATTTTCAAATCGATTCTGGGAGCTCAGCATCTGTGTTTGTTCCATCTAAACCAACACCTGTACATGTAGAGGTGCCTGTTTCCACAGTAGCTGCACCTACACCTGTACATGTAGAGGTGCCTGTGTCAATAGTAGCTGCACCTACACCTGCACCTGTGTCAATAGTAGCTGCACCTACACCTGCGCCTCTACCTGTACAGGTGCCTGTGTCAACAGTCGCTGCACCTTCAGTGTCTTTATCCATGGAGAGCAAACCTCAGTCAGGCCAAGAGAGACCTCCAGAGGTTCCACCACCATCAGGACAATAAAGATGCTCTCTATGCGGTCTGTCTCAGGTCGTCACACTGTGAGTGATCGGTCTCTGACTTCCAGCATGAAAGACCAACATCTGCTGTGTAACTCATTGTTAGGAGTTTCACTGTATTCCTGAAAGAACATGTGCTAAATATATTGACAAGAAATATAGATTAACATAAATGTTTGCATATTATATCATATCATAGAAATTGTATCTGGTTACAGTCTCAATTATGAACACATGCAGCTTCTCTTTGTTTTATATTTTCATTTAAAAGTTTTTTCAGTTGTTTACTATTGTTTCTGGAAAATTACAACTTGAAGGTCTCACATTAGAATCATGAACTTGTGATGGACAAAATCAATATTTACACTTTTTAATTTCACAACATCCTTACATTAGTTGATGATCAAAGTATCTGTGAGTTGCATCTCTATTCCAGGGCCATGTGATCCTCCCAACAACAGCATTTATTTATAAATGATTCCAACAAATGAAAAAGTTCAGCAAGTAAAAAAAATGATATGCAATTATGAAACTCTTGGTGTAAATGCTTTAATGAAGAAAGCAAGAAACAGGTGTGTGTGTGTATGAGATTCTATGTGTGTGAAACAAAAACATAATTTAGTGAAGGAGTGATCTTACAGGTCAAAGTTTCATGTGGACCATAACTTCAATCTGCACTCCCAGGAGCGAGTCACAGTAATGATCATGTTCTGTGAGGTTACAAAGTAAATGAAACAAGATGATCATGTGTAATAAAAACTCAAAGGATTCACAATGTTTTCTTGTTTTCTTTATTGTAATGGTTCTATTTACAACCCAGGAGCCGCCTTGGAGGGCTCGCTTCTTCAGGTTTATCTACTTTCCAGGACATTCTGGTAATTCAAAAGCATGGTCCGGACTGCTGCAGTAAAAAGCTTTTTATGTGAGGGCCCTGTGCTGAATCTGAACGCAGAACAAGCTCACTGCTAGCCCCCAGTGCATGCATCACACTAACATGCTGGGTAATACTCAGTTATTATATCTATTTCCATTACATTGTGGTGATCCAAACGCACAAGCTCTTCTCCAGGTGAATGTAGGAAACAAGCTCAACACAAGTGGGCCCCCACTATTCAAATACAAGTACTTTAATATTGGCATGTATGAGATCAGGCACTGATGTTGGAGGAGAAGGCCTGGCTCACAATCTCTGTTCCAGTTCATCCAAAAGGTGCTCCATTGGGTTGAGGTCAGGGCTCTGTGCAGGCCACACAAGTTCTTTCCGTGCTGAATTAATCAAACCATGTCTTAAGTCCTTGCTTTAAATAGAATAGAAAAGGGCTTTCCCAAACTGATGCTACATAGTTGGAAGTATGTCCATATCATGTATGTAAATTAAGATATTTGTGAGTAGCAATGTATGACTGATGTGTACATGATCCCCCCTGTGTGGGACTGCTTTACTCATATCCTTCTGTATGTCAAACAGAGTCCAACCTCAAGGTGAAACTGCGTTTGTTATTTTTGAAACAGTGGCAATAAAGTTGGAAAAAAAAACTACCTTTTTTTTTTTTTTTTGCTTTCTACTTTTTCCTTTCTCTTTGGTGTCCTGATTTTGCTTCTTGGGAGGAGACATGGTGCCCCAGCAGCATTCACTTGACTCTTTTGACTGCTGTTAGACTGCATATTTAGTAGGGAGGTGAGTGGCCTCAGAGGGAGACTCCACATTATCCCTGATCAAGAGTTCAGAACCAGGTTCATTTATTTATACAATTTTACTTTACTTTTGAAAGTTATAACTTAAAGAAAAAAAGATCCACCAACAGCCCCCACCTCCATTCTGGCCCTGGGCAGTCAGTCTCATTCATACCACCACTATGACGTCCATGGTTTGGATTAGTTGTAATTATGTCTTAGCTAATGGGTTATCAATCACAGACCCCCCCACACACAAACACACACACTGTTTGCCAATGTGTATGTGTTGGTCTATTCCATGCCTTTGAGAAACAATGATGTCAATCATTTAGAAACATTAGTGTAATGATGATATATTAAAATGTACTTATGTAATGCCAATGGTGTGTCGTGTTTCATATTAGATGCATCTTCAATCCTCACAGAATTATTAACAAATGGTTGCTATTTAGAATATGATACAGTGAGCCTGAAGGGCAAAACACAACAACATTTAATGAAACACAACATATTACAAAATGGAAAGGGTAGGGACACCACTTCTTGTTTCTGATTGAACAGAACTTGACAGCTCCATGTAATATCCTCATACCACCTCATACCAAGTATCTGTTCTTAGTTCTAGACTTTTCTCAACTGAAAAGGCAATGAGATTTCCATTGACTTCATAGATTTTTGACTCCCCCCTCTTCCTTGTACTTCCCCTACCTAAACATTGTACTGACACTGCCTCAACCTTGTACTGACACTGCCTCAGCCTTGTACTGACACTGCCTCAACCTTGTACTGACACTGCCTCAGCCTTGTACTGACACTGTCTCAACCTTGTACTGACACTGCCTCAACCTTGTACTGACACTGCCTCAACCTTGTACTGACACTGCCTCAGCCTTGTACTGACACTGTCTCAACCTCGTACTGACACTGCCTCAGCCTTGTATTGACACTGCATCAACTTTGTTTTTTTTTAGTAGTTTAAAAGCACAGCTCAACCACTTTATAAGGTAAGTGTTTCCTTTCTAGGATTTGAACCCAGAACCATCATATTAAAAGGTAGCAGGCCTAAACACCACAGGGCTTCTTTGATGCCTTCTTTTGTAGGTATTTTCATTCCACCATTTGCATATTGTACTTCAAAAAAGTTAAAACCACAGTGTGAGGAAAGTGTTTAATTTTTGTCTACCATGGACAGTCCATGCCACGATTTAAACCCAGAACCCTTGCATTGAAAGGCAGCAGCCCTGTCCACCAGACCACAGGCCAACTATGCAGTGTCTGCCTCTTTAGGTCTTTTCATTTACAATGTTTTCCAGTAGTTTAAAATCATAGCTTGTGCACATTGTGAGGAAACTGTTTCATCTCACATTGGAAGCCCATTGTGGGATTTGAACCAAGAACTAACATATTGAAAGGTAGCAGGCCTAAGCTTAACACCATGGGGCTGCTCTGAAAAAATGTGTAGGTCTTTTCAATCCATCATTTTGTTGTAGTTGTTGAAAAGCTCAGCTCAACCACATTGTGAGGAAACTGTCTCTTTTACATCTCACATTGGAAGCCCATTGTGGGATTTGTACCAAGAACCAACATATTGAAAGGTAGCAGGCCTATGCTTAACACCATGGGGCTGCTTCAAAGAGCTTTCTTTTGTAGGTTTTTCAATTCCACCATTTGGGTATTGTTGTTTTTTGTGAAATGTTGTTGTGTTTTGTCCTTCAGGGTCACCATAATATATTAAAAAAAATGTATTTAAATGGTTACTGTTAGAGTTTTACTTAACTTTTATGTTATGCCTTTTGGGAATTTGTGGCCTATAGCTGCATTGTGTGTCTTTTGCATTTTACTAAAGGTATTTAAGGTTAAGCTGACTATGCTGTTATATTGTATAGTTAAATGGAGCCTGCAGCAATGCATCATAAAACTAGTTTGTAGAGTTACACTATAAAGTCTCCTTTCAATTGCTAAGAAAATTAGCTCTGTTTTTGCATTACGGTTACATATTTCTGGCTAACCTAAGTTTTTCAAAATTTAGAGTCACAAGGGGGAATATTGTATTAAGAAAGTATAACATTTATTCCTAAATGTCATCCAAAAATTCAAAATCATAAAATGTATAGATACATGGAGGAAGTGCATGAGGTAAAGAAATCAGAAAAATTGCTGAAAAGTTCAGTATTAGCAGCTGTAGTGTAGTGGACAATGTATACAGTTGTATAGAAGTATAACGTGCTTATATAATGTTTAAATTGATGTAGTGAGGTACATTCCTCCAGTGTTAATAAATAAAACTGCCTCCTCCTCTTCCTCCTCCTTCTCCTCCTCCTCCTCACCTGACCTGGGTATTTTTGGCCCTGTGTTATGTCGCTTGGTGTAGCACTGTCGCATTGCCTCCAGCAGGGGGCGCAGCTGTGTGTCTGTCCCGGGACTCTGCCAGTAGCAGAGCTCCCCTAACTTCTCAGCAGTAGCCCACATCAGCTCTGAGACGCGGGGCGTGGACTCAAACCAAACTCCTCTGCCCTTAAATTTGAGGAGACGGAGGACTTTCGGGAAAAAAGAAAAGGAACGAGAAATCTGTCGACTATCAGCTGGTAAGAGCTCTGAAATCCTTTCTGTAAGTTGAATAGCTTTTATTCTAGTGTTGTTTGGAAGTTTTGCTGTGGATGTCCAAGTTCACTTTGACTTTTTTAACAATAGATTTCAAAGTTCAAACGATGGGCCAGCCCATCCGATTCCAGGGGGAAGAGTAAGCCGAGGGGAAATGTAGAGCTATTTAACCTCATAATTTAATTGAACTGACTGTCTATGTGTGTTTCTTCAGAAGATTGTGTATATAATGTATTTAATCATCTGTAGCCTATTAAAACTAATGGTTTAATGATAGGGAGACAATTAAAATAAATGTTTAGGAGTAAACTAATAACAGAAAAGACTAAATATAATACAACCAGGCTGTGACACACACTGAAACCTTAGGGAGATGTGTTTTCAAGTCCATAATAAAGTCTAGTACAATGAATGATATCTGTTTACCTGCTGAATCTTCTGGGAGATGCAGCCAACACTGCATGACTTTGTTTCTGAGATAACTTCACTCATTTGGGAGGAAACAAAACCAACTTTGTTTAACTTTGTTTGACTTTGTTTAACTTTGTTTAACAACTTTTACAGGCTACATGTTCCTGATCTCTAAAGAAAGGCTGCCCACAGTATAACCATGGATGACATCTTCACACAGTGTCGAGAGGGGAACTCTGTAGCTGTCCGCCTGTGGTTGGACAACACAGAGAATGACCTCAACTTGGGGTAAGCGGATACATCATCCCACACTCAGAGTATGCTAAGATTTAAAGATGACTGCAGAGGGGCCGTCATCTCCTCCTGGATTCTTGCACACGTAGCATTCAAAGTCTTTGCAAAAACAGGATGATCTGACTTGAAGCAAAATGTTCCACATTTGATATGGTATGTAAGGTGGTTCTGTGCCGGAGTGTGCATACAAAGTGAGCCAGCCTTTGGCACATCAGAGGTGGTCAAATAGTTTCCATATTGTGCTCTCCCTCCTTGCCGCTCCACATGCCGTGGAGCATCATCCAGAGTCTGTAATTCTAGGCCAGTTTGAGCTTTTTTCCCCCCACAGTTTTCCTCTTGGATTTCTCTTCTAATGATGTCATACCTAAAAACTGTGTGCGCATAAAAGAAGTGGGTGATTTGTGGTGGCTGAAAAAAAGAATATAGCGTAAAACTCCTCCTGCACTTGGATGGAAAGCAAGGACTGACGTGATTGTAGTCAGATGACTGAAAGATATACGATCTCTTCTTAATTTCAATGTTGAACTTTAACAGAAGTTGATAAAAATCATAAGAGATGAGGTAGTGTTCATGAGTTTCAGATCTATTTCATTTTTTCATATCTTAAGGATATACAGAACACGTCAGCCTGTTTACATCACTTCCTTGCTTAGAAGACCTCACTGCGAAAGACCTTGGTTATCTCATTCTTGGGCCAGGCCATATATGTGCAGTTTGTTGACGTTGACTTTTGAGGGCTGCAGAGCTGCTGGCCAACCACGCAACAGTGGAGACCATTTCCTCTGTTCAACTCCATACAGGGCCAGACCGGGCCCTCGCTGACAGAGCCTCCACAGAGCAGCGAGCTGCGGTCCCACATAAACATCTGACACAACAGTCATTACGCTGGAGGCCTTTACTTTATCTCCACTGTGTGAACCAGCCTTTTATTGCCACTAGAATGTCCAATAATGTGTAATAAATGTCATATGCTGGTGGGAAAACAAGCTGGTTAGTAGGGGCATTTTATTTGCAGTAACAGGAAGACGGAGGAAAAAAAAGGGAGGGAGAGAGAGAGAGACTGTCATTCCTGAGTTTTTTCCCCCATGTGTCTTTTTATAGCACACAGGGTTGGTCAGACTCTGAACTATCTGTCCACAGTGCTGCATCAGAACTGACAGAGAATGTGACTGACTGCTTTTTCACTTAAGTGTGAGCTAGTTCTGCAGCTATTTCCTATTACAGGCCATACAAGTCCTCCTGAGGTTTACTGTCAAACAGAGTGTGCTCTTGGGGGCTTTGCATGGAGCTGTGAGGAGCCCCCGCAGCTGTCCCGGGGTCAGCTAATGTAAAGGAGTCACTTGGGTGGCACGTAGGTGACAGCTCGGCTCCTTGCAGACTGCAGCAGTGTTATGGACGCTGCTGGCCTGCGAGTTAGCGTCTTTGCGTATGTTAGCAGGCATTCCAGCTTCTGCAGAGACATATTTATCACTGGGTATAGGCTCCTGGGCAGTGTGAGGAAGCATGTGCTTAAGTCTAAATAAAGATTAGTGGCTGTGAGAAGCTGTGTGGCTGTGAATCTAAGAGAGAACCATAAACATCATATTTCTCAGCTACATTTTTGTTTTCACTTCTTTGTCCTCTTTGACTGTTTCTTGGTGTGCTAACATTTAATAGATTTGTACACAACTTAAGTGCTATATATGTTGATTGTTGTTTTCATTGGTATGTGCATCTTTGTTTACATGCAGATTTCTGTTTGTTTTTTATATATTTGTAATCATTATTATGGAGGCAGCTAACTTTTTTCAGAACTGGACTGCAGGAAAAACTTCCCTAAAGCAATGCAATGATGCAATAAAGTGCATCATATCCCATTGTATCGTATATTATCTATTCTAGTGTACAGTAGAGTATCCTATGCATGTTGTCATATCATATTGCATCATATCATTCAAAGGGAAGTAAATAAATAATAATAATAATAATAATAATATATTTAAATAGCACCTTAAAAACTAAATGTTTACTTGGGTGGGTGGGATCCCAGTTTGCCAGTTCCCCCGGCAGTCTAAGCCTATAGCAGCATAACTAAGAGCTGGTCCAAGCCTCAGCCAGCCTGAGATAGGATCCCAGTGTGTCAGTTTGCCAGTTCCTCTGGTAGTCTAAGTCTATAGAAACATAACTAAGAGCTGGTCCAAGCCTGAGTAAGCCTGAGATAGGATCCCAGTGTGTCAGTTTGCCAGTTTCCCCAACAGTCTAAGCCTATAGCAGCATAACTAAGAGCTGGTCCAAGCCTGAGCCAGCTCTAACTATAAGCTTTATCATAAAGGAAGGTTTTAAGCTTAATTTTAATAGTAGAGAGGGTGTCTGTCTGTCTGACTGTCTGCCTCCCGGACCCTGACTTCCAAAGGAGTGGAGCCTGATAACTGAAGGCGCTACCTCCCATATTACTTTAAGAGACTTTAGGTACAACAAGCAGGCCAATGCAGAATAAACCTTTAACAGACAGGGAGAAGTGTAGAAAATTCGAACAATACAAAAATACTAAATACAAAGCAAAAGGTTAACAAGAATAAAACCTAATTAAACAGAATAAGGTGATTAAACAGTAGACCAATAAATCATTGTTATAGAGGTTAGAAAATATCAAAATAAGGAAATAAATAAAAGCATTAAAGGACAATAAAATGGTATTAATAAGGAGACGACATCACATCAGAGAAAATAGAAAAGGATAGATTAATACAATTAAAATTATAAATCAAAAAGGAAATAATAAAATAATACATAATCAAATTAATAAACTCAAATTGATAAGTTAAATGAAATTCAAAAAAAATATTAAAAAGGTGAATTCACATAAAAGCATGTCTATAAAAGTGCGTTTTAAGAAGAGAAGTCAAAGACTCTGCAAGCCTTATCTTCTCAAGGAGGTCGTCCCAAAGTCAAGGGGCTCTGATAGAGAAAGCACAACCCCCTTTGGATTTGAGCCTCCACTTTGGAACGACCAGAATTGCCCCACTTAAGGATCTAATTCCACAAGATGGCTCGTATGGTGTCAGATTTTCCACCAAATAGCTTGGGGCAAGACCCTGACAAGCTTTAAAAGTGGTCAATAATAACTTTATAAAAGAAAAAGAAATGAATAACAGTTGTTCAAATTAAATAGATAACTCAAAAAAGGAGGCTGTAAGGTTTGCTTTGTCTGAGGAACTTCTTTGAGTCACCTCCTTAATCCCTTTCTCATCTGTTTCAGCTTTAGAAACAAACAACATCACAACACCCCTTAGATACTGAGAAATAAAGGGGGTCGAATAGATTTCCACTGAACTAGAAGACTGCGTTGTGCTAGGAATGATATGAAAGCTGAACTGTCTAACTGTTGAGAGGTGAATAGACAACAGTCCTGAGGGCCTCCAGTTTTATCTCAGTTTTTAAAAGGCCCATCATCTCTTTGAACAATTCAAGAGTAGTAACCTAATTTTGTCATGTGCTTAAGGTCTGAAACACTTCTCAATGTGTCCTCCTTTTCTCTTCTCGTCTGTGTGTCTTGTGTTTCAGAGATGATCACGGCTTCAGCCCGCTCCACTGGGCATGCAGGGAGGGGAGGAGCGGTGTTGTTGACATGCTTATCATGAGGGGTGCTCGTATCAACGTGATGAACCGAGGAGACGACACCCCTCTCCATCTGGCCGCCAGTCATGGACATAGAGACATTGTAGCGAAGGTAAACACACTCATATGCTTTATGGTTACAGCTGGACCTGTTTTGCACTTTTTTTCACTCTCACAGGGGAGGAAAAGTGTCTTTGCTTCTAAAATTTCTCCCTTTGTGATCAGCTAATTCAGTGCAAAGCCGACCCCAACACAGTCAATGAGCACGGGAACACGCCGCTCCACTATGCCTGCTTCTGGGGCCAAGATGAAGTGGCAGAGGTGAGGTGCAAAACACCCTGACACACACATACACAAACACACGCACAGCACTTCTTCTTGTTGGTTGAAAGGGCCCCCTTCTGGGCAGAAACAACCATTACAGTGCTTTGGTTGTTGACTAGATAAGCTCACACTGCTCCCAGTGTCTCTGCTTTTCATGAAAAACATGGATCATAATTTCATCCATGCATAACACAGTTTGATCCTCTCTGTTTTAGGACTTGGTGACCAGTGGGGCCCAGGTGTGTGTATGCAACAGGTATGGACAGACACCTCTGGACAAGGCCAAGCCTCACCTAAGACAGCTGCTTGAAGGTCATTAATGTGCATTTTAACACACTTACAGGTCATATTCTGGAAGAAATGTGCGTGTGTTTTATTCTTTTTTGTATTTTATTTGTTTGTTTGTTTTTAGAAAAGGCAGAGAAATTGGGTCAGAGTATGACCAAAGTCCCTTACAAGGAAACTTTCTGGAAGGGCACCATGCGGACGAGGCCTCGTGAGTAGCATAAAAACAAACTAAAAACCAAACCAGAATCTGTGCTCTATTATTTACGTCTTGGCTCTTTTTAGGTAATGGTACCCTCAACAAACAGGCGGGTATTGATTATAAGCAACTTTCACTCCTGGCAAAGATCAATGAAAACCAGTCTGGAGAGGTCAGTTTCACCACTGCATGTCCATCTATCACTTTATTTCACCAGTTTCTTGGGTGTTTTATAGACTTTGTGTTTCTCTGTCTGCAGTTGTGGCAGGGTCGATGGCAAGGGGATGAGATTGTGGTGAAGGTGCTACAAGTGAGAGACTGGACCACCAGGAAGAGCAGAGACTTCAACGAGGAGCATCCCAAACTCAGGTTAGTCACAAATCAGGAAGGGAAAGTAAGAGAAGTTGTATCTTGTAGCCTGCACAACAAGAATAGAGACATGAGGCTTCATCTGTGGGCATCAAAGGATCACAAGTTGTTTACATAATCTGAGGTTAATACATTCATTCTGCCCTTTGAGCCCTGTAAGCAAGCGCCTGTTTGTATGTTTGTTTGAACACAGCGTATGAGAGTTTGGACTCGCTGGTTTGCACAGTGCTAATGTGTGAATGGATGTGATAATTGGTGGTGAGAGAGGTCAGTGGTCATGGAGAATTTAGGATCAGCTGCAGGACTCTTGTGCAACGACAGGGAGAGGAGTTTTTATTGTCAGAGGGCAAGGAGGATGGTTTTGGTTGGCGTTATGTGGAAATAGTTGTTGGGAGCTGTTTTTGTGTTCAGTGTTCTCCACAATATGACAAAACCAGATCCTGCAAAACTCCTTAACATGACATGGAGCGTAACATAGAATTTAAAGAATGCGCATACAATTTAAAGACAGCATTTTTGGAAGCTAAAAGGCAAACAGTCATGTTGTGTCAGGCTCACCATGCACTGACACCCTTAAAAGGACATCTGTATCACATACAGTGAAACATAACTGACAGACTGTGTATCCGTTCAAGCAGCAAACAAGAAAAGGTCAATCAATCAATCAAGCTTTATTTATATAGCACCTTTCATACAAATCAAATGCAACCCAAAGTGATTTACAGCGATTGAAAACAAGTGAGCAGCAGAAATAAAATAATGGTAAGACAAACAGAAATTGATTTTAAAGTAGAGACTAATGCACACCGACAACAATAAAGTATGTGGAATTAAAATAAGTTAAAGCAGGGCGCTGGTGGGCTAGCGGTCTAAGCGCCTCACGTACAGAGGCTACAGTCCTTGGCGCAGGGGTCGCCGGTTCGATTCCCAGCTGGTTGACCATTTCCTGCATGTCTTCCCCCGCTCTCTACAACCCCACATGTCCTGTCTCTCTTCAGTTGTCCTATAAAATAAAGGCAAAAAGGCCAAAAAATATAACTTAAAAAATAAAAACATAAAATTAAAAAATAAGTTAAAGCATCAAATTAATATTATGAATATAAATAGTTAAAATAGATAAATTAAAAAAGGGCAAGGATCAGAAATGAAAATAAAATGAAGGCTAAAAATATCAATAAAACTGAGTACATGAATAGAATGTGGATCCATAAATAAAAATAATATAAATAAATAAATAAAAAGAAAATAAACAGTTAAAATTAATAAAATAATAAAACAACATTAAAATCAATATAATAGTAAAAAGTAAGTAATGAAATTGTTGAACCCTACGTAAAAGCCAGACTGAATAAAAATGTTTTTAGTTTATGTTCACGTTTTGTATAGAAAAAGCCCCACCATTTATAATGAATGACATAAATTACACAATAAGAGGACTGAACACAATGAAAACACAGCAGTAAAGAAGGCACGTTAGTATATTAGCTAACCTCCTTCCACCCTCAGACCCGCTTCAAGTGTTAAAGAAAAATCACAACAAACCCGTAATAGGGCAAAAATGAAGAAACCTTGGAGTACACTGATGCAAAGAATGTGAAAGAGTGTGCAGCTGGATTCTTTTCAGCGTGCTCTAATGTGAACTTGCAAAGAATTTCAGCACACATAAAAGTCCAGAGAACACGTGTGGTGAAGCTTCAGATAATGAATGAGTGAAACTACATCCCAGTTTAACTTAAAAGGCTCCCAAGATGGGAATGTGATTTGTAGTAACATGAGTCCTTTCTTCTTTTTCTCTCACACACACACATTTGCTGCAGACCTCCCTGTTCTGAGAATACAACTTGATTTATTCTTTTGCCTTTTTTTGTGGAGAGCACAGTTACATGTGTTCCCTTTATATCTCTGTTGTGTACAGGATCTTTTCTCACCCAAACATCCTGCCTGTTCTTGGAGCATGCCAGGCACCTCCATCCCCTCACCCCATCATCATCGCACACTACATGCCATATGGATCCCTCTTCAACATACTCCACCAAGGCACCAGTAAGTACTTCAAGTTTGATTACATGCTCAGAAGAAAAACATGCATTTAAGTCTATTCCAGCAGATCTATCTTCATACCAATGAACTGAATTTATTTTTCTGTCTCCTTCTTCTTCATCCTCTTCCTCTTTCACAGCTCTGGTAGTTGACCAAAGCCAGGCAGTGAAGTTTGCATTGGACATAGCCAGTGGTATGGCATTCCTCCACACCTTAGAACCAATGGTTTCACGGCTTTACCTCAACAGTAAACATGTCATGGTGAGACTATTCTGGCTTGTAAACAACTGCGGTTGCAAAACTCTCAGAAATATGGAGATTGTGTGACTCATTACCTGTCCAGATTTTAGATGGCTAACACGCTGAATAATTTGCAGATTGATGAGGACATGACAGCCAGAATCAGCATGGCAGATGCAAAGTTCTCCTTCCAGTGTCCTGGTCGAAGTTATTCTCCAGCATGGATGGCCCCTGAAGGTATTTATTCCTTTTTCCCCCCCTCTTTGTTCTCCTGCCTTCCACCTACTTCCTCCTCTCGTAATGACTTGTTACACCATATGAGTCAGTCAGTGAGAGACATGCAGCGCTGTATAATTATGCCCTGGTTCAGTGGTTGTCATGCTCATCTGGTGTGTTGCCGTGTTACAGAATAAAAACAATCGTAACTGTGACTTATTCTGTTGTTTTTATGGGTTTCCAGCTCTGCAGAAGAGGCCTGAAGACATCAACAGAAGATCTGCAGACATGTGGAGCTTTTCAGTGTTGCTGTGGGAGCTGGTTACCAGAGAGGTCCCATTTGCTGATCTCTCCCACATGGAGATAGGCATGAAGGTAAGTGGGCGCAGTGCTTATCTACCCAAAGCCTTTTTCTGCACTGTGTATGTGCAAATCCATACTCTATCTTTAGCAAATACCACACAAAGAAAATCCAGTGGCTTTTAGAGGTTTCCATGCTCCAGATGTTTATACCAACCTTGTATCTTTCATTCCCTCCATTCATCAGGTGGCTCTCGAAGGCCTTCGACCAACCATCCCTCCAGGGATTTCTCCTCACATCTGTAAGCTAATGAGGCTCTGCATGAACGAAGACCCAGCTAAGAGGCCTAAGTTTGACATGATTGTTCCCATCCTGGAGAAGATGCAAGACAAGTAAATGCCACGGCAACAATACTACGTTTTGTTGTAGTTGTTCTTTTTTCTTCAAACCACTCTGTATCTTCACTACCATCATGTATCTGCTAAGCCACTGTAAATAATGTCCGAGACCACTTCAGCTACACAACTCAAACAACAAGTATTATAATGTTTATCTTGTATAATTTAATTTTTGAGGTATAAATGTTCTTAAAGCTGATTTACTAAATGTTGCTCTTTATTATAGCTGACATGTTCTTTGAACTGTTGGCTTTTTTTGACTCAGAAAGAAACAGATCCAAAGATGTGTGTATAAGAACAATGCTTTTATACACATGAGCAAATACCAATGCAATAAATGTTTTATATTTATGGAAAATCTGTCTTTGTTTATTTCATGATTCACTCATTTTGTGTACTAAAGGATAAATATTTCAAAACTAAGTTTGCTAAATATCACATTGTTCATCAAATGTTGTTGTTACTCTCTTGGATGGATAGTTTGCAAGCTGTTAAGAAGATGATGCAATTGTTGATTGTTGATCACTGTCCTGATTCAGTGGTGAAGCTTCCAGTTCTGCTCAAAAGCAGCTGTTGAAGATTTCTTCAGAGTAATTTAAAGCAATCAGTGCCCAAGGGTGTTTTTGAATGGTCCCAACACACAACTAAGACTCTGACTTATGCAGAGGTGTCATAAAGTATGTGTGCATGCATAAATGAATGAATGGGATTTAATTCCTGTTAATCGTATCCCCTAACTTTTAATTTGTTTGTATCATACGCATGTCATATTCCTGTTTGTTCTTTTTTCACTTTAAAAATCAAAACAACAGAGTGAAAACATCTCACTCTCTTCAAGAACTCAGAAGGAAGATGTGTCTCTCTAGTTTTAGTTTGATTACTATCAAAATATGCAACACAGAAATGCAAATAAATCTGGTGGGATCCTGTTGAAACTCAGCCCCAAGAGTACAGTTTTAAAAGTCCCTCTAATGACCAATCAAATAATCAAACATAGTTTAGACTTCTGGGGTGGTGCCAAGGGTGGCCAGTCGGACAGATTTTAAGGGGGGGCCCTTGTTACTCCTGGCCATCCCTATCGGCATGTCCCTGTCAAAGCCTTTGATTGATGCGTAGGGCGTAAATGTCAATTTTTTTAATTAATATGGAACTATTTTTAAAGAATTTGAAACTAATTTGTTTGTTGTAGAAAATACTTCTGCGTTCAGTTTGTTGTCAGTTGACATGCACAGACTAACACATAGACAGGAAAGACACTAGACACACATTTTTAAGACTCTACCATCATTGACAAAGTCCCCCCATCCATCTTCTTCAACCACATCTTTATGAGCTTGTATTTCGCTCACATCGTCAAATCCACCCAAACTCATTCAACTCCAACAGCTTATAGCTTCTGTATCCTTTCACTTATAGACTCCATTCACACTTTAAACTGTTCAATACTTTCAGCTATTTAGGCAAGGCAAGGCAACTTTATTTGTATAGTGCATTTCATACACGAGGGCAACTCAATGTGCTTTACATTAAAACATTAAAAACATTGGAAACATTCAGACAAGCATGAAAGAGCACAATTAAAATGACAAATATAATAAAATAGAAAAGAAAAGGAAAATTAGAAATATATTAAAAGTAAATTTAAAATTTGCATTTGAAACAAGTTAAAATGAGCTAAGATAGGAAGGCAGTGGCAAATAAAAAGGTCTTAGTCTTTGATTTAAAAGAGGTGAGAGTTGGAGCAGACCTGCAGCTTTCAGGGAGTGTGTTCCAGATATGTGGTGCATAATGACTGAACGCTGCTTCACCATGTTTCGTTCTGACTCTAGGGACTGAAAGCAGACCAGACCAGTACCTGATGACCTCAGAGGTCGAGGTGGTTCATAAAGTAGTAGCAGATCAGCAATGTACTTTGGGCCTAAACATTCAGTGCTTTATAAACCATCAGCAGGATTTTAAATTCTATTCTCTGACAGACAGGAAGCCAGTGTAGAGATCTAAGAACTGGAGTTATGTGATCTACTTTGTTGGTCCTTGTTAATTCTATTAACACATAATTCACTTTTTTTTTTTATATCATTCACAGTTTTTCAGATTTCACAGTTTCAAATGTCTGCACATTTTCTTTTTCACAGTTTTTGCTCTGATTTTCAGCAGCTTTACACCCTTTCCCTCCATATTTCCACATTTTCAGCTGTGTTTCAGCATAGAAATGCAACCTTTGTGGTTTTAAATAAGGTATGCATGGGAGTGATGGGACATCAGATACTTTTTTTTTCAGATTTCACAGTTTCAAATGTCTGCAAATTTTCTTTTTCAGAGTTTTTTGCTCTGATTTTCAGCAGCCTTACACCATTTCCTTTCATATTTCCACATTTCCAGCTGTGTTTCACCATACAATGCAACCTTTGTAGTTTTAAATTGGGTATGCATGAGACATCAGATACTTTTTTTTCAGATTTCACAGTTTCAAATGTGTGCAAATTTTCTTTTTCACAGTTTTTTTCTCTGATTTTCAGAAGCTTTACACCCTTCCCATTCATATTTTCACATTAACAGATGTGTTTCAGCGTAGAAATGCAAAATCTGTGGTTTTAAATTGGGTATGCATGAGACATCAGATACTTTTTTTTCAGATATCAGTTTCAAATGTCTGCAAATTTTCTTTTTTTACAGTTTTTGCTCTGATTTTCAGCAGCTTTACACCCCTTCTCCTTTATATTTCCACATTTTCAGCTGTGTGTCTATGGTTTCACCATAGAAATGCAACCTTTGTAGTTTTAAATTGGGCATGCATACTTTTTTGTGCATTTAGGGGTAATGCAGGTTAAACGCTCATGAAAGCAGGAAGTATATCCATCATTTGCGGTCAAAAAAGGGAAGACGAAACATCGGGCTCTGTGTATTCTCCTCCCCCTACAACATTTACTGTAATTATCACTCCTCTTATCAGCTGTGGTTTGTGTTACAATTTGTTCAGGAGGAGGAAAAAAAGAAAAAGCTGCGACACGTGACGAGTCAGCTGACTCTCTCTGCCTTTCACAAGACCGAGCAGAGAGCCTGGATCACAACATACAGGGTGCCCACCGGGGAGGAGGACACAGGGGAGTTCAGCGACCTTGTTTCAGGACACTTTGTGGAAGTGGAAGCAGGACTTTTTTTTGAGTCTCCTGACCGGTCTCTGTTCCTCACAAGAAGGTAAACACTCCACAACATACAGAGCTGCACTTTAAAAGGATAAGTTAGCTTAATGTGTTAGCAGGCTGCTGCCGGAGTGTCGTGTTGAGTCTCGCCCCCCTTCTCTTTTAAAGTTTGTTTTGGGGGTCAGTATGACTCAGTAATTCTGAAGAAGATGTCTACTGTGTTAGCCGACACTTCCTTGACGCCCCTCACTTACACTGTTGGTTTGGTCGTGTTTCTTACAGAGAGCAGCAGACGAACAAACGAGCACACCTGCTGTCAGAGGAACAATGGGGCTCCCTGCACGGCTGTCCTCCTCCGGACTGATCACCTGCACTCTGCTCCTCATGCTGCCCCTGTTTGGGGTCTGCCATCCAGCACAGGTCCAGCAGCAGACCAGGCTGGTGTTCATGGAGCAGGCTGACCGCCCAGCAGGAGTGGGGTTTAATTGGAAAAACGTCACCTGCCCCTTGTGCAAAGCTCTCTTCGCCATTCTGGATGTCGCTCTTCTGGTAATGTTTAGATATTTACTTAAACTTGGACTTAAGAGGTGACCTCTTGTAAAACCGTTTAAAGGTAGATCATCTGAATATATTTAAACATGGACAGAGGAAAGGTGGGGTGTGAAAAGTAGTCATTTGCAAGAATGTGTTACTGTACATATTGTTCTGATGCTGTTTTAGTGCACACTTCTTAAAATCTAATGTTAAAGAAACCTTCCTGACCTGCCTTTTAAAGGGTCAATTCGTCAACTTAAGTCAAAGTCTCCTTCATTGTCAAAAACTGTAGTATGCACCAGACATTCAGAGGATTGATATTGTGTTACTCTCTCAGACCCTTAAACATATGTCGATATTTATTATGTTATATACAGCTAAAACAGCCTGGGGTCAGATTGGTCCCAAGGAACACCGATGTGTAAACATTTTTTTACAGGAAATTGGAACATATCAACATTTTAATTTAACTTTTTCCTAGTTGTCCCCATTAAATTAGGAAAAGTCATGAAATATGAAGCCAAAAAAATGATGCAAGTCATTAATTTAGAGATGTTAAACCTTGAATGGGGTCCAATTGACCCCAAGGATAATAGGAGGGTTAAAGAAACACAAAAAGGTAAGAAAGGAGCTCTCAAGAAAAATATGTTTGTTTTTTGTTCTTTTATGATTTACAATTTATTGCTTTTGTCGTCTTTTTGCAACATTCATACATTTACAGAATTTCATAAACACAGAAAACAATTGTATTTTTTTCAATCAACCAACAGGAAAAAACAAAAGTAATAAACAAATTAAATTGCAACAAAATAATGATCATGACAATAAACAAACAAATAGATTTAATAGAAAACAAACAACAACAACAAAAAAAAACAGATGAGAATACAATTACATACTATGTCCTCGTTAGTTGATAAAGATCCAGTCACTCTTCCACTTTAAAAGATGATCATTCAATCATTAGTCTGTCTATAGAAAAGTTGATTGAGGATTGATATTGCCTAAGAGAGGCTTGCAAGAAAAATAAGTTAAGATAAAAAAAAATAAGCCATCTAAATATAACAAAATAAAGTAGGTTTGAAAACTGAGAAAACTGTATGACAGTAGTGCAATTGAATCAGCTTATTTGTCTGGTAAAGTGAGTGTGTTAGTAGAGAACAGAAGCTGGTATGAGTTGATGATTCAACTTTATAATTGCCATATAAGCAGTTTTTTTGCATGGAGTTGGATTGTATTCCTTTTTAAAGGATCAGTATATTGCTAAATGATTCAACAGCACCACAAACTACAGTGTTGTGTAGTGAATGAAGTGTAGTTAACCCTTCCAGCAATTTCAACAAAAGTAGAATTTATCATCAATCCAAGTTTGTTTACTCCATGAAAAGTGTGAAGTAAGTTCTGAGTGTTAAAACCGATTCATACCACATCATTATAGTTAGTTTGATGCAATTTTGCCTTGACCATTGTAAACAGGCCTTTTTTTATTTGCAAACCAATAGGGCATGTGACGCTAAGGCCCTTTTATGTCGTCTCTTCATAACTCCTTATATAGCACAGAAATCCTTCTTAATATGCTCTGATCTCATGGTGTAGTTGTAAAAAGTAAATGTAACACCCATACCTTTTACAACACCATTCCTAACATTCCACTGATACATGAGTAAATGTTAAATTTGCCCATTGAGGAGGGGGACGTAATCAAGATGTGGAGCCTAAAGAATGATAAGTAGTAGAAGGGATCGAACAGACTTTCAGCAGAAATGAAGATGTAACAAAGTTCACTCTGACATGTGGTTGAAAGTGAAGAGCCCTTCACACTGCATGGAGCTCATTTGAATATATGACTGTGGGAAGAAGAAGGAAGTTGTACGGTTCGTGCATTTAAAAAAAAAAAAAAAAAAAAGGCCAAAAAGAAAGAGAAAATAACTTTACCTGAGCAAATGTATTAAACTTAATATATTGTACTTATGTGTTTTTTTTAAGCTTGCAGTGTACCACCTGAAATGTTAAATTTTTTGACTTTAACATGTTTTAGGTCAGAATAATTTATCAAATTATTTTTATTTTTGTTTTGATTATTTATTTGGTAGAGTACAATATGAGCAATTATCTTACTGTTGCTTTTTGATAAATAAATAATACATTTAATAAAAAATGTAAGCCTTTTATTTTTGTCAATTTGAGTTTTGGACATTTATTCAAGCAGTAGGTGAGAGGTTGTCTCAGGATAGTCTTTTCTAATCCTCCTCTACCTTTTGTGATCTCATTTAGAGTGATGTCAATGAGGAGCGTGTGGCCAAATTTGTAGGTGAAGCCTGTATCCGTCTCCACCTGGCCGACGAGCAGGTGTGTCGACAAATCACAGAGCTCTTCAGGGACGACTTCATCCGGGCTCTGCAGGAGTCTCTGCTGTGGCCCTCCGAGGCGTGCGCCCTTCTGGTGGGCTCGTCCTGCGGCAAATTTGACATCTACGCACCCTGGAACACCACCCTGCCAAAGGTCCCCAAACCGCCTGTGACACCGCCCTCTCCTCCCAAACCTGGGTCCCCACAGAGCAGGGTTCTGTTTCTGACGGACATCCACTGGGACAAGGTGAGTGTGTGAAAGAAGAATTGAGAAGAAATCTACAGAGCAGGTGCAGGGACAAGTTTATACATGAGGCTCTTTATTTTTCCACAACTATTCTCCTTCTTTTAGAGTGTCTGAGAGAAAGTGTGTACATTACAGCTTCATGTTTATAGTGGGTGCTTGAATTCCAGGAAAACAATCAATGCTGAGGTCATACCTTCCAAAAATACAAGACTGAGGTTGATGATTTACTTGTTTCCAGGAAGTTTGAAGACAAAAGCAGCTAAATTCTCACCTGACTCTGTGTGATGTTTTAGATCAAGCCCGTCTTTTTAAAGTCCAATCATTTCCACCAACAGGAGTATGAAATTGGCAGCACCGCAGACTGTAAGGACCCTCTGTGCTGCCGTAAAGACTCAGGCTCTCCCAGCTGGAGGCGGAGGGAGGCCGGGTACTGGGGAACCTACAGCAAATGCGACCTGCCCCTACGGACAGTGGAGAACCTCCTGGAGAACATTGCCAAAGCCGGGCCCTGGGATTGGGTGTACTGGACCGGAGACATACCGGCGCACAATGTTTGGTCTCAGACGAGGAAACAGCAGCTGTCGGAGCTGACGGTCATCACCAGACTCATCCACAAGTAAGGTTTAAGAACGGGACATTCACACTTTCTGCAGTAGATGTGTCATCCAGCTGGTATTGAAGACGTCTCTGACCAGCATCCACTCAGCTCTCTGAGTTGTTTTTAATTTAATTATTATGGGTTGAAATGTCATACTTTTCAGCCATGTTGCTAGTGATAATCAGCTACTGCTTGAATGTCTTGGATACCACAGCTGCCCTAATGTTTAATCACAAAATCCTTTAGGTTAAAGCTGATAACACTCAGGGTGTCCACACTGATGTTTACCTTACCTTACTTGGAGTTGATCCAAACTTTTACTGACTCTCACCTCCTCCTGCTGTTATCTTTGCAGACACCTGGGACCTAATGTGACGGTTTACCCAGCTGTTGGAAACCACGAGAGCACACCAGTGAACAGCTTCCCTCCACCGTTCATTCATGGCAACAGATCCAGCTCCTGGCTGTACGACACTATGGCAGCAGAATGGGCGCCATGGCTACCAGAGGAGGCTTTGAAGACTTTGAGGTGTGATGTTTTTGTTTTCACAGTTTCTATAGTTGTGCTTGAGGCCGGAAAGAGATTGCTCTTTCAGTTTCACGCTCATATCACTATATTATTATTCCCCATACAAGGCTACCCAAAGACCTGATTCATGTGACTACATCTCTGGTTGCAATTTCAGATATGGGGGATTCTACACGGTGGAGGTCCAGCCCGGTCTACGCGTGGTCTCCCTCAACATGAACTTTTGCGCTCATGAAAACTTCTGGTTGATGGTGAACTCTACGGATCCTGCTAACCAGCTGCAGTGGCTGGTCCATATTCTCCAGGCCAGTGAGGAGAAGGGAGAGAAGGTGAGTGCTTCCTTTGTAGACTCAAAGAACATTGTAAAGCTGATGGATCAGCCTTTAAGTCATGTGGGTGATGACTTTATGGCTCTCTTGTGATGTGCTGCCCTCTTTCCACTGTCATAAACATTTATTTTGTTTTATACTGGAGCTATAATCTTCACTGTGCCTTTTTTTTGTAGGTACATATCATTGGTCACATCCCCCCTGGACTGTGTCTTGGCAGCTGGAGCTGGAACTATTATCACATTCTCAACAGGTAGGTCACAACCAAGCGGCAACCCCCGGTCTCAAAATATCAAGCCCATGCGGAAGTGTTATAAACTGCAGTTCATTGAGCATTCGCTTGAGGCTGGCTGCAGAAACACTGGAAACCACATATACAACAATTAAGAAAAGCCGATCTTGGCAGCATTAATAAACATGTTTACAGCCTGGTTCAAAAAAACGGCTTGGCTGACAGGCAGGAACTCAGTAGCTGTTGGCTAGGAGGCTCAAACCCTGCCTCTTTACCTTACGCTAAATTTGGTTGAGTTCTGCATTTCCAATATGGCTTCCGCCGACGATTGGCTTCAAAACGGTGCTCAGCAACAGATGGGTGGTGTCACGGATTCTACATCTATTATTTATAGTCTATGGTCACAACATTCAACGCGTAAACCTAAAGATTCAATCATCTCTACATCATTTTGTATCCCGGTTATGTGCTGTTGTCACTGAGGGGAGTTCTGCACTCTCAATAGTGGGTTCTCTTAAATGAACATGTGGGAGTTTGAGAACATTTGCTGTAGAGCCTCAGACTCAAGTGTGACTGGTACTTGTCTGTTATTGTTGTTGCTGCCCACAACTCAGATGATCAGTGGTCTTGGTCTTTGTGACCTGAGGATGTGAAGACAATTTCAAACACTGAAATATGACTTACTGCTAGCAACACTTGTTTCACTTCCTCTTTTATTAGCATGGCTGGGTTGGATGTCGTTATGCGTGTTTGTGCATCTGTCTTGGTTGATGAACATGCAAGCTGTCTTTTTTTTTTTTTTTTCAAATTGAGTGTGAGTGTCCTGCTGTGGTTGAAACGGCTGCATGTGACATGTTTGTGTTTTTGTCTTCGCACACGATCTATGAAAAATAAGACTAGCTGTAAAGTTATTCTTCTTAGATTTATAATATCCTCCTTTTTTTCTTTTAAGGTATGAAAGCACAATATCCGGACAGTTTTTTGGACACACACACCTGGATGAGTTCCAAATGTTCTATGATGAGAAGACCATGTCCCGCCCACTGGGAGTGGCCTTCATCGCTCCAAGTGTGACCACTTATGTGAACCTAAACCCAGGTGAGTCTTCTTTATCCACTAGTTCAACGACATTTCAGCAACTCCATACATTTAGAAGAATTTATTTGAATACGTTTTGAATTCCCAGGTTACCGTGTCTACTATGTGGATGGGGACTACAAAGGCAGCTCTCGGTTTGTACTCGACCATGAAACCTACATCCTCAACCTCACAGAGGCAAACCACAGCCCGGGTGAGCCGGGCGGCCCAGAAAAGAACCCCAAATGGACACTTCTATACCGCGCCACCCAGGCCTACGGTCTGACCACTCTGTTCCCATCTGACTACGACGGACTGATGCAGACATTCCTCAAAGACGACCCCGTCTTCCAAAAGTTCTGGTACTTACGACACAAAGGACACGTGTCGGCGCCGTGCACCGAGACATGCAAAACCTCACTTATGTGCTTCCTGCGGAGCGGGCGCTACGATGAGCTGGAGCAGTGCGACCTCCTCGGTGGTTATGGAGGAGACTTGGTCCGGGCTGCCAGAAAAACTCTTTGTTGACCTGAGGAAGTTTGAATTGAATGTCTGAGTAGGGATAGAGCAATATGACCAAATATAAAATTGAGCCAAAAAATCTGTTGCTGATTGGTTATCAAGGGTAACTGTTTGTTTGATTTCATAGAGTAACTTTATTGATCTCACATTGAGTCCAAAGAGTTGAGTCAATTATGCCTTCCATTTGTCATATCTTCACACGGACATTAACTGTGATTTGCACCATGCCTTGTTTGTCAGCTGCTGTCGTGTAAAGACAGAGTGTAAGTGTCCTAAAGGTTTTCTGTTTACATGTTGTGCACAGACTGCTGGGGTTCAAGGGCTTGATCAAAGTCGCCATGATTTCTGCAGTTCTGCTCTACTGGGTGCCTTTTAGAAGGGAGATTGGTGTTTTAACATATTTACCCTAAACTTTATTGCAATTTTCCTGCTACAAAAAAAACCTCATAGCATTTTTCCAAGCTGTTCTCCACGATCTGAAGGAAGGTTAGGATCCTCAAAGTCCTTGAAGTCTGCTTGGATTGTAAAATGATAAAATGGGCCACCTACTTTATTGAATCCTGATGAATAATCAGAGCCATCACCTCGGAGTCTGAGCTTTGTGCCGTGTGGTATCTCAACTCAGTTATTAGACAGCCTCTTATCTACATCATCAGTGTGATCGTTCTCAGTTTAAAGCATCGTCATGATGCTCAGCACCATCTGCCTCAGACAGTGTTTCTCATTGGGTTTACTTTTGTTTGCACTTTAATTTTTGTGTCAGCTTGTTAATGTATACGGGAGACAGGTTTATCAGGCCAATCTGTAACAAGTTCGGGAGGTTTCTCACAGCTTTGTTCATGAGGCATGAAGTGACATTAGCATTAGCAACGGGTTCTCCAACTTGTACAAATGAGCAATAACTTAAGGAGATTGTATAAATTATGAATAAAAGATTGAATCTGTTACTAATTTGCATGCATTTTGTTATTGCTTGGATACAAGTAGAATAACCAGAACACACTGATAATACAAGTCAAAGCAAATGTGATGTTTCAATTGCTTTTTTTTTAAAAATTTACATTTTTTGGCTTTTAATGGACAGGACAGCTGAAGAGAGACAGGAAATGTGGGAGTGTGGGAAGACATGCAGTAAATGGTCGAACCGGCGACCTCTGCAACGATGACTCTAGCCTCTAAACGTGGGGCATTTAGACCACCAGCACCCTGTTTCAATTGCTTTTCACTATCTCATAGGCTGCCCAACAACTCCATAACATCCATGTTAAAGTCAGCTCTTTTTACATCATTTCAAAATACATGCATTCATAACACTGAGTAATTTTGCTACATATTTAAACTAGGCTTCACTCATGAGAGCTCATCCTTTCCTCTGTTTCACCCTCTATTCCGATAAACTGGTCTGTGGTTTCCTTTGCTGCATCACTCAGTGTGTTTCCTCCTGGTTCACTCGACCAGTGAACCACTCCGTGCACAAAGCAGAAGCCAGCTTTAGTACATAACATCAACAAGGTAGCAGTTAATGGACTTAAGTATTTTTTAGGGGATGAATTAACAGCAGTGCAAGTTAGATAAAGTTAAAAGAAATGGACTGTTTCCAGAAGAATTTGCACTAAACACTTTGGTGTTGATGCTTAGTAATCCTACAGAAAATTCTGAAGACATGACTCATTCAGCTGTAGTCTTCACATATCCATTGTACATTTCAGTTAAGTATGATGATTCATGGGGCATCGTTGGCCTGGCGGTCTAAGCGTGCCCCTCACATACAGAGGCTATAGCCTTCATCACAGAGGTAACAGGTTCCAGCCATGACCGTTTACTGCATGTCCTCCCCCACTCTCTACTCCCCACATTTCCTGTCTCTCTGTGGCTGTCCTGTCCATTAAAGGCAAAAATGCCCAAAAATATAACTTTGAAAAAATATATATATGATGATTCAATAGAGCAACACTTCAGGCTGTATGATTTATAATCCATGATTTGAATATGAAAGAAAAAACACTGCAACACACCACATTTGAAAAAGTACTTTTATGTCTCACATTAATTCCTTAGTTAGTGTTCAGTCTATCATTTCTTTTATCACCATCAACCAATAAAAGTTTGACAGTAACAAGCCTTTTTATCCTCTTCATCTTTATAAAGGCTTTTTATGGTTCTGAGAAAGACATAGTGACACCAAAGTCCTCCTTGTACAAGTCCCACATCTTTGGTTTGTGTGGGTTGTCGAGCTCTTCCCTGGGTAGATACAGCCTGTTGGAAATAATACGAAGAGTTCAAACTCAAAATGCACCTAATCATCCATCAATGTGAAATGCTGCCTGTATAAAAGCATAAGCTCAACAGAGGCATACTTGTCATTCTCTATGAAGGAGGTGTTGAACCAGAAGTAGAACGGGACGTCTTCGTATCCTTTTGGAAGACCCTGAAGAGAAAGACAAGCAGAGTACATCATAAGACGCTTTCCTAACATAAGCTGGGTTAAGTTGAAAATGAAAGCACTCACAGCACTTGACTCAAACATGACTTTCACATCGCCTTCAACTACAGGCCCGTTCTGCAGGCTGATGACTGCAGCATTGTTCCCCACATCAGGAAATACCTACAAAAACACACACACACACACACCAGAGATGTGTTAACCAGTGTGACAAATACATCAGTGTTACCAGAAATGTGTGTGTGCTGACGTATGAGACTCACTGTGCAGTTCTCCTGTTTGGCACACACACATTGAAACACAAGCTCTTTCTTCACAATAATCTTCACTTTGAGGTCGCTGCCGTTGCCTTTACCCACACCTGAGTGAGACAACACAAGCAGACATAAACACAGGCTCAAATAGAAGGGATTGTGTAGATACTTGAGGGGTCCACTGGTTTGCTGGGTTCTTACCTGCTATGGAGTGGATGCGGATGCTCTTGATCCTGAGGCTTTTGGGTGGAGGCATCTGTCTGTTGAATTTGGTCTTCATGACTTCATAGTAGCCCACGTACCGACTCTGTGATTCACACACACAGGAGAGCTCAAACACCTTGAAGCACTATCCAGTTTCTCAGGTTTATCAAGGAAATATTGTATTTGTTATCTTCTTATCTTCACTGATCATCATGATAATCATGAAGTTATTGCAAAGGATTTAGTAAAAAAAAAAAAGATAGAATGCATGCATACAAATAATGTATGAAAGAAATGTATACAGAGATCTATGCAGAGGGAAATGGCACACTGACACACTGTGATCCTCCAACTCTCCCTGTCCCATTGAAGTTACTAACCATAGACCTTTCTGGAGTCCCTGAGCTCCCTTGACTTGTAGGTTCCTCTGGATGTCTGCCGTAGATGGCCTACTACTGCTGTGGACGTTCCAGACTCCAGCCGCTAAAGACATGCCGGACAACAGCTTTTACTACTACTACTATCTGTCTCATCACTATCCTCTCTCTCTCTCTCTCTCTCTCTCTCTCTCTCTCTCTCTCTCTCTCTCTCTCTCTCTCTCTCTCTCTCTCTCTCTCTCTCTCTCTCTCTCTCTCTCTCTCTCTCTCTCTCTCTCTCTCTCTCTCTCTCTCTCTCTCTCTCTCTCTCTCTCTCTCTCTCTCTCTCTCTCTCTCTCTCTCTCTCTATCCCTCTTTCCAACCCCATCTCGGTCCAGGCAGATGTCTGTCTAACATGAGTCTGGTTCTGCCCGAGCTTTCTGCCTGTTAAAGGAAGATTGTCCTTGCCTCTGTAACTTGCTAAATGCTGCAAAGTGCTCTGCTCATGGTGGCTTGAGATGAGATCAGACTGAGTACTGTCTGTAAGATGGGACTGGATCTGATCCTTTTTTGATGTTGGGTCTTTGTTAATAATATAACATAGAGTACGGTCTAGACCTGCTCTGTTTGTAAAAGCGTCTTGAGAAAACGTTTGTTGTGATTTGGCGCTGTATAAATAAAGATTGATTGATTGATTGATCAAGAGAATTCACTAGTTTAATGTATGCAATATAAGATGCCATAAAAAGCTTGATTGAGTCACATGTTTTTGGCTAATCAATTGGTATTGGCAATAATACCTTTAAAAATACTATCACAAACTGTGTCCTGTATATGTTTTGCTTATCTTCTGGCTGTTACTTTAACTTCTACCACTAGGGGGCGCCAGTTACTCTTTTGATGTAAGTGAAGTCTGATAAGAGTGTGATTCACAACCAAAAACTGACCATCTGAGGCTCCTGATGGGATTCTTCTTACCTGGGAGGGAGTCTCTACTCCTTGAAACTTGGAGCTCTGACTCTTATCAGTCCTCCTCTCACCAAAATAATCCAGACTGTCCTGTTAGATAAAGAGTAGTTGTAAATAGGCAGCCTTTCTTTATAGTGTTTGTTAATTTATTCACTCTTGCAAATCCAAAGAGACATACTTGTGCGCTCTCAAACTGGTCGCTGTCGATTAACCAGGTGCACACCAACGTACCTGTGCGTCCTGTGAGGGAGAGCAGCAGATTTATAGAGTTGTGCTTTGTTGTGTAAAGGTAAATCAAGTTGCAGTGACATCTCTATTGAGATCAAATAAATAAATCACTCGTGATGATAAAAACAAGTGCATCACCTTTTCCTCCTTTGCAATGAATGGCAATGATGTTTTGGGGATCGGAGGACATCCACTCCCTCACACTTGCTGTGTATTTCAGCATGTCCCTGAGAAAGTACAACACACAATGATAAAGATGTCATGATGTGCTGGCAAATATTGTACCACCTGTAATAGTGGTTTGCATTACATCCTGCTGCTGTATGTGCTCATAAAACAGGCATTATGGCTGTGTCAATAATGTCAGCCTATTGCTTAGTTATCATTGCCAGAATATAAAAGGCCCTCATGTGTAGCTGTAATCTAAAGTCAGTGAGATTACAAGCCAAAGGGGGAGGTGACACAGCGGAAAAGGTGACTCACTCCAAGGAGGGGACGTTGTGGTCGTCGATGAACACTCGCTCAACCTTGTAGTGGAAGAATACGGGGTCATAGCCTTTCTCACCTGGAAACATAAGACAGCAGTGACGTGGCTTCTGTAGTTCAGTATGAAAAGGAATGCAGTGCATGTGACACAGCGAGGTGCTGACTTACTACACAGGTTGTAAACTTTATAGTGTCCTTCATGTTTAGTGTCTAGGAACCTCGCCACTTCCTGCAAAGAAAGAAAAAAGACTTCTTTTAGTTATTCAGACAGCGCTTTTTAAACTGGTGATGGACTGATTTGGACGTAATTTATATGCACCCAGGCGGTGTCAGACCTACCTTGATTGGATTCCTGTAGAATGACTGCTTCCCAGAGGAGGGGAAAGACATGGCAATGACACGGTCTAAGAAACAGCAGGAAGATACAAACATATGGTCAATTATTAACAACTTTCATTTCTATATTTTGATGTATTTTCAGATGTTTTGTTGCATGTAACAACTACCTGTGACATAAGTGAGGTCCAGATCGAATCCATCCCTCTGATAACGCCGCTTGTTCTCAGAAACCTGAGAAACATGACACATCGACTTAGACATCATGATTCTGCTGTTTGTTAGTCTGCACAGTGAAGTCCTCTAAAAGACAATTGAGGGCTTTACTGAATCAGGAATGATGGACTCACCATCCTCCTCGTGACCTTCTCCAGCTCTTTCCTCTGAGCTGCCAGTCTGAAAACCCTCACCAGGATCATTATTCTCAGGAAACGAAGGAACGTCACCACCCTGCCAAAGAACAAATAACTCTTAAACAAACAAGAACAATGTATTCATCAGGGTTATCTAAAAATGATAAAACAACAATGGGCCCTCTGAATCTATGTCTACTCATGGTAATGGCATGACAATACAATATAGGGGAGTCCATGTTACATATTTTAAGATATCATGTCACCATAGCCTGTTGTGAATGCCTATTGTCCATAATTTTTTATGCTTTCTGGCTAACTCGGGGCATTTTCATTTGTCTAAATGTCAAGTATTGTACCTACCTAATGTCTCTTTTTCCAATAAATAAAATAAAACATTTAAAATATATAAAAATGTCCATTTCACTAACTGTTAATTATTAATTCTGAGGTTCAGAAAAAACAAGTATTTTTGGAGAAATGCTCCTTTAATATAAATCCTGCCTCATTTATAAGTTAATGAAGAATAAAGCATCAAAATCTTAAAATATTATACTACCAAAGTAAAAGTAGTCTCCTAGCATTAACAGCTGAAATACATTACAATTAATAAAGCCTTTTAAGGAGAATGAATACATATCAAAATGAGCTGTAATTCATATTATGCATCTTTGCAATTTACTTATTTATTTTAAATTCTAGTGAGTGTAAAAAAGTGTTATTCTATATATATTTAAGTGTTTTATTTTCTTAATATCCTAGATTTTATTACATTTTTTTTTGCTATTTTGAATTTCAACATTATTATCAAATCTCTTGAGTTTCCTCAAACATGAGAGCATTTGCTGAGCTCATCAGTTCCTGTTTTTTTAAAGCTGTTATTTAGAGCATATATTTTATTATAAAGGAATTAGATTGGTTGGGATGGGTCATATTTTCTTATTGATTACCTCTCGATGTAAAACACTTTGTAGGAGCCATGAATTATTTGAATGGTATATCGTATCTATTTTTGAGATTTAGGGTAGGTTTTTGTTTGTATATTTTGTGGTTTATTTTTTTTGTTGACTGTTTATGATATGGTTTATTGTGCGGTCCCATTGATTAGGTAAAAAGCGGGTCATATGATTAGGGGTGGGGATACTCTATTCATTTAAGCCACTTGTTACCTTTTGTTTGGGGTTGGAGAGTGGGTGAGCTGGGTCGTCATATTTTTTGGTGACTGCTATCTTTCTTTGATCACCATCAACCACTTTAATCATCAGTTTTGGGAACGTTATCATGTGTTGATCATCCTTTGTCGTTAAAAATTAAGATATCAGTGAGATCTTTCTTCAGTGCGTCAGACAAGTTCCAGGCCCAACCTCAGCCTCTCAGCGGCTTTTTGCTCTGTGAAGTCCCTACACACTTTGTGTTGCATTGTTGTTGTATTTGAAGTGCAATTTTCTTTGTATCACAGTAATGAAACATTTCAAAATATTCTGGAATAATAAATTGTCACTTTTCCAAAGACGCCTTTTTAATAATCCTCACTCAATTGACATCTAGTCTAATGGAGGTAATCAGAGAATCACTTGATTTTACCAAAAATAATAGACAATAAGGAATTATGGAAGTGTAGTTTAAATACACCATGTTAACAGGTGCAACTAAGCTAACCTGGGAGTGAGGCAGATGTTGAATTGGTAGAAGAGATGTCTAATTAGGCTATATAAGTGAAAACACCGATGTGAGTGCAGCCATAACACTATGATAAACAGCAACTCTATGAGCAGTTCCTAGCGATCCTACAGGTCTGTAAGATGGATTGCAGGAGTGAGCAGGTACCTGGGGATGAGGCTGGCTCCTGATAAGTCAGAGAAGGTGTAGATCATGGTGACCACCAGCGTGATGACCACAACACAGGCATCTACAATGTTCATCTTGGAACTGAAGTAAACTTTGAACCTAGAGGGAAGTTAAGACAATTAACAGACTGCTGTGAAAACTTTACAAATCAAGCAACTGACAGTTTGAGCCTGAAAATGACATAACATGAAAAACACTTCTGTGGTAGAAGAACATGTCCACATAGTGACACCGTTCTTGTACTTTTAGTCATTATGTTTCCCAAAGATCAGCCAAAGACATGCCACCCACTTCCTGCCCAGCTTCCTCTTCATGACTTCCTGTTTGACAGTTAATCACTCTTGATTTCTGCTGACACTGAATACTGGGAATGCTTGCATAACCCCCATGTAACGTTTCTTGTTCTGTCATTCACAAGCTGTGTGTGAACTACATTTTATTTACAAGTGGGGTGTAGTTGCAACCTAGAGTAAGTGGAAGGTAAGCAAGATAAAAGAAGCTAGTAAACCATTGGAAATGAAGTACCTACATTTCAAGCTACATTACTTAAAAGTTGACTCACCCTTCCACATAGACCCGCAATAGAACATCAGCAAGGAAGAAGAAGGAGATGGTGAGGGACACAGCCTCTATAGCGTTTCCAACATCTCTGCTCTTGGCTGGCAGAGAAAGATCCACAATCACCAGCACAAAGTCCACGATGATCAGTATCACTCCGAATATACTGCAGGAAGAAATTGGATAAACCTTAAGTATCACCAAACATTACCCGGAAAGTAGACAACCATTACTTGTATTTATCTCCTCTGATTATCCTCACAACAACACACTCACCGAAATCCAAAGGACATAACAAAGGGGGATATCTTCTTCCTGATATTGCTGCAAAGGAGGAAAGAAAGTTAGCGTGCTTTGGTGACATTTTTGTTTACAGAGAGTGTGCAAACATTAACTTACTGATACGTTGTGTCTGGAAGCACACTCTCATCCTTTCCATCATCGATCTCCACCTTTGCATCCTCCATCTTTGCAATGTTTCTACAGAAAAAAGAAAGGATAAAACAAGATTAACAGGATGCAATATTGACACAAAACATGGCATTAGATTTAAATAAGTTCTCACAAAAGCAACGTGAAGTAAAGATACATTATAGATAGATAGATAGATAGATAGATAGATAGATAGATAGATAGATAGATAGATAGATAGATAGATAGATAGATAGATCTTTATTTGTCCTTAATAAGAAAATGTGTTGTCTGTACAAAAAATATAAGCAGAAATAAACAATAAACATCCACCCAGCACCCAAACTTTGCACAATAGTACATGTTTACATCTCACCCGTTTACACCTGCATCTGAACCTGGGTTGAAATGCACAGATGACATGATGTGAGTGTCTTCCTCCTTCCTTTTTCCTGAAAGTGAAGTCTCTGCTTAAGAAAACAAAAGTGCAGAAATTGAAAATGCACTTCCCTTGTTGAGCATTTTGCAGCTTACGTCAAAAAATAGAAAAGGCAAGCAAGAAAACTCAAATTAGTCAAGTTTTGTCAGCATACAGGAGTTAACTAGTGCTTCATGAGCTGGTAAGTCATATAGCAACCATTTTTCTTATAATCTGTGGATGCAAAACATGCAACAAATGAATCAGAACATTGTCTGTGAAAGTTAGGAATCAAAGAGACATTGTTTCCTTCAAAATATATAAATAACCAGACAGATTTAGCAACACAAAATCTCCAGTTTTTCAGCCCATCCTGGTCTAACTCTTCCCCTCAGTCTCTCCGTTTGTTGACCCAAATTAGCCCCAAAACTGAAGTCTCACCGCCTGCTTACCGTTTGGGCTGTCATTCGTGAAGTTATACTGGAGTTTGTCTTGTGACTTCTTCTCGTGAACACAAAGGAAAACGGTTCAAAGGTTAACCGGTTACATTTTTTTTCTGTCCATCCACTAACTCCTCGGTGTTTTTGCAAACGTAGCGGTTTGGACTTCCTGGACCTCTTCACAAAAAAAGCGTTCAGTCTTTTTTTCTCTCAACTCTTCTCTCATCTTCTCTCTCAGCCCACATAAAAACACCACCGAGCCTGACCAGAGCTTTCCTGTGACTAACTTTTAGATCACTATAGTTAGTTTAAAGATGAGTCAACAGTTAGTCGTAGCTCTCTCAGATCTCACTCTACTCTTCAACATCTGGTTTTAATTTCACACACATTCCCAAACGCCAGTCAGAGTCTGGTCTGTGAAGTCCAGCCCCGGTTGTAGTCTAAAAATGACAACAAAGTTACAAAACAGAATTTAAAGACGCACTTCAGAATAAAAGAAAGTAACATTTTGGCAAAACTAATGAAGGAAAATGACAAATAAAGGATAGACAACAATTTTGTTTAACATAAAGTGATGGCTTGAACTTCACTTTTACAGGGGCGGATTTGCAAGGTGACTGGGGTGTCCTTGCCCAAGGCAAGTTTAAAGGTGACATATCATGCAAAATCGACTTTTTAATGGTTCTCTACCTGAAATATGTGTCCCTGGCATGTCTACAAACCCCCCGAATATGAAAAAAATCGATTCTGCCCCTGTTCTGATTTCTCCCCCTTTCACGTAAAACTGAAACGCTCGTTTCAGTTTTACGTGTTTTTCATACGTCACAACGCCACACGGTCTGTAACGTAAGTCAGAGCTCGGAGCTTGTTCAGCCCATAGACTGTATAAAATACAACTCAACCCCTCCGTTTTTCATTATCTGCACACATGTGTGCTAACAAGGAGCTTAGGAGGGAGGCATGCTAGTTGTAGGCTGTCTTAATAAACACAAAGGTCAGTTTTACTCCCCACGTCTGCAGATTTGAAGATCTAGTGGATGATTTTTATTTATCATGGATAAGTGCTAGCACTAGTTAGCATAGCCACATAGCTATATGTTAGTAGCTGTGTACCAAGACACACATCGACATACTGACAAATAAAACAACAAGAAACACTAAATCTGTGACTAATCCTTCAGAAAGGTCCTGCTGCAGGCGCCTCTCCGTCAGGATCATATTCTGGATCAAATTCAGAGGGTTGAAGTAACGCTTCAGCCAACATGTAAACATTAAATCAACGTGCTGGAGAGCCGAGGCCACATCCACTTCCTGAGGGGGCGTGGTCAGAGAGCTCATTCTCATTTAAAGGCACAGACACAGAAAACAGCCTGTTCTGAGCAGGGCTGAAAAAGAGGGGTTTACAGGCATACCAAAATCTGATTTCAAAGTGTTTTTTTGAGCATAAACTTCAAAGACATGTTTTGGGGACCTCTTAGACCAATATATATTGATGAAAAAGAGCGTAATATGTCACCTTTAAATCAACTGTCAGGCCCAGTCGCAATGTCCTCCCTAAACCCTGAGCCCTTCTTGATCCTCGGTTCTTTGCACTGGCTTCCAGTTAAATGTAGGATCCAGATTAAAATTCTTGTTATTGTGTACAGAGCGCTAAATGGTCAGGTTCCAGTCTATATCAGTGAGCTGCTGAAGCCTTATTACTCCAGCAGGAGTCTTAGGTCCTCTGATCAGGGTTTATTGGTTGTGCCTCGTACCAGGTTAAAAACTAAAGGGGACTCTGCTTTCCAGGTTGTTGGTCCTAAACTCTGGAGCAGTCTCCATGTGGAACTGAGAACTGTGGACACTGTTGACAGGTTCAAAAAGCAGTTGAAGACCTATCTGTTTGGACTTGCCTTTGTTTAATCTGTCTGTTTTTATGTCATGTTTTTTGTATGTATTTGCATTCACTGTTTTGCCTTTTAATGTTTTTTTTTATTGTTATCTGGTAAAGCACCTTGTGACCTCTGTTCTTGAGAGGTGCTCTCAAAATAAATCTTACTTACTTACTTACTTACTTACTTACTTACTTACTTGACTTAATTGACGTCACCTGGAAAGTGATTTAGGGCAGGAGGCTGTAAGGGCTCCAAACTGTAGAACTGGGAATGAGACAGCACTTAGCGACTTCTCACATAACTTGCATGATGTAATATAGCTCACCTTAGCAGCATTAGGAATTTTTAATGCACAATGTTTACTTTCCTCAAATTCAAGGCACTTAAGGGACGGACTGACTGATTGGTTGCCATGTGATCCAGGTTCTAGCCTTCCAGACTGTTTAACCACTAAATTTAAAATATAAAAATATGATAAAAATATTTAAACTATAATGTAAATACATGCATATGTTCAGATAAATAAATTTAGGCTTTTTTCTACACTTATAGGCAAACTGTTATGTAACACCAACATTGGTTGTACCTTCCATGCCTCTTATTATCATTACAGCATTTTTAAAAATTTGAAGTTCTGATGGCTTTATTTGCACCCCTAATATTGATGATCAATTAGAACATGAGAGAACATGTGATATCTCACTAAACATTTCTACTCATCAAAATGGATTTTAACCCTAAAGCATTTTAATACTGAAATCATAAGACCAGACCTCCTTCACAGTGATTTTATTGACCAAAACAGGAGACAAAAAGAACATTTGTTCTGGTATTTCAGGAATGGAGTCCTCTCAATACTTTCTGTGTACAGAGCCATATGCAAGTCTAGGAATACCCACTCTTTCCTAATACCAGATTGCTTGACAGAGGAGGTAACTACAGACTGGTTCAAATTCATTGTCTGGCAAGGTGGGCCCAATCTGGATCGTCTTATGTGGACCATGCAGGACCAGCCCAGGTCATAAATAATACTGAGAGGAAGAGAACACTGAACCTGGAGAAAACAGGCGAGGCAGAGTGAAACAAAGGCAGGCTTACGGTACGGAGATTTTTAAAGTTCTAAAGAGTCGTACTTTCTTGGTTATCTTTTAATTTTTATTGTTTTATCATTACAGACTGATCATGCAACAAAGGATTCGTCCATAAAAGCAATGTCTGTGTTACTGATGTTGGTTTTGGTGTGCTCACCCATGGCCTCTTCTACACAGTTGTCAGTATGTAGTTTCTTGTGTTATTTAGAGCTTTGGGATATAACTTTGTACTGAAATTAGAAGCTGAAATTGTCAGGTTAGAGTCATAAAAGAGTCATCATTTCTAGAAGAAAATCAGCTTCATTGATACCTCAACATTGAGCCCTGTGAGTTGATTAAAATGACTTCATAATTTAAATATTTTCCTCATTTAAGTCAACAGACTCATGTGGACCAGAGATCGCAGTTCTAAAGCGCAGCATAAGAAAACTGGAGAACAAAATCTTGCTCGGGTCTTGGCAGATTGAACACCTGCAGAGGCACAAATACTTCCGGCCTATACAACCTGCTGTGTCTGATACTAAACTGGACCCTGTGACTGACCATGGTGGAAACCGCAGCAGCAGTGGGACATTAGACAGCTCTGATACGACACTCATTGGATTTCTTCCACCAGCTGGCAACTTAATTGTCCATGACAAAGGTAGGAAACACTCATATCATATAACATCACAGAGGGATTGGTGTCAGTGTTAGGTGGATAACATAATGGGATCAAAAGAGCACATACTTTACATAGTTTTAAAAAGAACAGGATGTAATAGTTTGCAGGACTAGGAATGATAACTTGTGTTTTTTAAGGATGTCTCTGTGTTATCTTCCAGACTGCTCTGAGCTCTTTGACAGGCTGAAACCAGCAAGCGGTTTCTACCGTATCAGACCCAAATCACACCAGGAGCCTTTTTTGGTTTACTGTGATATGGATGATGGAGGAGGATGGACGGTGTTTCAGAGGCGACGGCATGGGAAAGTGGACTTCAACAGGTATTGAAGCAGGGGGGAATTTAAAGTCCCATGATCACAACAAAGCTCAGTGCCAGATTACAGATTACAGATTACATGTGAGGTAAAACATCTGCCTCATTCTCATTTCAGAGACTGGGTGGACTACAAGGATGGCTTCGGTGACTTTACTTTGTGGAATGATGAGTTTTGGTTGGGAAACAAGCACATTCATTCTCTACTCTCAGAAGGTCAAACATGATACAAATCCAAGACTTCCTGTTACACATTTTTGGATACAAGCACATTTTTACGTTTGAATTATTTTGCCTACCTTGCTTTTCCAATGACTCTCATCTGATATTTATTTTACCTGCTGCAGGTAAGAACTTGGTGAAGATAGATCTAATGGACTGGGATGGAAAAAGAAGTCATGCATTTTACGAGAATTTCAGGATCACTGATGAGGCCGTAAGATAGATCACTTCACAGCTCAATTTCTTTGTCTGAGGAGAAAGTGTTATCCCTTCCAAAAACACAACTGTTCAAATGTCTACCCCAGGATAAGTATCGTCTCCAGTATGAGATGTATAGTGGGCAAGCTGGAGATGCTCTGACTGGTGGTGGGGGGATGGTGGAACACTGGTCTACTTGTCTCAGTGGTATGCAGTTCAGCACCAGAGATCAGGTGAGTCATCAGATCACTTTTGATGATGATGATGATGATGATGATGATGATGATGATGATGATGATGATGATGATTGTGTTGGTGTTTCACAGGACAATGACCGCTACCTTCAGGGCAGCTGTGCTCAGGAGAACAAAGCAGGATGGTGGTTCAACAGGTGAGCCTTTACAAATAAATTTGGCGTTAACAATTTCCAGTCAATTAAATCTGATGGACAACTTTGTCCTACATAACTCAATGAACATACCCTTCTCTGTTTATTCTCATAATCATAATTTTGCTCCTCCTAAATTTGATTAAGTCCTTTTATCAATGTCAGGACAAAGGACTTGATACAAGACCTGGTTTCATCCGTTGTTTCACTTCTTTTAGTGCGGGTATATTGTGTCAAATATGCCTAATTTCACAGATTATTCCAGCAGATGTTTAATGGTCCGAGGGCCTAAGTATAGGCTCCCAGACGTAGGACCCAGAACAACTCACCTTGTTGTAGTCTCCAATCAGCTGGCCTGACAATGCCCTCTCTCTAATCCCCCTTCTGTTCAGTTATCACAAAATGCATCACTTGTATTTGTCTCACGAAAGTGTTCCACTCTTGACACTGTGTACAAACCTTGCATCTTCAGGTGTCACGCAGCCAACCTCAATGGAAAATACTACCGCAAAGGAAAGTACAAGGGCCAGAATGACAACGGTGTGGTGTGGGGGACCTGGAGAGGCCTCTGGTACTCACTCAGACACACCACCATGAAGGTGCGACCCGTGGTTTTCTTGGACGCTGAAGGCAGTGGAGGTGGAGGTGGCATGTAAAACAACAGGCTTCAGGCTCCTTTGTGAAAGAGGGCAATGAATGTCACGTTTATATTCTTTGTATTTTAATTTCTATCATATCATCTATATGATTTTTAACTGACAAAATGTGCAGATAGAACTATTATCCCCAGCTTTCCAGTAAGAATTTCATTCTTTACATGTATGACATTACTCAAACAAATAAACAAACAGCATCCAACAGTGAGAGTCGTTCTTATCTTGGTACATGTTGGTAGAATGGGGTTTACAGCATGATAGAATCAGCATAGGGTATTAGATTCACCTCTCTTCTGCTGTATAAATTACTGTCATTAATAGGGCTTGTTTCTGACAGTGCATAAAGTAATGGTTAAATTGATGACTTATTATGTTGAATACAGGTAGAAACCCAAAGAAATATCCTAAGAATACTAATACTGACCAAGACAAATGTTCTCTTTTAATGCAATTTTGAAATACAAAAATAAAAACAGCTTGAAAAAATGTTTTGAGCTTAAATATCTTAAAAAAACACTCTGTTAAAATAAGCATACTTGCTATATATCTAACAAACCTAAACAGATGTGTGTGTTTGGATTAGGTTAAAGTCACAGATATACCCAAGAGGATTTATTGCATGAACTGCAAGTGCAATAATTCTACAGAGTATGTGGCCTAATCTTCCTCCCTGACATACGTTGATGACAGGTCCAGGTCCAGCATCCTCTGCTCTGCCTCACTCAGCCTGTAGGGGGAGCCCCCACAGCTGGTGTAATCTCCAGACATTGGCATAGAGCGGCAGCGGCCTGTCCTCTGCTCTGGGGTCGATACACTAAAGGTAGAGCTGCGCTGTCGTCCTTTCACCGCAGAGCTGGACTGAGCCTCCTTTAATTTCCGTGCCAAGATGTTCCTCTGGATAGGCGATGGCCCACGGCGGTTCCAGTTCAGCTCGGCCCGCTCGGCAGGATCCATGCTCAGGGGGCCTCCAATCCCTGAGATTCCCTCCCTGGCTACCATCCCTGCACTCCTCTGCCTCTCTGCAGTGCTGCTTGGGTCTGTTTTAGGATGTTTTGCATATGCTGAAATGCTGCTTGTGTTGGTTCCTGTGTGTTTGAGTTCATTGTTATGAGAAGGAACAGCTGTCTCCATCCAGGGCTTCCTCTTGTCATCTCTCTGGGGTCTGGATTGGGAGCAGTCTGAGGCCTCATGCTCTGGAATGGGGTAAGAGAGGTATGGCTGCCTCTCTCGTCCTACTCTGGTCCAGCAACTTCCTTCAGGGAGGGTCCGAGATCCCACCTGACAAAAACAGTATGATCTTTCAATATAAATTATAGCTGTAACAAGATATAAAAATAAACAAAGTTAGATGTGTTACCTGGGTCATACTCCTTTCTCTGAACTGTCTGGATTGTGCAGATGGTGGAAGCTGAGGTTTCATGTCATTAAAACTGGAGGTTCGGCGGAAATTTGGATTCTTATGGTTTCCTACCCCTCCATCTCCTCCTCCTCCACCTCCTCTGAATCCTGCCAACCCACTCCTCTCCACCATCTCCACCCAGTCTGCAGTGCGATCACGCCATTTTGAGCTTCCTCCATTCTTATTAGCAGAAACATGGTGACCTAAGACCAGCTCCACTTTGGGACTTAACCTGTCCGGTGTGACCCTTGAATTCTGCAGTGACTGCTCAGAAAAGGGAGATGCAATCCTGAAATTATTTTGTGTGGTATCATCCTGGAGGTTCAGTGGGAGTGTGGAATGAACAAATCCTGTTGGTGTAGGGATGGGAGAAGCGGTGGGTGAAGCAGATGTCTCTGCCAAGGTGTCATGAACAGGGCTGGATGAAACATGATACAGCTGTGTGGCCTCCCTTAACCCCTTCTTTTTCATCTCTTTCAGCTGATACTGAGCCAGTCGATACCTGAAAAACAAATAGGTCATTTCTCAGACTGAAATATGAAGGATATGAAAATGTGTTATGAAAGTAAAAATGTTCAAACATACCCAAATATTGGCGGCAACAACTTTTGACCTGAAGGGGAAAGTCTTTCTGGGTCCTGTTGGATTGGTATCACCAGGGTCTGTGTGAGAGGCTGACCGCCCAGGACAGGAGTGTCTTTCTGGGTTACAACAACTCCCAGGCCCCCCAGTGGCCCATGGCCATCGGACAAGCTTGGTCTTTGGAGACTGTGGCCACATATGGAGGCCTCATCAGATAGCTTACGTCCTCCAGGGGAGTGCATGGAGCCTCTGCGGACAGAGCTGCACTGAGGGGTCTGGCAAAATTTTCTCCACACAGTCACCACTATAGTTGCAAAAATCACCGCCAGGCAGAGGGAGATACCAACCACCACAACCATGTTACCACCCAGGGGTGCTACCCCGACGGGTACAGGTAGGGATGGAGAAGGGATGGGCAAAACTGGGGAAGAAGAGGAGAAAATATGTTAGTATGTTTAATCAGAAGTTCTCATGGTGCATATTTGGACTTCTTCTATCTTTTTCTAGTCCAGAAAAAAGAAAGAAAGACAAATTCTGTAGAAAACAAAGAGGCAGAAAAACAGAGAGATACGATTAAGATCTGTTTAAAGCTGCATAATGTGCTGTTGCATACCTCACTTCATAAGTCATGTGCTTCTGTATATTCCTGCATGGATGCCTGAATTAGTATTAGCCTGATGCTACTTCTTGTTTGCCTAGAATACTTTGTTTTTGTTTTCTGTTTTAATGCATGTCTCGCATGTTTCATGTATTCCTTAACATTTCTTTGTTGCTGCTTCCTGATTGTCTTGCTCCATGTATTTTATGTATGTATGACAGCTGAAAAGAGACAGGAAATGATGGGAGAGGGTGAGGGAAGACACACAGCAAATGGTCGACTGGCTGGGAGTCAAACCGGCGACCTCTGCGAAGAGGTCTATAGCCTCTATATGTGGGATGCTTGGACCGCTAGGCCACCAGCGCCCCGTCTTTATGTAGTTTTTAGTAATTTTTCAATTGTAAGTTGTTATTTGTACTCTAATGTGTTATCTTTTCTTTTCTTCTTCTCTTTGGTTTTCTCCTCTCCCTTTTTTTGTTTTGTTTTGTTTTGTTTAATCTTGTTCTTCATAGGTAGCCTTTTTAACATCTGGCAAGGGACTATTTATATTATCATATTTACAAAGATGTTAATTAATATGCATGGTCCAGTTAAAAAAATAAAATAAATACAAAAATAAATAAATAATTAAAATAATAATAATAATAATAATAATAATAATAATAATAATAATAATAATAATAATAATAATAATAATACATAAATAAACCTATAAACAAATAAATAAATAAATAAATAAATAAATAAATAAATAAATAAATAAGGCAGGTAGAAACTGACCTGCACAGTCCTCCAGTGAGCAGAGAGACTGCTCTTTCACCATGCCGGTGCACTGCATCCCTCCAACACCTGAGGGCAGCAAACACTCACGCCCTCGCTCCCTCACGCCCTCTCCACAGCTCACACTGCACAAACTCCACGGCTGCCACGGACCCCATGACTCTGCAGGAAAACAAATGAGCAAATAATGTGATGAAATTACAAATGAGTTGATTTATAACGCTTCATTATTTCCTGGATTTCCTTGGTGAACACATGTCAAAAGGCACACTATGATATCCTCCCTATTTCTAGGAAAGACTTGGGATGACTGAATAGACATAAACATAACTAATTGAGCCCTTCCTCATAGAGTTAAAGAAATTATGCATCCATTATATCACATGACATAAACCAGTTAATACTTCATCCTCAAAATAGAAAAGTCAGGGCACAGCTGCAAGGAACTCTCTATATTCGCTACGCTGGAATGTTAAAGGGAGTCATTTATGATGCTTAGTTGGATTCTGTATTTTCTTAATATACGGTGAAATCTCAGTGTAGCACATCTTTACTCAGCTACACTCACGATATGTTCCTTGTCATGCCTTTAAGACATACTAGGTACCCGTAATCCTCCTTACTAGAAAATAATATTGATTCTTAAATCTTGTGTCAATCCTCTAAATCTCACCAGCTCTCCTGTGAACCACCAAACAGGTCTGTGCAGGACTAGGAGAGCGACTGTAGTTGAAAACAAAGCGAAAGCAGTACTTGTTCCTTCCTGGGTCGAACACAGAACAGTTAAATTCCGTCTCATTCTCTCCCTGAGTCAGCAAGTTAAAGGCCAACGGAGTAGACGAGGGATCCTCAGGTCCAAACCCCATCAGTGCTGTCCCACCTGCTCCAGAACCAGAAGAAACAGAAACCCCTCTCCCAGCACCTGCATCCTTGTACAGCGTCACCGTCCCGTGGATGAGCGCACAAGGTGGGGTGATCAGTTTTACAGTCATAGTCCCTTCACAACCACTCCTAAACGCATTGCTGTTCTCCACCAGCAGCTTATAGGAGAAGATACGGGACAGGTATAGGGGTCCAGAGCTCTTCACATCCTGTGCTGCGTGAGGAGACCGGAGAGCCACTCGTATGAAGTCTCTTTCGGTGAAGGGGAAGGCGCAGGACAGCGGAACACTCTGGGAGCGGAGGGGTTTGATTGGGTGTTGTGTGCGTACTCGGACCTTGTCAATGTTGTTGCGACCTATCTGGTTGTACTCCATGTAGCTGACCTCTAGGAAAAGAGCAGAGTCGATGCCGCTGGAGCAGAACTGGAAGTGGTCATTTGTTGACATCCCAACCTGAAGGGGGACAGGAGGAGAGAATGATTATCAATCTGAGCCCAGTGGTTAAAAAGTTATCTGAAAATTAAAGCAGTAGGAAAACAGATTTTATTGCCATTAATAAGTTGTCAATAACAAACAAAAATGATCTTGTTCTATCTTTCTCATATAACTCTCTTTTAATTTCAGTGACATGGAGTTTTTCCAAGTACATCCCTGCTTGACTGTTAAGATGTTTAAGTTTGTTTCTGTGTCTACAATTATGCTAGGACTTGAGATCCATCCTCGAAGTGATATAAATCCATGTTTTAACATCTTCATCTGAATCTAGGTCAGGTTTCATTCATTTACTGCATGTTCCAGGTCTGTTTATTATACTGTATCTATTTGCTGTGGGCAATGGCACCAGAAGAGGAGGGATACCAAGTCTTTTATTACCCCCACTTTTTGATGTCAGGGTAATAAAGTGTTTATAACATCTGAAATATGATGAAAAGTTCAATCTGGTGGCAGTTCAGATTTTCAAAGTCGCCTGCACCTCCTTATGATTTATTTTATGTTTGCCATATTAGATGCTGAGACTCCATTTAACATGACGTGAATGACTGTAATTTTTAATACAATAAAACATCATTACTTCCAAGTAAAACAGTTCTCTGAGTCAAATCACAAGGGTCTCCTTTAGCATCAAATCTTCACAGTCCCCTGTATGTGAACCAGTGCACTCACAAAAATGCCCCTGGTGAAAAAGTGCATGATAATAAGTTGTACTTGAAGACAGAGCGCAGTGTTAGTTTCAGCATCTTAGATTTCCTCTATGTGCCATGAGTGATTCTAGCAAGAAAACCCACGGTCACTGTGTCACTGCTGTGTACCCCCCATCCTCCCAATTTTTTATAACACCTGCAGCGATCGCACAGCAGCAGAAATGAGTGTGAGCCTCAGTTTGTGCAGTTGGAGCACATGGAGCAGTCATCCTCATGATGAATGTAGAGTTCCATCATAGTCTAACAATATTTATCTTAGAAGCTAAATTTTTTAATTCCCCCCACTTCAAAACTCTTTCTGGCGCCACTGGTTTTGGGTCATATGTGATAAGAGTTAAACAGACATTAAAATTGAACATTTGCTGTTTCTTTGTCTACCTATCTATAGTGACCTCCAGCTGCCTATTGTAGTTATAGCTGGTTTTCTACTTTGACACTATTAGCCAACACAGCAATATGTCAAAGCTTGATGTGGGTTCGTCTTGCCTTAAAAGATCCTGAGTGGTTTCCAGCCCTCTCCACAGCGATGTGAAAGGTGGGCCACTGCACCCGCAGTTCTGAACTCCACCACCAGGCAGTGCTCTCCGTGCTGCTCGCCTCTGTGGCATTATCATGAGATGCAGCAGCACTGATGCTGGTCTGTCTCAGCAGGAAGCGGAAAGTTCCTGCGTACAGGAAGCAGGAGCAGTTGAACTCCACCCGACCGGACAATTGGCTGCTGGGGAGAGTCCTGGTCTGGAGGGTGGTGTTGGTTTCTGTATTGACCAAAGAGAGGCTCGTGCTGCGGATGGTGCTGGTGTTGGATTTTGTGCTGAAGTCCACAAAAACGCCGGAGTTGCTAAGAGCAACGTGGAAGGAAGGCCATATATTGAGCCCTGCAAAAGCTACAGGAAAGGATGTAAAGGAGTGAGAGAGGGGAAAGAGAAAGACATTATACCAGATGATTTTGAACCATGTGCAATACATTTTTCTGTCCATCTTCTTAGTTCTATACATTGTTTTTATTCACTTATTACTTCTATGCACATTTCTTACTGTATCACTGGTTTTGTAAATATATTGTAAATTTACTTATTTAGTTTTTTACATACTTTTCTTAGAACATGCTAAATTACTTTTAATTGCTAATAATTTGCTGCTGTAACACTTAAAATTAAAAAAGTAATATAAGTTAATAAAGGAATATCTTATCTTATTTCTCCTTCAAAATCTTCCTGTACACATTCAAGGCCATCCACAACCACGCCCCCCTGTATCTGTCCAATCTCCTCCACACTGTCACCCCCTTTTGCTCCCTCAGGTCTTCCTCCTCCCTCCACCTCTCTGTGCCCCTGCCCGTCTCAGCACCATGGGGATCAGAGCTTTCAATCGCTCTCTGCTCCCCAACTCTGGAACTCCCTCCCACCGGACATCAGAAATATTGACTCTCTACCCCTCTTCAAATCAAAACTCAAAACCCATCTGTTTCAGTCCACATTCTCTGTTTAATTTCCACTGCTTTGTTTTTAACTTGGTGTTACTTTGCTTGTTGTTTTTATTTATTTGATTGTATTATTTTATTCTATTGTGTTTTAATCTTTCTGTAAAGTAGCTTTGAGTGTTAAGAAAGGCGCTTTTAAATCAAATGGAATTATTATCATTATTATTATCGAATCATGCACAAATATTTCTGAATATCTCCTAACTGGGAAAAGCTGTTTTAATTATTCATTTGCATATTTAGCAGATGTGGAATTTCACTGTTTTGATATGACTTTGAAGTCTGGCTGTTGTGTTAAATTTAATACCATGGTTAAATAACATGACATCTCTTATGACTCATTTATCTGATTAGTTGTGTATAGATATGAGTAAGGTTGTTTAATTGCCACTGGAAAGTAGTATGCATTGAGAACTGTCCACTCAACACACTCACAATTTATACAAATCAATCGGTTGAAATGTGTCTGTCTATATAATTTTGATCATTGGTATTGTTTTGTTTTGTTTTCATACAGCAATATGCTGAGAAATTACAATTTGACTACTTATCACTGAGGCAGAGGATATGAACACAATATTAGTCACCACAGAAGAAGTACAAATATTGCAGCACAGTAGCCTTTATTTTTAAAGCTATTGTGCTGTGTTGTGTTCAAATCCTGTTGCGTGGGCCTCACATCCTCACAAAACAAAGAGGTAGTGGGAAGAGGAGGAGGCTGGCTCTCCAGTACCCCTCCTCACTCCTCTGCCTTTCTCTGCAGCTCAACATCCTCATTCCATTTCAATGAAGGCAAGCAATGGAATACAGATTTAAGGTCAAATGTGTTTACTTGATCAGATTAGCTGAAGATCGGTGACCCTGTTGGCCTTTAAGAATAATAGTTATGTTATTAAAACTCACCATATCCCATGAGCACCAGCAGGAAGGGCAGCAGCGAGACAGCCTGTGGCATTCCGATGTCTGTGCCTCTGTCTTCTTCTACACCACATGACCGTCCCGCTCCTCGACCCCTGACCTCTACAAATCAAAGGGAAATCACAGCATAAATACAAAACAAACAACCCACTTGTGAGACATCAACAGACAATAACTAGTAGTGCTTGTATGCATCATCAGACAGGGAAATGCTCAGGGGGAGTGCACTCATCTGGGGTTTGAATAACAGGAAAGCTAAAGCATAAAGCTGTGGCCATGAGTTTTCTGATTTACAGTGGCGTCTTCCTCTTCCTCCCATCTTCACAATGGGATACAGAGCTGCTATAAGAACATAGTATTCACAGGGAGGCTTTGCTTATAACAAATACCCATTATTTATGAGGAAGGACCAAATCATTGTTTTTCACTGATTGTTTTTCCATCCTTTTCTTTGAATCTCATAAGACTCCTGCTTTTCCTTCACCAAATATTTGTTGCAGAGACAAAATCTGAAATTTGTATATATTTTTATTAACCATCCTGTTATGTGTTCCTGGGTCAATTTTACGCGGGGCATATTTAATTATCCAAAGAGTCAGAACCCCAAAAAATCCACACATTATTTTAATGTCATTATCAACTCCATTACTAACCACTTAAATCAATATTTAGTACAATGGTGTTCTTTAATTCTAACAGATCATGGTTTAATGAGGATATCTCAATTGTTTTTTATGAAAATTCATGTTAAAAGCGTGCGTGTGTGCGCATGTGTGGATGAGTGGGGTGAAATATGTCACAGTTGAAAAGAAACAACTAGTATTTGACACTCCTGACCCCTTTGAGCATCCACTTTGACTGCCGGGTCAAATTGACCCACAAACAGTATATCTATAAACATGCGGGGGGGGTTGCAAATATGTAAAATCAACCATTTTCATTTTATATGTTGGTTTCACCTATTAAGCCTAGCTGAAGAAGTTTCATACCGAAAAAATACTTTTAACAATTTTTGAACATAAAAAAGGGTAAATTTGACCCGCAACATAACAGGAGGGTTAAATACTTTATTTATAGCTTTTTTCAGAAGACATAGAACATTCAGAAGGTTAACAGAAGAAGAACAATAACTCCCTCCCATTCTACAAACAAAAAAACAAGAAGAAACAAAAACAAACAAACAAAAAGCACACACATCATGTGTGTAGAACTCTAAATTACATACTGCTATGGTCATCCTTTTGTGCAATTATTTTGTGTTATTAAAAGGCAAAGGCATTGAGGTGTCATGTGGGTCTTTATGTGATATAGGTCTTTATGTATTTATGTGGGTCTATATGTGATATAGGTATTTATGTGATATAGGTCTTCATGTCTTTATGATATAGGTCTTTATGTCTTTATGTGATATAGGTCTTCATGTCTTTATGTGATATAGGTCTTTAAGTGATATAGGTCTTTATGTGATATATGTCTTTATGTCTTTATGTGGGTCTTTATGTCTTTATGTGGGTCTTTATGTCTACATCATGTGAGCCATGATGTCATCAAGGAAGGGCGGCCATATCTATTTGAATCTAGCTGTTTTGCCCAACATCTCATATCTGATCCTTTCCATATATAAGAAATCTGAAATTTTGTGCACTTATTTTCAACTTTTAAAATCAGCTTTTTCACTACATGAAACATCCATAGGCTTCAATTAATTAGAAGATCTCTACTAGCATAGGTTTAATATTTTCTTCCTTTAAAATCTATAATCACAATATATCCATGCTCACTTTAGGTTGTAAGCAAATAAAATGCTTAATTCCTCAGCTGTTCTAACTACTTTGATTCATAAACACAACACTTCTGTGAGGAAACAAACTGTTAATAAAACTTGATATTCGTTGCTTCTCATAACGTCAGCGTAAAATAAACACAACGTCAGTCGTCATCACCTTCATCGTTTTGTTGGCTAGAGTTACAAAGTGAAGCTTTTCTACTCACATTTCTCGGTGACTCAGCACAGCATTATTCCCCCTCACTTCTTAAACACAGCAACTTTAAAACTGACCTCCTCCATGTGCTGGAAACACATTTCTCTAAGTAATGAACTACAAAGTGTTTCAGAGGCAGTCAGCGGGACAAGAGACACGGACCAGGCACGATCCAGCGGAGGCGCGCGCACCACAGTTAGGAGCGCGTGGAAGAGATCCGCTCACAGTCAGTCCACGGTCACAGGAGGAGGAGAGCGCAGCGCGCTTTTTCAGAGTTAATACATCTAGAGGCAAAGTTCTGACGTAATAGTAAACAAACCAATAGACTTCTTTCTTCTGAAAATAACAGTGAAAAGAAATAGCTTAACTCTTAAATGAGAAAGCATTCAGTATTTTAAAGAAGCTAAAAAACTTAAATTAAGACATATTTTTTTGTTTGTACTCAAACGTCTCTTTGATTCAAAACTTTGTGTGCTCTTAAATTGTGACTTATTCCTTATTCTTTATTCTTTATTCAGATCCCCATTAGCTGCCACTTACGCAGCAGCTACTCTTCCTGGGGTCTACATAAAACATAACATAACATACAAAATATACATAAAATACAAAACTAAAAATTCTACAAACATTACAAAGAAAAACTGTGAATGCTATATAGAAATAAAAAACAGAGAAATGCTACAGACATGAAATACAAAAACAGAAACATGCTACAAACATGAAATACAACTACTGAATATACTACAAATGTAAGATACAACAACTGAAAATGCTAAAAACACAATGTAGAAAAACTGAAAACTGAAAGTGCTACAGACATAAGATAGAAAAACTGAAAATGCTACAAACAGAAAATACAGCAGCTAGAAATGCTACAAACATAAGGTAGAAAAACTGAAAACTGAAGATGCTACAAACATAAAATAGAAAAAATGAAAATGCTTCAAACATCCAATAAAATAAATCCAAAAACAAAACAGTATGTTTACTAAAATTCATTAATATTCATTAATGTTAGAGTTACGATTAAGGTGTTCCAGTCTTTTAAAACTGGCTTTACTGGGGGCTTCAATTATAGTGACTGGTAAATTATTCCACAGTGTGATGGCTCTATACATAATAGATCTGCTCACCGCATCAGTTCTTGGTCTCTTCTTAACTAAATGACCCTGAACAGTCTGCCGGGTACTGTGACTGTGTTGGCCTTATGTTTGAGCTTACATTTTAAAGTTGACCGCTGCAGGTATAAATAACCTGGTACAGTTTTTATGGTGCAATAACTTACCTTATCTATTTATCAGATAGAAGTGTACATAGTGTGTTTACATCAGTGATAGTTGCCATATTTTATTCATTTTACTTTATTTTATTTTATTCTATTCTATTTCATTCTATTTTATTCAATTTTATTTTATTATATTATATTTTACCTTTGTCATTGCTATCACTCCTGTGTTGTAAGCTGCTGTAACAAAAGAATTTCCCCAATGGGGGACCAATAAAGTATATCTTATCTTATCTTATCTTATTCATATTTTCACCAAATAAACAGACATTAGAAGCTGAACTATGTTGAAGTGTTTATTAACACAGGGCTCTAAGCTTATGTGAAGCTTATTTTATTTTATCTCTTGCTTTTATTTATTGTGGCTTATTTTTTCTTTTACTATCTATTGTGTTTTTTAAATAGCTACTCTTTTAAATTATTATTATTTTTCTTTTTAACTATTTGTTTTTATTGATAGTGTTTTCAAGCTTGTACAGCAATTTGGTCAACAGCGGTTGTTTTAAAATTTGCTATATACATAAAATTTGACTTGACGTGACTTGAATATTACATGAAAAACGTACTAGGATTTTAACTACCTGTTTTTATTATTTATCTACACAATTGTATTGATACTATCTTCAACTCTTATCCTTACCCTTTTTTTAAAATCTATTTTAGCTATTTATATTCTTAGAGGTGCAGTTGGTAGGAATGGTGTAAAAAAACAACAATTTTTCTATGCTGGGTTTGGAAAAAAAGTCATAATACCCATCGGTACTCATCAGTAATTGAAGTAATTTAAGATTATGGCCAAATCTCTGTGTTTTCCAATGCCTTTGTATCAAGCAATGTTATCATTCCCCATTCGTTCCCATTATCATGAACCAATCAGAGCTACTCTTCGACCCTGTGTCCCGATTGGTCGAGTGGCGGCCCCTACTAGGTTGTCCTGAATGGCTTGGAAGCCAGCACTACTTCCTCATAGAACAAGCACGAGAAGTAGGGGAAATCTGGTGGGGTGGGGTAGTGTTGACATTCCAAATCTCTCTCCAAACTGATGTTTATATCATAACTACCAACAGCAGCTTTAATGTTGATTTGATGCTTTAACTTATTTTAATCACACATATTTTATTTTATTTCTGCTTCTTTCTTGTTTCCAATCACTGTAAAGCACTTTTGGTTGCCTTTGATTAGTATGAAAGTTGCTTTAACAATAAAGCTTTTTTAATTGATCGATTGAAAAAAAAATTCAAAAATACCAATGGATTCATGCTTGAATACTGGAGTGCCAAGGAAATGCTTTCACATGCAGGTTAACCGCTGCAAGATGTTCATATTATAGGCAATCAGACCAATAGACACCCTCCTCTTCTGGCAGGTTCAGCGTTGCTCTGTTCCCTGTAAGGTGAAACACCGAACAGATTGTTATCAGTGTGAACAACAAGCAGCTGGGTTATCAAAAGCACAGGTGCCTGAGGTGACTACAGTGACTACATGCAGAAGTATGTGAGAATGTATGTGAGGATCTATATTTCACTCCTTCTCATGGCAGTCACACATAAATCTTTTTTTTCAATGCATGGGGTCATCGAAAGATTATATTTAAAAAGAAGGTCGTGGCTTTCATACAGAATGGCATTGTGTATCCTAACTGGTTCAGTAGTTTTGGATGACAAACTAAAAACATTTTGCACAACTCAGTCATGGGTTTGGACTACAAAGCTATTCATCTCAGCCATGTGCCTTCTTACTGAAGATAAGATGCAAGAAATTCCTCTGTAACCCCTTAAAGATAAAGATGCAAAAATGAAATTTGAACAGATGCAACAAACCCACCCAGACCATGATAAGCCATATTGGATAAACCAGTCTCTATCAGCCTTCATGACCAAGACTTAATCAGAAAAACATCCCACAAACATTTAATACTGTGCATAAATTCCTCGTTATTATGATCTGACTTCCTGAACCAACTAGTTTATCTTCCATCAACCGGTGAAGCACATGGCAGACTAATCTAATCAGCTGTAGGGCACTGCAGAGCTTCATTCTCATTGACAGAGAACAGGAAGCTTCTGTGGAGGTGATACAACCTCTACTGCTCAGAAGAGTTCACAAAGGGAACAAAGAACTATTCCAATCTGTGTGTAAAAATCCCCACAAGGGCGCACAGAGATTACAAGTAAAAGCACAAGGAGAACACTCCAAGCAGCATCTTCAAAATCTACCCATGAAGCTTCATAGAGTTCAAATCTGCAGACGTCAGATTTGTGTTACTTACTCTTCATGCAGTATACTGCAAGAAAACTTGTGTTGACAGCTTCACTGTGCTTATTAACAGAGCTCTTATCTTTCAGTTTGGCTTCAAAACAGTCACGACTGGAATTTCTATAACACAACCTCAGCAATGAGGCGAGTAATTGCCTGAGGAGTGACAACTGGCAATGTGCCCTGTATTTACTATGCTGTGACTGTAACTGACAGAGGATACAAACCTTTTGTTTGATTTTCTCTTGAATAGATCGCAGACATCAGGTGCTGCTTTCACTGGTAGTTTCGTAGAAAAAGATACAAAAGTTGTGTTTTTGATGGACAAAAACTGTGAGACTAAAGAAAGATGAAAGGTGAAGAGGGGATTATAATGAGTCATACATGAGAGCAATGAAACATGAACACGCAGGTCTTGTTCTCTCACTTCCACAGAAGATAACACAGCAGGACAGGATTTATTTCTTTATCATTTATTGCATAAGTGTAGATTTTACTTAGGAAAACATGTAAGCAGTGGCTTTTCATTTTATTAAAAGAAGAAGAAGACTGTGTGATATAAAATAAACACAGTTTCAGTAAACACAGTCTCCACCAGACACACCAAAGTGGGAGCTCTTAACTCCATTTCCAGTATTTGCATGTTCTTGAACAGTTTCTTAAGATACACTAGCCCTGAGACCTGTACAGAAGAAAGATGGGGTACCTCAACCAAAGATCTACCATTAATAGAACAACAGCTGTTTGAAAATTCTCAAGTTGCTGTGCTTCAGGTACAGCAGGTACTCTACTCTACTTCAGTATGTAGGTGTAAAGGTAGGATTTTTGCAAATGCATCAGCACAACAAGTGCAGCCAAGTTTATTTTTCCTCCCCACATCTTAACAAAAAAGACAGTTAACAGGTCAAAAGAGGTTTGGGTAGAACCTCAAACCCTCCACAGAGTCATCTCTACAAAGGTGGCCCATCTTTTCAGCCAGCAGCAACCTGGAGGCAAGAAAGGAAAAGAAATGAGGACACTTAAGAAGAAGTTAAAGGATACACATCTCTAAAATGAACGAGGAACAAATACAAATGTTTGAGGAGTAATGTGCAGACTGATATGAGTTAACTTACCTTTCTTTGGACAGTAGAACAGAGAGACCCAGGAGCTTTGCAAACTCCTCAGCTGTCAAAGAGCCTTTGTCTGACACCTTCAGGAGAGGAAGACGATGATATAAGACGAAAAAAGGTTAAAACTTAGAACATGTGGGTTTTGAATGTCTCGAGATGCATATATTCATGTTTCTATGTGTCTATAAAGCATGTAGCTTAATCAGTCTACACAATATCATTGTCAGTATACTGTTTGTTACAGAATCGCTTACATTGTCCAGTGCTGAGGCTATCATTTCCTCCTCGCTGTGAGACTGCAGCTGGACCACCATCACACCGCTGTCAAACACACGCAGCCTACAAAGAGGACCAGGCACATGAAGGAAAGAGTGAGTGGGACGGATCATTTCTGGATGATAGATTTAAGCTGTAGCCATCTTTATTAAGCTTAGTCAGAAGATTAAGACTTGTTTGGGGGTAGTAGAACCAGCGTGTTACGGAAACAGGCCTGTGTTTCTTTTTGAAAACCCTGGGAAGTGTCAGGAAATGACAGCCGCAGAAGGCTCCACAACACTTCCAACAACAGGAAGCCAGGCAGGAAGAGCCTGGGCTCTGTGTAGCAGGCGCCGACCCTGCCCTATATTCCTTTGATAAACACGTAGACCGGTCTACACACAGAGGAATGTATAAGGTTGCACAATGTTACATCAAACAATACAATGTGAAAACAAACAAAACTCAAACTCACCTCAATGGAAGCTTCAATGACTCAAACATCTTGCATGCATTTAACAAATCCTCTGGAGATAAAAGCTGAGAAAAAAAAGAAAGAAAATCAAAGTTTATTATCAATTCTGCTAGAATTAGAGCTAGAACTGCCCACTTTAATTTCTGCAGCTGTTGTGAGTGCATTAATGTCAGCATTACCTCCATCCCTCTAGCACGATTGACCAGACAGTACACCTCAGTGAGAGCCATCATTCCTCCACGCTCCTGAAAGAGCAGAGAGGTTTAGAACGTTCTCAACAGAAGTTCATTTAGAAAGAGATTAAAGCTAAAGGAAAGTAATGAGATGACGGAAATAAGTTTATTTAGCTTGTGTGAGTATAAAATACATGAAACACAAACTTGAATGCATACCTCCAGAGGGGCCTGTAACATGTCTCCCAGTTGCTTAGCCAGCTGCAGATGGTAATGCGTGCCTGATCCATGTGTTTCTCTGGTTACAGGGTTAGCAATTCCCATGCTAAGAAGGTAGGACTTAAACCGGATTGTCTACAAAGCAGAACAGAATACTTAATGACAGGTAGAGTTAACATTTGCATGGGAAGGCCATTGATTCATTTGTGGACAACACATCAACACATGGACTGACATGGTTGCAAATTCTATCTCTGTTTCTTGCTCTTTTCATTGGCATTTTTTTGTTTCTTTCTTTCTTAAGTTTTTTGTGCATGTATGTCTTTTGCATATATCTTGTTATAAGTATATAAAAATGTTCATAAATACAATTTTTTTTAAAATGCATGGAAAGGGTAACGGGAGCTTGCTACTCTGAGGCTTTCATGTCTTGATACAGGATTACATTTTTCTACATTTATGATGATTTTCACCTAAATCACTGATGCTCAGCTAGAAGGTTGGCGGTTCAATCCCAGCTCCCGCAATCCACACTTCAAAGTGTCCTTACGCAAGCCACTGAACCCCAAATTCCTCTCTGTGGTGTAGCCAGCAGTGTGTAAATGCATGTGAATGGGACTAGATCATACTGATGGGCACTGTGCATAGCATCCTCTGCTGTCAGAATATGAATGTAAAAGAGCTTTGAGTGGTCAGGCTATAAAAAGTGCTACATGAGTTCAGTGCATTTACCTTTGGTGATTAATACTCTGCTCAGCTTCTTACCTCGTCCTCTGTTATGTCTCCCTGCTTGTCTTTGATCTTGTTGGCTATAGACCTGGACAGCTCCACCATTTCTTTGGCCTGTTATATAAAAAAAGAATCACTCAGCAAAATCTGTATACAAGGTGGTGTTTTAGCTTGACACAGGTGTGATACCCATTGGTATGATATATAAAGAATAACGAAGATACAAAGCAACTCATTCCTTACCTTCACCATCAGCTTACTGAGGTCTTCAAAAGCCTGAGAAGAAAAAGAATAAATGGTTAAAAGTTGTCAAAAATGTTCACAATTAAATAAAGCTCAAAACTGCATGGCTTGAGATATAATTTAAACATCATCCCACGGCAGTCCAAACTCCTCACTGGCTTATGTTAGCACTAAAAAAAATAAGTCATGTATGTCAATTTGATCAAATTTATTTAAGACCTTTACAAAGTATATCAATCAGCTGTTGTAGAAACACATACAGTAAGTTCATGGATGCATGATTAGTTTTACAGCAGCTGTGGTCAGCTTGAATTCACATCAGCCACAGTTAATTTGAAGTGTGATGATTTTTTTTATAGCAGAGGAAAAAAACAGCTAAATATTCATGGAAACTACCCAAACCAAACCACTCTGCATTTTAGTGTGTCTGTAGTAAAATGTGTCCAAATATGTATGAATGAAAAACAAATGCTGTGAGGAGGTTGATAGCAGGACAAATGGGGAGTACTCTTAACTTTCTGTATTTTTGCTTTCCAATACCTCAGAAATGTTTTTGTCTGTTTCTTTCCTCCTCTCCTCTATCTTTCTCTCAATGCCAACAATCCCAACTGCACGTGTCCTTCCTGCCTGTAAAACCACAAAGGAAAGAAAAACACGGAGTGAAACACAAGAAATTTCAAAGTCGGTCACAAGCCTCGGAAGAAAAGGAAAGACAAACACAGAGGAGGGCGGTAAAAAAAAAAGTGGTTAACTCCTGTTACTGTATATCATTTAATTTAAGGTGGTTTGTTTTTACAGTGTCAAAAAACTTTGATTAAAAACTCTCATTTGAAGACACATCTTAGAGGAACTGTGAATGTGACGGCATATACACAAGCTTATTTTCACCTTGGTGTGAGCTCTGCTGTAGGATACTTAACCCAATTTCAAAAATTAAGAAATTGGGGGAAAAGGCAACACGTAAATATAATTTATACTTAATACGATTTTTGAAAAAGCCCCAACAAATTATCAGAGGCAGGAATGGTGCCAGATTTGAACTGTTCTCTCTCCCAATATAGTAACAACACTGCCATCCTGTGGGACTTAGTCAAATTTGATGGACAGAATAACCCCATTCAATTGACATCACCTAGTGTGATGCTGAACTGTAAATAAGCTGGTAAAATTACAGCCCTGCTGTATGGGAATAAGTCACAACAAAAGAAAACATAACATCAAATAAACTCTAGTTTTGGCCTCATGTCCAAAAGAAACCACGCTACAGTGCCCTCTTGGATTCCACTGAAGTAGATAAAACATGAAAAATTGCCTTCTCATGTGCTCTTTCAGTGGAAAATGCGTGAAAGAGTGCCCACTGGCTGCCACTCAAATGTATAAAATGCAAAAAGGGTGCCCCTTAAATGTATAAAACATTTTAAAATGTGCCCTCTGGATGCCCCTTCAGGGAGTTCAATGTAAACAGAAGTCCCCTCTTTATGCTTTTGTAGTGAATTATGGTATGTTATATAATTTTAATTTTTTAACATAATCAATAATGTAGAAATAAATAAATAAAATTTCAAAATTCAATGTCCCCCACACTGTGTCACACAAATATTCACCAGAATGCAGGGAATAAAGTGTTAGATGCTAAAACCTTTCTGGGGGAGGAACCCCAGATGCCCCTCTTGTTACCGCTGCATTAATACATTTAAAGTCACCCTAAACTGTGAGTACAGGGGTTTGAAAGGAGGTGCCCCTTTTTTGTTTTCGCCCCTGCCCTTCAAACAGCCTGAGTACACCACTGGACATATGTCAATCACAACGTTTGCTGCCACACCCATACAATCCTGAGAAATGGTCTTAACTGGAAAACAGTCTGTTTTTGAACAAGGTTATGTAATAGTTATACATATGTATTATCACTCAGATTTTCACTGGTGCTTGATGACGCATTGAATTTTGATACTTGTATGAATTGTTAATATCCCAAGTCATGTTCCGAGAGGCTGTAATGTGGACGAATATCTATTATGACTCTAACCTGAGGTCCGGTTCCTGTGGGGATTGGCTGTGACACCGGTGTTTTCTCCCATCTCTTCTGAGTCATTTCCTCTGTTAGCCTCCTGTGAAACTGTAAGCAGATGAAACCACGTCAGATCCATGTTGAAGCACAGACTCTCCCCAAGAAGTGCTCATTACAGGGTCAACAACATGTAGAAAAGGCTCCAACATAAAGTTATTTTTAGATACTTGAAAAATTGGGCATACCTCTATCTGCCCATGTTCTTTGAAGGACAGCTTGATGAAGGAGTACTTGCTGTGTTGGTAGAGACCTGGCTCTTTGTTTGCAGGTGTTGGGTGCAGGTGTACAACTATTTTTGCACTACAACATAAAATGCAAAAGTTTATTTAACATTGACTTATCAAGACAAAGCGTTCATAATTGAAAAACAGTGCCTTTACAAAAATAGTCTTAACTTTCTGGAACCTTAAACTGCCTAGAAAATTATCTCAAAGTACAACAACCACTTATAGAAACTCATGCTACAAATGCACAGATGAAAGCAGTAGCATTTAGTAACCTCATCACACGCAGACTCATCCTAATGAATTGGAAGTCTAATAAACCCCCTCCCTTTAGAAGATGGGTACATGAGTTGCTGTCTCTGCTCCAACTAGAGAAAATTAGACATACACTGAGAGGTTTCCTTGACAAATTTACTGAAGTATGGTCTCCATTTGTTGAATTTGTAAAGGAGTTGACTCTGATGCCTGCTGATTGATGCCCACTCGGTTGGCCTGTGATGCTTATGCATTGGATCTTTATTTATTTATTTTCTATTTATCTCAATATATATGGGTTTTGTCTTACTTGCTACTTGTCAATAGATGTCAATTTGTATAATCCACTTCATGTAAGGTTATCTCTCCTTTTATTTATTTATTTATTATTATTATTTATTATTTGTATTACCATCTGTTGGCTTGTCATTTAGGGTGTACTCTTGGTCAGAGGGGGTGGGTGGTGTTAATGTGGGTTATTGTCTGTACAAGTTCAGTATGTGTGTGTGTTTATGTTTATATGTTGTATAAACTCAAAACTTCATAAATAAAGTTTAAAAAAAAAAGTACAACAACCACTTATTGAATGACCACACTTGATTCAATAGATGACAGTAGATTGAACTTTATGATAACTGGGCAAACTCAATCTACCAATGAAGGCTCCAGAAAAAGCTCAAATTTGAACATAGGTTTTTGATCTAAATCCTCATATATGCATAAAAACAGTTACTGCTGTTTTGTTGTTGTTTTTTCTCAAAGAAAACAACTTATATGTTTTGACATTTGTAATTACAGGATTTCTTTCAGACACTAACCTTTTTCCTATCCCTGCAGCCTGTTCCTCAAAGTAGATGATCTGTGACAAGGGCATAGCTATACAGCATTCCTACACAGAGAAACACAGAGGGAGCAAAAATAGTCATCATATTAATATCAGAGAAATAAAAAAAGGAAACTACAAAATAAGTGCAGGCAGTATGTTGTCCTCTCTAAAGGTGGCTTACATGGTTCTTAACGTCCCTCCAGATCAGCCGATGGGTACTCAACAAAGCAACTCCAAGATCCAGCTTAGCCTAGAACATAGACACGCAGACACATTAGGATATACAGATGTCGGTATTTCACACCCAAACCGGTCAATATTAATGTCATTTTAAGCTTGGAAATCTTGTATAAATTGCAGGATGTAAGTTTGAACTGCTCTGTGGTTGTCAGGCCACACTCCTAGAAATCAAAAACATACCTTGTCATCTCCGTCATACAGTCTGACACCTCGTTGCTGGATCACTAACGTTTCGTCGATTTCTAGCAGCCCATTCGACCAAGAAAAGCGGTCCATTTTCACTTTAAAACTGGTATTCCTTATTCTACTTCAGTGCAAAACTCATTTCATGTTTACTTCCTGTACGCTGTCCATAGCTGTCCTTTCACTGCCTGAAGGAAACATGTATAAAATTGTACAGTAAGAAAAAGTGACAGTTTAAGTCAAATTTATAAGAATATTGACTCTAAATACCTCAATTTAGACCTAAATTTATTGTTACCTTATTGTTTCCATTTGTCTATTCACTGTTACTCTTACTGTGTTTATTTTCCGACAGGCAACTCCCGGCCACTCCAAGGGGTCCTCTAAGGTGTTGACGTTCCAGGCGCCAGCTGTCAATGGATGCTAACAGGAGTGCTATCTTTGCTAGCACTTTATTTTGATATTTTAAATGATTCTTAGCATGCAGCAGGCTTAGTTGTAGTTATCAACAGCACTCGATATCAACTCATCTGATTCCACCGAGGCATACAATTTGTTTTCCTCAATTCTAATGTATTTTTGTGGAGCTCTGCTTACAAATGAAGTAGCTGTAGCCGGCTAGCTTGTTGTTAGCTGCGGACAAATCTGGTGCAGACAGGCTTCTCGCTGCAGACACAGCTTCTCTTGTTTGGAAGGCATTGTTCAAAGTTGGATCATGCAGCTTCGTTACGGAGCTGATAGTGTACTGCGTTTATTTAAAGCTTATAATTATGCTTTTGTAGCATTATGAATACAAATAAGTGACGTTGGATCAATTGCATATAGTTTTAAAAGTCATCCAAATCTATTTATCGTAAATGACCTTATCTGTGGTATTCTAAAAAGTAAATACTGGTAATATTTACCAGTTACTGAGTGTAATAACTGTGTTACTTAACAAAGAGGTGAACGTGTATCTGTATCCGTGAACATGGATAAGAAATCATTTGATATCGTCCTGGATGAGATAAGAAAAGTAAGAAGTCTCTGAGATTTTACATGTCAAATATTTCATATCATTTCATATCAACCTCTTAATTACTCATTTTGTGTTTTTCAGTGTGTCCTGACCGACCAGCGGGTCAGAGCCATTGAGCAGGTGCATGGATATTTCTCCAGTGAGCAGGTAACTGATCGAGAAGCTGCAGTTTCATTACTCACTGCACTCATACTGTGTTTAACTTCATATGATAGACTGGGCTCACAAGCCTATACTTCTGGTGTGCACTTAAGCTGCATTAGAAAGGAATCCAGTCCTTAAATGCAACTAAATGCCTCATTTAAGACCATAGACTGTAAAACACAGCTTAAGGCCTGATAATATTGCTAGTTTCTTGACTGAAGTGGATTTTATAATGATAATAATAATAATAATGATAATAATAATAATAATAATAATAAACTTTATTTATATTGCACTTTTCTTAACAAGGTTACAAAGTGCTTCACAACAAAAAAGCAGAGAATTACAAGGAGAAAAAAAAACGGTACAAACAGGGGGAAGAAAAAGACAGAAGCAAAACAAGACATCTGAATGCAGAGCAAATTCATGAATTAGTGGTGGAGAAATGCCTTCTTATATAATTTTTTTTTAGTGAGGATTTAAAAGCAGTTAAGGTTGTGGACTGTCTAATTGTCAGTTGCAGGGAGTTCCACAAACTTGGACCTCTGATTGAAAAGGCCCGGTCACCTTTTGTTTTAAGGCGGGAACTTGGCACAACCAGCAGAGATGCATCCACAGACCTGAGGCGCCGCCCAGGCACATAGGGGGTTAAAAGGTCACTTAAATAGTTTTGGGCCTGTCCATTTGAAATTTTAAAAGTAATCAATAAAATCTTAAAATCGACACTATAAAAAAACTGGCAGCCAATGTAAGCTGGCAAAGACAGGAGTGATGTGTTGATATTTTGATGTGCCTGTTAAAATCTGAGAGGCTGCATTTTGAACTAGTTGGAGTCTGTGGAGGGAGCTCTGACTGATACCTGTTAAAAGTGCATTACAATAATCAAGACGAGAAAAACATAAAAGCATGGATGATTTTGAACAGATCGGAGGGGGAAAGGAATGATCTTATTTTAATATGTAATCTTTGAGTAAATGTAACTTTTTCCTGTTACTGTTTGCTATACAAATCATCATTAACATCACCCTAACAACTCTGCTTTTTTTGATTGTTTGCAGAAGAAATGCTTCTATATTTCCAATTCTGTTTTAACGCAAAATAAATGTATTGCAAATCAAAAACATCAAATGTTGAGAAACTTTCTTTTAATCAACAAAGAGGTATCTCAGAAATGTAAAGGTGATGCCCAAATACTGTGCAGCTATATTGTCATCATGAGTCGTAATACTGTCTTTAACATCTGCAGGTGATGGAGATACTAAAGTACTTCTCATGGGCTGAGCCTCAGATCAAAGCAGTGAAAGCTCTGCAGCATGTAAGTATCAGATGTTACAGTCAACAGGAAACCAAAGTCTCTGGTGTCCATTAGTAGATTTCCATTTTCAGTTAGCTATAGATGGATATAATAGTCGTATTCCACCGTTCCCTGTTGCTTGTTTGGTTTTAAAGTATTAGTTAAACACTTTTCTTAATCTGTTTTCTTCAGAAAATGGTCGCAATCCCTACAACCAAAGTTGCAAATATCCTGAGCTGCTTCACCTTCTCCAAGGACAGACTGATTGTGTTGGAACTAATAGCTTTGTGAGTAAACTTTACAACAACACAATGTACCTTAGATGGATTTTAAAACACTGCTATTAAACTGTAACAACACTGGTCATTTGGTTGTGTGCGTTATGAAAGAATTCAACTTTAGGTGACTTGTAAACATTGTATTTTTCTCCCCATACAGGAACATCTCAGATGCTCAAAATTACCGTCCTGTGGAGGATCTGTTTCGTATTCACTTGTCTGAGAAGAAACGGGCTCGCAGGATACTGGAGCAAGTATGTCATCTTTAATAATTAAACTTTGTGGAGCTATTTATATCCTAAGTAGTCCCTTTGGTAGCTGATGAGTCCAGAGGAACATGGGTCGCTTAATGAGATGCATTGGGACATTCAACTGAAGCAATTAGCAAATACAAAAACAATCTAAAATGAAGCCCCAGCTTTCTGTTTGACATTTGTAATATTCATATTTTGTAGCATTCTGTACACAATGTCTTTACGAATCATACCTCTATCTTCCTAGGTGTGTAAGGTTGGCTGCAAGGCTCCTGTAGCCATGATCTCATCCTGTGGTATGATACCAGGAAATCCATACCCAAAAGGTAGACCCAGCCTGGTCAGTGGCACATTCCCTGTAAGTATGTTCAGGCTTTAATGATGAATTTGTCTGAAGTGTGCCCAGTACTGAGATTGAACAATTTGACATGCAAGCTAACTCGCTGACCAGAGATTAAGAGGGAGAATGTATAGTCTTGGTATTTGTTTGGTTCCCCATTTTATAATTTGTCCAACTCCAATGTTTCAGGGTATGAGGAGATTAAAGGTATGAATTACTGGCTGAAAAAACCAGAGGACTTTAAGGGGAAGAATTTTACTTTTATTACTGATTACCATTTTTTTGGTACATTTTAAAGTCAACAAAAAAACCCTTGTATATTATCTATACAAGCTCATTGTAGGTTAATTATTAGAACTGGAAACGAGGAAATTGAAAAAAAATACCTAACATATTTTTTCTTGTGATTTTATTTAGTCAACAAAAAAAGTTACACATGTGCCTTAGCCTATTGTGGTGGAATTCATCAATAAACGGGACACTGGACACAGAAGACTCAGGAGACTCTGACGGCTTACGTTGAAATATTTTATGTAGAACTTGGATCGAGGAGAAATAACATAACAGTACACAGGCAGGAGAGTGCAGTGCAATGCCAAGTCAGTTCTGTCAGACAATTCCTCAGGTGTGCTATTTTATCCCCAAAGACGACACCAAAGTTAGATACCCATATTTGGACAATAGGAAACAAAACAATTGGGAAGAAGAGCGGTGCTCTAGTCTGGAGACACTACATCAGTCTAAACATACAGATAAAGACAGGAGCAGAGAGAAAGACCTTGACTACACTGTCCCTGACACTTAGACTGGAAAGATACAAGAGTTAAACATTCTTACATACATATATTTAAGACTACGAAAATTCCACGACACCGATGTATTTTCTATCTTGTCTTATTAAAAAAAGCTTGAACATGTGAAAACTGTATTCTATGTATGCTCACAGGGAATCCCTCCTGTGAAGAAAGAAGAGAAGAAAGATGACAACTCTAACAGTATGGAGGGGAAAGGAATCGCTTCCCGGATTATTGGACCATTCAAACCAGTAAGAACTAGAAATGGAGTAAGACTTGGATGGCGGGTTGACTTAAAAAAGCCTCATGACTGAGTGATTTGGCCTCACATGACTTATTATATTGCTTGCATATAAAAACCCTTTAACCTAGAAGTGGAGCTATGCTATGTAAGCCATTGATTAACCATTTTGAGAGTGCTGAATGGACTTAGTAGAATAATAAAAATACAGACAAACAAATATAGCTTTATACAAATATATAAGCCTTATTTGTCACACTTAATTAAGCAAACAAATGGTGCAGATGTATTAGCAGAGAGGAAAGACAAACAGAAACAACCAAAGAAACAAAAACAATTCAGTTCATAGAGATACATAAATAGTGTTTCAAAATTGTTATCACTAAAGTAACAACTCAGGAATAAAGTAGGGTAGCATGAATACTTGGTGTAAAGAGGTTAACATTTAGGCTCACCAAATCCTTCTTATGATGAGGGGTTTTGTGCTGAAAAAACTCCCCAAACTCTCTCAAAATTTACTCTGTGTGTTGGGTTTATGCAAACGCAACTTTTCCATTTGTAAAACATACAGCATGTCTTTGAGCCAATGCAAGAAGCAGGTTGGTGAGGTCGACTTCCATGTGAGGAGAATAAGTTTTTTAGAAACAACCATCCCTAAATTGCACTGCAATCTGTATATCATACGACCACTTGAAAGTCTCTGCACAGCATCCAAAGATGGCCAGGTTGTGGTCGGGTTGAATGTCTCTGGAATAGGCTTTTGAGGAAAAACTCAAAAAATTGAGGTCCTGAAGTTGTGCAGTACAGGGCAAAACCAGAAAAGATGTGCCGGAGATCCTTCGGCAGAACATCATCTATCACATTCAGCTTAGTAATTGAATATAATAATAGTAATGGAATCAGTAATAACTGAATTCTTATTTCCTAGAATATAAGAGCTTTATTAACCCTCCTATTATGTTTGTTTCTCTGGAACAGCAATAATGTTCCTGGGTCAATTTGACCCGGGGCATATTCAATTATCCAAAAGTGTCAGGACCCCAAAAAATCCCAATATACATTTTTTTAATCTAATTTTTAACTCCATTATTAACCATTTAAACCCAGATTTAGTCCATTGGAGTTCTTTCATTCTCACAGATCATGGTTCAATGAGGATAACTCACTTGTTGTTCATTCAAATTAATGTTACATTTTTTTTGATGTACATTGGAAAGCCTTAAATATAAATGCAATAGTTTTACATGACATAGGATTTTTATGCTGCATTTAGCTGGTTTGGAAGGCACATATTGCCTAAAATAGACTTTTAAAAGGGTCAGTTTGACCCGCAACACAACAAGTGGGTTAAAAACCTACACAGAGTATAAACAGAAAACAAAGTAGCCTGACCCAACATGTTCTTTTAGCTTTTGCTTAGTTGTATTCTCTTTGTATATTATGTTCTAAACATTATTTGCATCACAGATCTCATAGATCATAGATCACAGGGGTAACTTGCTAATCAGATCACTGTCTTTTCCTGTTATAGTTTCCTTCAAGCTACAACCCCCATCGGCCTGTGCCTTACCCTATACCACCGTGTCGACCTCATGCCACCATCGCACCAAGTAAGAAACAACCCACTCACACACTAACCCTCGCAGCTAACCAACACAATTTTCAGTGATTTAATAAATAATGCTTTGTGTGGTTTTCAAGCACTGCAATCAAACATATTTTTTTCCTGCTTCTGGGAACTCTGTTGGGGTTTAGTTAATCCTGAAGTGCTTGTGTGTTCACGTACGAGTCAGTGTGTGTCTGGTTCTAACGTTTGTGTTTGTATAAATGAGTGGTGGATACTTTTAATATTTGCAACTGCTACTCAGGTGCGTACAACAACGCAGGCCTTGTTTCTATGGGAGGGGTTATAACAGCCAACGTGGCTCCTCCCCCCTACAGCTCCACCCACAAAGTAGCAGGTACGATTCAAGCGTGTGCGGGTATGTGTGAGACGGCTTTTATAGGCACTCTCTGAAGCTTGCTGCCTAACTACCTGGCATGCTGCTTACCTGCTGCTGCTGCTTCTCAGGCCTCTATCAGGAGAAGAATGTGCTTTTTGATTTCTGCTGGAGACACTGAGTTACACTGAGTGACCAGAAAAATCTGTTTTCATGCAGTCCTATAAAACAGCTGTGTGCTGGAATCCTACCCCCAATATAAGTTGACAAAACAAACTGATGAATTAAAGAGTGTCAAATACATGACCAAAGACAAACACACACATTATTTCAAGGCTGTATTGTATCGCTGTATACTGTGCAGCTACTTCTGCTTTCTGGTCAGTCAGTGTAGAAGTCTGTTAAATTGAATTATGCGGACGAGTCCTTGGCTGCCTGGACTGGGAATAGCTTCAAACTAATATCATCAATCTTTTTTTCTTTCTGGAATCATGCTCTGTGCTGGCATTTAACCTGCATTGCTTGGGATAACTTATTGTTTTGACGCTCTGTCTCATCATTTTTCACTGTTGAATACATCTCTTAGTGCCTTATAAAATCTTAACTATGACTCTGGTTTTATCATACCTACAAAGCAGTGTTGAAATGAAAGCCATGTGTTACAATGCCTTTAGTAAATTTGAGGTTACCTATCCAAATTTACCCAAAGGCAAGAGGAAGCAGGGACGGATCCAGGGGGTGGCCTGTACAGTGCACCCCCTTGAAATCTTATCTCAGATTTCCAGCCACCCTAAAACTATAATTGGCTATTTGCCTTGTACAAGTAACTCTTGGAGCATTGTTGCATCAGACTGCTAGTAGCTTTTCGGGGTAATCAAAGTTGCTTTATGGAAAGTGTGAAAAATAAATAAAGCAAAACAAAGACAGAGGTGGGGCGGGAGTAGAGGTTATGTGTTGTAGGCTTTATTGGTATTGTAATGTAGCACATACATTTATGTAAGTACTTCATACTGGTATTCTGGACATACACCTTCATTTTGAGCCTTTCAAGAACTTAGCTTTGAATATTTAAATGTTGCCTCAGAGTTACTGTTTTAAGTTCAAATGTATACAAAGGTACGTGACATTTTAGATACTTTCATTTTAGTATTTTGGTACTAGATGTCATTAGTGAAGATAGTAATAACAGATACGAGGGATATTCCAAAGCAATCAATTTCCGAGTTGTTTAATCAGAAATTGAATTCCAGCTAACCGACTAATCTACAGGTGCAGCTCAAAAGAACTAGAATGTATTAGGAAAGTCCTTTTTTGATGATTTTGACTTATATAGCAGTACTTGGTTGGGGCTTCTCTATGACAAATGACTTCATCAGTTGTGCGTAGATTGGAGCCAATCAGCCTTTAGCTCTGCTGAGGTGCTATTGAAGCCCAGGTAGCTGTGATAGAGGCTTCCAGTTGGTGTATATTTTTGGGTTTGTTGTTTTTCATTTCCCTCCTGACAAATACCCCACTGATTTTCTAGTGGTTCAGGTTGGGCGATTTGGCTGGTCCTGTCAAGCACAGTAGTACCAGGGTAGGAAAACCTTATAATGGTAGTTTTGGTGCTGTGGGCAGGTGCCAAGTCCTTAAATAAGGCCTTGGGAATCCACACCTCTGTAAAGCTTGTCAGCAGATGGAGGCATGAGGTGCTCTGAAATCTCTTAATAGACAGCTATGTTGACTTTGGACTTGATAAAACACAGTGGACATACACCAGCAGATGACACGACACCCCAAATCAAATCATCACACACTGCAAAAACCTCATGGTGGACTTAAGAGACTTTAGATTCTGAGCCTCCTCACTCTTCATCCATGCTAAATTAACTATCATTTGAAAAGAGGACTTTGGACCACTGTCCAGTTCTTTTCCCCTTTAGTTTAGGTAAGACGCTTCTGACATTGGAGTCGGGAGCAGCTTGATATTAGGAATATGACAGTTGTAGTCCCTTACATTGGACACTTGTGTGTGGTGGCTCTTAGGCACTGACACCAGTCTCAATCCACTCATTGTGAAAGTATTTAAAATTCCTGAACCAACTTTTCTTGACAGTCCTCTCCAGGCTGCGGTCATCCCTGTAGTGTGTGCACCTTTTCTTACCACACTTTTCCCTTCAAGTTAAGTTTTCATTAATCAACTTTGATACAGCACTCTGCCAACAGCCAGTCTTTCCAGCAATGACCTACTGTGGCTCACCCTCATTATGGAGGGTGTAAATGATTGTCTTATCAAGTCAGCTGTCTTCCCTTTGATGGCAGTTTTGTGTGCTGAACTAGACTCTGAGATACATGTTGCCCGTTCAGTTTGAATAATGATTTACTCAAACTCAAAATGAAATATTCTAAATTTGTAACATTTTGTTTTTTTCTTCTTTTGTAGGCCATAGTTATTAAAATGAAAATCAAAAATCACATGATACATTTTAGTCTACCTATAATGAGTCCAGAATACATCACATTTTCAACTTCTTAAATCACTGAGGGAAAATACTTCTTCATGATATTCACATTTTTCGAGCTGCACCTGTAAAGGGAACAAAACACTCAGAAAACAGTCCAAATTGAGCCAAATCACAGAGTCTGTGACTAAACTATGTCAAATTGGTTGGTTGAGTGTGGCTAACATTGGCAGAGCTAGCACCACCAGCCCTCAGTCCTCCTTGCCGGCTAACATCCACATGCCTGTGTTGGTTACACATCGTTTCGGCTGAGTGGTCATATGCCAGTTTAATCAAACTCAATATTCAAGATGTAATACTGCCAAACTGTGCGAGATGTCATCTATCATCTGTGCTTGATTGCATCCAGGTAGTAGAGCATTGATGTATCATAGCAAGAGCTGTTAACTGGAGCTACAGCTAGTGGTGGCTGTGCTGCGATAGCTTAGACACACAGATGAAGGGCATTTCCGCTCTGCAGTAATAAAAACACGACTTCTTTAATTGATTTGTAATTCTGCTGCCAAAATGTAATCATGGAATCAATCAAACAAGTAAATGCCATCCATTCCTCAGTTTTTCATCCATGCATAATTCAGTGCACCACCTCAGGGGCCACCCTAGTCAGAAAGTCTGGATCTACCCCTGAGAGGTAGTCATATTCCAAACTTGAGATTGTTGGAATTCCTATACGACAGGTTGCACGGAATCAGAAATGCACTCTGGCTATCCCTCCTTGCTGTTTCCCCTCTCTCCCTTTTAAATGTTGTGTTGTCTTTTTTTCCACAAAGGTTTGTTGGGTTTTAACTTATTTTCCTAAATTGAATTTTGATCAGATTCATGTTTCTCATTATTTAAATTATTCTACAACCAAGACTTTAAATCCAAATACCATTTCAGGATAACCATTTTCACCCTCTTTGATCTGTTTCTGCCTCCAGGTTACGCCAAACCCGGCAATCCAATGATCACCACACCAGGAGTCAAAAGCGGCCCCCTCCTCATTCCTCCACATGGATCCACACCTTCTACACCTGCCCCACCCCAGGCCTCTCCTGCTCAGCTGACTCCCACCACCCCCATCACTCCAGTTTTCCCTGGCATGGTGCCCTCCCACAACCCGAATGCCCACTCTCCCTCCCCTGCTCCGTCTCCATCTGTGATCAAAGCAGGACCTCAGACACCTGGTGGTCACGCTCCACCCACACCCTCATCCGTCATCAAAACCCACACCCCTTCAGGTACCCCTTGTGGAACCCCTGTCCCTGGCAGCGGAGGTTTCACTTCATCTCCCTTCCATGGTGTTTCCAGACCGACCACCCCTGCTTCCAACCGCGGCGGCCAAGACCCCCTATCTCAAACGAACTCCATGGGTCAACAGAGGATTTTTTCTCAGTCCATAGACCACCAGTCAGGATCCACACACCCTGGCTTACACCCACAAACAGGTAATCCATCTGGCTCAGTGATCCGAAGCTATACCCCCTCTGGACCTCTCACTCCTGGATCATCCAACCCAAGCTGTTCCACTCCAGGTCCCAGTCCCAAACCCTCCCCAGCTCATTCTGCACAAGTTCAAGCTGCCATGGCTGCAGCCGTGGGTAGACACAGTGGGGGCAGTAACAGTGGCAGTAACAGCCCCGTGCCCTCTGCTTTCAAGGGTGCCTCTCGCTCTGGAACACCATCTCTTAGCTCTCTGGTGGTCCCAGGTTCTGCGCAGGCTGCCTTGGCACGTTCCTTTGGTTTGTCACACCCCTCAGGTTCTCCTCAAGTCTCACTCCCTAATCATGTCACAATCCCGGGCCTTCAGGGGTTGTCCTCCAGCCCAGCACCCTCACATTACCCTGGCCTCTCCCCCTTTTCATCCCTTACCTCGGGTCTCCCACCTTCCACCATGTCTGTGTCTATGCCTGCAATGCCCACCAGCAGCATTTCTAATCATCCGCCCGCCTCCATTTACCCAGGCCTGGCTCCCAACGCGGCCCCTAGTGCAGCCTCCCATTTCGGTCTAGGTCTCAACTCATCCCCCTCGATATTCCCAGGCCTCCCGCCTGGCGCGAACCCCGCTGCCTTCCCAGGGTTGGGGGTTCCAGGTGGACACGGTGCTGGGAGCCCAGTGTTGTCTTCATTCATGGGGCTGCCCGGGGCCACTCCGTCTTCAGTAGCAACGGTGGCGCCCCTGCAGGCTGCGGCCGCCGCTGCAGCTGCTGCAGCCGGAGTTCCGTCTTCATCGCCAGTTCTGCCAGGATTCGCTTCGGCTTTCAGCTCCAACTTCCAGCCTGGGTTTGTTACATTTTCATACCAAATAAAAAAAATCTGTCTGTTTCCCTTGATTAGAATAACCCTTAATGTTTCAGACAAAAATAACAACCAGGGGTTTTTTTTATAGTTATGCATGCTGTTACAATAATCCTTCACCTTTCCTTCTTTGAAATATCAGTGGTTAGTCGTCATTCTTGACTTTGGATTTAGGAAAAAAGATGACGTGTCCATCAATTTTCCACTTGGCGTTTTTATGTTCTAAGTGGAAACACTGCACCTTCAAAGTGCAAAGTCCACCTTCACTCCTCCTCTGGAGTGTTGTCTGAAAGACTTTCTTGCCACCGTCTGTTATTGTAGGCCATATTAAAGAATGTTATCTTGTTAAAGGCCTGCCTCACCCATGTCGTTTGATGCACTCAAGTAACATATGGTGGGCTTCTTTCAGGAACTATCACAGGAGGTGCTCAGTTTGTCTTGAAATGCTTACATAAGAAAAAATAACACAAGGCATATCCAAATACACACCACTTAAGTACTCTATTGTTATATTACCACTATTACAAGGGACAGGAAAGATCATTTATTCACATGAGGCATTAAATTACAACATTAATACAAACACTGTAACATTTTGTTTAATAATCAATACATGTAAACAGACCTAAACTAAAAAAAAAAGAATTTAGTTATTTGTTTTAAATATTTCACAGTCATATTAGAGATGTATTTTTTTGTGACTCTGCTAGTTGATTGAACACTGATCAGATAAACTCTGGCATGTTAACCCCAAGCTAATTCACATTTTTACACCTAATTTTCAACTCATTAAATCAATTATATATAAGATGTTAATTAGTGATCATAAGCTGTGCTGACATGCAGTTTTTCTGGTCTTAAATAAAGCTAAAATAAGCTAACAGGAGCTCAGCTGCATTTTGCATCTCACTCCACTCCTTGCTTACAGAATGCAAATGTTGTCACCTCAAACTATTTTGTGATAACAGTTTAATTTGCAAAGATAAACACACTCATGATTGTATATCACGTGTTAAAATTCAAACTAGGATCATTAGGATGTTCAAGAAATATTTTGTAATAGAATCAGATTTATAAGGTAAGAATAATAATAGTACTAATAATACTTTTATGTGTAGAGCACTTTTACATGGGCAGCAAAATAAAACAGATGGCTTATAAAAACACACAAGTCAAGATAAAGAAATAAAACATATTTTAAAAGACATAAAATTCCCCTAAAATAACTCTAGAGGAAAACAATTATTTCAGAATATATTTCTTAAGACGGTTAAAATAGAATAAGATAAAACTAAATTTAATTTAATTTAGATAAAATCAGGAAAGGCTCTACGATCAAAGTTGTTGTTTTCAGAAGAGATTTAAAAACGATCGCTGACTCAGTAGACCTGGTCTCCTCGGGCGGATAATTCCAGAGTGTTGGACCCCTAACTGCAAAAGCCCTGTCCCCTTTTGTTTTCATTTTTGTGTTAGGAATGCACAATAAACCTCTGCCCAAGGGTCTCAATGCATGCTTCGGCTCATAGGGTACGAGAAGGTCTGTTATATAGCTCAGAGTTTAAAAGTAATCAGTAAAATCTTAAAATCAATTCTAAAACATACAGGGAGCCAGTGCAAGGAAGCTAAAACTGGAGAGATATAGTCATATTTTTTGGTTCTGGTTAAAAGAACCAAAAAAGGTAAAGAACACTGGTAAAGTAGTGTACTGATATGATGAAAGAAACATCATGTACTCTAACACCTGTCATCATGTGTCACAGGTTGAGCAGTGGACTCCAGCCTCCAGGAAGCAGCGGGTTCCCCGGCTTGCTATCCTTCCCAGGAGTACCAGGCTTCTCTCCCTCTGCCTCGAATGCTGCACTCCACAACCAGGCCATGCAGTCTGCCCTGCTGCAGGTAGACATACTCACACACACATTCAAACACTATTCTCTTGCACAGTGAAAGTATTCAAATATCATCCTGATAAAGCCTCACAGTTAGAGAAACACTGCTCTTCTTTGTCTCGCTCCAGGCTCATCCCTCATCTGCTCTGGAGAGTTTCCCCCCTCAGCCCAACACTTTCCCCAACTACCCTCCAGGACCAGGAAACCCCTTTCCCCTGCAGCCAGGCCTGCACCCCCAGCTGGGCTGGCAGTAACACACACAGGGCTTTTTGAAACACTGAGAACACACATGTACCGCCTGATCAATTTACTACTGTGAAGAACACTATCATGAATAGGGGAAATGGAGCTTATCTTTTCTTATTCATAGTGAACAGTTGTAAATATGAGTTGTTACAGTTGTTAGGTTTTACAAGTAGACTGTGAATGGTTTAATGTTAGCTGGACTTGGCCATTTTTAATCAAGTAATGAACTTTCATTAGTGAATCATGAATGATAGAAGAAATGAAAATCATGTACCGACTGGAGGGTAGTCCCATGTTGTATTTCATCCCCAGTCTCAGTGGAGAGGACGGTCTTATGATGCTACCAGATCATCCTGGATTGAATATTACATTATGAAATGAAGTTTTTAGACCACTCCAGGTATGTTAAAGTTATGATATTTTGAAATGTCGCCCCATGAATTTTCCAATTTGTGCTTGGTGAGTTATACACAAAAACTTGTGTATGTCATTTGTGTTATTTCCCTTGAACACACACACACACACACACACACACACACACACACACACACACACACACACACACACACGGCTGACAGCAGTTTACATTTTATTTTGAAAGTTCTGACAGACCTCGCCTTGCGTTAAGTACTGTTACTCAGTATTCGGTCCGTGTACTGTTTGAAGAACAACTTGAAGAATATGTTGATTGAGATTATGTTGACTTCAGATTTCAAACATCAGCTGGCAATACTTTGTAACACTTTTATTTGATTTAATGTACACCTGTGTACACTCAGACAGTTACTTTGCTGTTTTAGAGTAATGTGTTTTTTTTGTTACATTATTTGTTTTTGTCTTTTTTGCCCTTTTTTTGTATTTGCACCTGTTCTGTTGTTCAGTCAGTAAACTGCTGGTTGCTGTAGCTGTTGTTATCTGTGTTTTGTGCAGCCCCAGGCTATCAGGAAACCCCTTCATTAGAACAATAAGAGGGATTGGATGGTGAAAACAATAATGTAGCTTAAATCACAAATCCAAAAAAACACTAGGAAATATCTTGCAGTGTAAGGCGAGCAGTTTTATGGGCGTAGCAGTCATTCATTTATTGTCATGACTGATAAGTAGCAAGGCATCAGGTGTAAGAAGTTCAGTGACACCTTTATTATATCACACGAGGCAGGGTCGAAGTAAAAGTTCATGGCCAGATAAAGACTCATTTAGCAGGCTTGTTGTCAAATATTAATGTATACAAATGGACCTGATCTGTTTGGACCGTAGAATCATTGTTGATTTCTGTTTTATTTTATATGACCAAACCCTCAATATCCGATCCATCAGTAACCAATCCATTAACAGCCTACTTACAGCCCACATTATCACAAAGATTACTCAACATATGGCTGTTGCAATCAGTCACGAGTCAGTAAGTCATGAGACTCCTCACACCCAATTATCAGATCTTACTGGAAAATTTTCAACTCTACCTTTATTCAAGTTTCTTTCACATCCTACACTGAAATATTTTCACTTTAAAAAGACTCCTAAAAATAAAGTTATGGAATGAAATGAACATTTCTCTCTTCTCTTGTAAAATAACAAAGACTGCCTAAAGGGTCTTAGAAATATTAAAATGTGATGGATTCTTTAGGGGCACATTTAATCTGACTCTAAACCCTGTATAAGCCAAAGAATAAGACCATCCAGCTCTTTTTCAAATGTATTTTGAGGGACAAAAACCTGTCTCATATTAGGGTCAATACAGTACTTTGAAATTCTGTCTGCAATCACACAAAATGCTTCAATTTATTTTATTAAAACATTTTAATCTAAGTTTTTTGGGTTGAAAAATAAAGAAAGCGAGTATGCTGAGAAGACCAAATCTTATTTTTGCTGCTTATTTTAAAATAATTAAGAGTACTGTAAAAGGTGTCTCAAACCTTTTGTGTGTATATATATATATATATATATATATATATATATATATACACTACCAGTCAAAAGTTTTTGGACACACTGAGTGATACTGAAGACATCAAAACAATGAAATAATATAGTTTTGCCATAATCTGGATTACAACAGTAGTCAAATAGGGCTATCCATTGTGCACTAACCCTACCTCTGAACAACACAACTGATGGTTTCAAACACATTAAGAAGACAAGTCATTCTACAAATGAACTCTTGACAAGGCTCATGTTAATTAGAAACCAATCCAGGAGACCACTTCATGAAGCAGACTGAGAGAATACCAAGAGTGTGCAAAGCTGTCATGAAGGAAAAAGGGGGCTACTTTACAGAATCTAAAATATAAAACATATTCTAGTTTGTTTAACACTTTTTTTGTAAATTAAATAATTCCATATAAGTTCTTTCATAGTTTTGATGTGTTCAGTATTAATCTACAGTGTTTCAAATAATTAAAATAAATACAAACGCTTGAATAAGAAGGTGTTTCCAAACTTTTAACTGGTAGTGTATATATAGATGTATCTATATCTTTCTCTCTCTCTGTCTATCTCTCAATTCAATTCAATTTTGCTTTATTGGCATGAACAAAGAAATGTTATTGCCAAAGCACATAACATTCATACACATACAATCCATATATATTCATTACATATTATATTAATTACATATTATATATATTACATATTTTATACGTATTAATGAACGATTACCCATACAGCATGTCCTCACTTGATGTGGTGTACTCATAAAACTTTCATCTCTCTCTCTCTCTCTAAATATATAATTAATATTTTATGATATATATCTATATATGTTCATGTTCAGGCTCTAATAATGAAGTTATTGATGATTAACTCCATGTCAGAGCCACACCTCCACTCTCCCTGAGCTTCTTGTCATAGCAGCGATACAGCTTTAAAAGGCTGGGTGACTTCCCCCTCATTAGATTCACTTCTCTCTTTACTAACTCTCTCAGCGCACTTCCTCTATCACTTTGCCCCAGTACATGGAAATGGAGGACCAAATGGAAGGCGGGAAGAGAAGAGGAGCGAGCAGAGATGATTTGATATGTAAGAAACTTTTTTTTACCTTCACTTTATTTGAGTTTACACTGAGTCTTATCATTACTTTACTCTGATAAAACAAAAAAAAAACAAGTTTACATCTTAAATCAACAAACAGGTTGTTTACTCTTCTCTGTCCTACAAACCAAATCAATATTGTCTTTAGATTGTCAGTTGTTAGAGCAGGAGTGTATTCAGTATTCTGTGTTTGTTGGTGCTCACCTGTCAAGGTGGTAAGCCGCAGGAAGCAATAGGGCAAAGTAGAACTCTATCGTCATAGAGACAGAAATCACATGGCTGTGAGATAAAGGGTCCCATAAGCATGTGACCAAGAGTATTTGCCTCCTGTTATTTGTATGAGCACCTGTTTCTAGGCTGTGTGAAGTCAGGTGAGCGAGGAAATCTCATGTTACACAGTTTTGTTTGGCTTGCTGTGTAAACAAGTCATTTAATTTGATGACGGGGGTTTGTTTTGAAAACCATGTTCCATGTCTTGGTGAAGATGACACTGATTGACTGGATCATGTGTCATAGACAGCTGAGTACATTTGAGCATTTATTATAATGTTGTTGTAAAACTGAAGCACAATAATGAAGACCTTTCACAGATCATGTGGAGCAGCAGAAGTGGATTCATCAGGATCTACAGATTTGTGCAATAGTCAGTTTCTTTGGTTTTGCAACAGGAAACAAACATTTATTGTGGTTTGACCTAAAAGACAAAAAAAAAAAAAAGTTGCTCCAGTATGACTCTTAGATGAAGTTAATTATAAACAAAGTAGTGCAAAGGAAAGGAACTTGAGGATTTCTGCAAATTAAAACAAATATTTGTATCTGATATTGAAAGTTCAGGTGGTCAGACATTATCTTAAAAGTCAAATGCATCTCTGATTGTATGAAAACATCAAATTAGACTGGTTTGTCTGTAAAGAGTAGGTTCATTTACATGCATTCACTTCCACACAGGTGTTAATTAAAAGGTCAAAACGAGGCTTCAAGGTGAGGGTTATGATATTATTTGTTTATTGTTCTAATTAGAATTCCATTACCTGCATGAAGCTATTTTTGAGCTCTCAAATCCTTTTAAAATATCTAATTAAAAAATATTAATTACAGCTGTGATGACGCCAGCATTTATCATAATGTTATTATAAAACTGAAGCACAATAATGAAGACCTTTCACAGATCATGTGGAGCAGTAGAAGTGGATTCATCAGAAACTGTAGTGCTACTTTACAGATTTGTGCATCAGTCAGTTTCCTTGGTTTTGTCACAGGAAACAAACATTTCCCGTGGTTTGACCTAAAAGACACACAAAAAAAAGGTGCTCCTGTATGACTCTTAGATGAAGTTAATTATAAACAAAGTCATACAAAGGATAGGAACTTGAGGACTTCTGCAAATTAAAACAAATATTTGTATCTGATATTGAAAGTTCAGGTGGTGAGACATGATCTTAAAAGTCAAATACATTGTTGTTTGTATGAAAACATGAAATTAGACTGGTTTGTCTGTAAAGAGTAGGTTCATTTACATGCATTCACTTCCACACAGGTGTTAATTAAAAGGTCAAAATGAGGCTTCAAGTTGAAGGTTATGAGATTATTTGTTTATTGTTCTAATTCGAATTTCATTACCTGCATGAAGCTATTTTTGAGCTCTCAATTCCTTTTAAAATATCGAATTAAAAAATATAAATTACAGCTGTGATGACGCCGGCATTTATTATAATGTTATTATAAAACTGAAGCACAATAATGAAGACCTTTCACAGATCATGTGGAGCAGCAGAAGTGGATTCATCAGGATCTACAGATTTGTGCAATAGTCAGTTTCTTTGGTTTTGCAACAGGAAACAAACATTTATTGTGGTTTGACCTAAAAGACAAAAAAAAAAAAAGTTGCTCCAGTATGACTCTTAGATGAAGTTAATTATAAACAAAGTAGTGCAAAGGAAAGGAACTTGAGGATTTCTGCAAATTAAAACAAATATTTGTATCTGATATTGAAAGTTCAGGTGGTCAGACATTATCTTAAAAGTCAAATGCATCTCTGATTGTATGAAAACATCAAATTAGACTGGTTTGTCTGTAAAGAGTAGGTTCATTTACATGCATTCACTTCCACACAGGTGTTAATTAAAAGGTCAAAACGAGGCTTCAAGGTGAGGGTTATGATATTATTTGTTTATTGTTCTAATTAGAATTCCATTACCTGCATGAAGCTATTTTTGAGCTCTCAAATCCTTTTAAAATATCTAATTAAAAAATATTAATTACAGCTGTGATGACGCCAGCATTTATCATAATGTTATTATAAAACTGAAGCACAATAATGAAGACCTTTCACAGATCATGTGGAGCAGTAGAAGTGGATTCATCAGAAACTGTAGTGCTACTTTACAGATTTGTGCATCAGTCAGTTTCCTTGGTTTTGTCACAGGAAACAAACATTTCCCGTGGTTTGACCTAAAAGACACAAAAAAAAAAAGGTGCTCCTGTATGACTCTTAGATGAAGTTAATTATAAACAAAGTCATACAAAGGATAGGAACTTGAGGACTTCTGCAAATTAAAACAAATATTTGTATCTGATATTGAAAGTTCAGGTGGTGAGACATGATCTTAAAAGTCAAATACATTGTTGTTTGTATGAAAACATGAAATTAGACTGGTTTGTCTGTAAAGAGTAGGTTCATTTACATGCATTCACTTCCACACAGGTGTTAATTAAAAGGTCAAAATGAGGCTTCAAGTTGAAGGTTATGAGATTATTTGTTTATTGTTCTAATTCGAATTTCATTACCTGCATGAAGCTATTTTTGAGCTCTCAATTCCTTTTAAAATATCGAATTAAAAAATATAAATTACAGCTGTGATGACGCCGGCATTTATTATAATGTTATTATAAAACTGAAGCACAATAATGAAGACCTTTCACAGATCATGTGGAGCAGTAGAAGTGGATTCATCAGGATCTGTAATGCTAATTTACAGATCTGTGCAACAGTCAGTTTCCTTGGTTTTGTCACAGGAAACAAACATTTCCCGTAGTTTGTCCTAAAAGACAAAACAAGTTAGATGAAGTTAATTATTAACAAAGTAGTACAAAGGATAGGAACTTGAGGACTTCTGCAAATTAGAACACAAATATTTTTTTCTGATATTGAAAGTTCAGGTGGTGAGACATGATCTTAAAAGTCAAATAAATCTTTGATATGTATGAAAACATCAAATTAGACTGATTTGTCTGTAAAGAGTAGGTTTACTGAGACCATGTGGGGTCAAACACACACAGATTATGGCTGATATTCTGTCATTTGAGCTGGAAACCAAGACAATGTATGACCCCAAGACCTTTCCCTTACTTAATGACTTATTTTATGATCCAAGCAGTAATCCAGGGATCCTGTTGCACAAGTCAACATTGTGCTGTTTGCACTGTGTGTATGAGGTTTTCCTGCATGTAAGCACACTTTGTTGAAGAGCTTTAATGACTCAGACAATTTAGTACTAACAATAGTACGAACCTTTCTGAAATCAAGGCATATAGAATGAGCATGCCTAGATTACTTGAGTCATTCTCCCAGCATAGATTGTATCATCATTTTCACCTGACAGTTGAAAACTTTCCATAGTCTGTCCTGTCAGCCTAGTTTCACTTGAGAAGATCCACTATATGATACCATGCATTTCCCTTGCTTTGGCATGATAAGTACATCAAGGATTCAAAGGTCTACAATACTTTGACATGGTACTGGAAAGCAGAGGTTTAAACATCAACTCAACTTTATTTATATAGCACCTTTCACAAATACAAGCACGCAGCCCAAAGTGCTTCACAAAAGAACAGAGAGACAGAAAACAGCTGAGATGGGTAAAATAGTCAAAGGCATATTCATAAAAAAAATACTAATAAAAGAAAATCAATAAAATAAAATTAATAAGGGTAGAAAGCAAAATTTAAAATCAGATAATGTTAAACGGATCAGATAAATACAAGAAATAATAATAATAATAATAATAATAATAATAATAATAATAATAATAATAATAATAACAATAACAATAATGACGATGATAATGATAATAATAGTAATGATAATGATAATTAAAATCATAATAATGATAATAATAATGATAATAATGATAATAATAAAAATGGTTATAACTCAAAATAAATACATATTAAAATAAAAATTATTATTTTTAATAATAATAATAATCATAACCATAATAATAATAATCATAATAATAATAATCATCATAATCATCATAATATTAACACTAATAATCATAATCATAATAATTATAACCATAATAATCATAATAATACTACTACTACTACTAATAATAATGCAGTCCATGGCTAAAAATAAATTACTCAAAAGTTAAAGCCAGATTTAAAAGGTAAGTCTTATGTTTACCTTTAAAACTCCCAGAGAGCTCGCTGGTTTCATGTCCAGAGGCAGAGTTCCACAGTTTTGGTGCTTTCAAACAGAGAGCTCTCTGACAGGGGCTTTTGTGAGACACATAAGGAACATTTAAAAGGGACGCATTTGAGACAAGTGGTTATAAAGTGACATGTTTAAGGAAAAGGATGCTTTTTGGACTCATATAGGATTAGTTTGAGGACAGGGCAGATAGGACTTTTTGACAGGGGCATTTCTGCAAGCATACAGATATATGTAAGAAAAACTTTAATTTACTCTGTCTGTCTCCACTAATCATATCTACTTTGACTACTTACCTTTAAAGTATCAAAGGATGTTGTATTCATGTGCATAGTTCTTTCAACATGATGATATTGGGTATGTTAGGAAGCTGAGGCAAACACTCACAGAATAAGAATGCGTACTCCAACATAAATACATAATGTGAAACCATTGTAATCAAGTAATGTTCTATTCTATACAGAGCACTTTGTAGTCTGAAAGTGCCAATTGATTCTTTAATGTATTGGTTTATATTTCCTGCGAAAATGGGTGTGGGAGCTCCAATGGGGAAAGCCTATTTCAAAACATCAAGCTCAAATTTCCAAACGATTAGCTTGTCGGTCAGAGCAGGTCAGAGGTTCTCTCTCACTCAAGCCAATTGTTTTTGTTACATGTGTGCAAAGGAGTATATGGCTGACTGATGAAAACTGATGAGGGAAATTGGGTATGTCTCAGGGAAACTGTCCAACTCTTAACAGCTTATAAGCATCCTTTCATCCTTTGAGCATCACATGCAAAACTGTCCAATCATTCATCTCAACCTGTCAGGCAGACATGTTTCTGCTATACTTGTCTATGATATTGTGATATCTGCCACATTAATTTGTTCTCACCTGCTAGGTGAGAGTATATAATGCAGACTCAATCAACCAATCACAATCAAGTTTGAAAGCATATTAATATACAGTATAACTAGTGCCTTTCAGCCGAGAGGTTGAAAAGTATATAACTCCCAGCCACAGTGTCAGATGCCCATGAATGCTTCATGTGATGACATCAGAGGTGGGTGCATAATGCAGCGGATGGGTGCCCCACCCCAGGAGAGTTTATTCTCTGTGCATTGAAGGAAAAACATCAGAAGTGATGTTGACAAATATCTCATCAAGAATGTGATTCCAAAGTCACAAAGAAAATATACTACACTTATATACAAAGAAAGCTCCTTTAGCTGTTCAGCCCAATACGTTGATTTTGACATAGCCCAGACTCTGACAACACTAATAGCTCATTAAAGTCTTGGATTTTGGTGGGGCCAATCAGATTTCATTCAGAGCCCATGCCACTCTTGCTCCTCCAGATATGCCCCTGTTAGAGGAGCTGTTTGGATTGGAATACACAAAGATGAAATCACTTTCAGACTCCAAAGTACTGTCACTTTAAGAAGCTTGTATGCTTGTTATTGTGGTGTTGTGGTCTGAGAGAGTGTTTACATATAAAACTATGGCATTTCAAACCACTTCCTATAAAACCTTTTGGTAACAATTTACAATAATGTTCCAGTTTTCTAAGTGAATTAGTGGTTAATTCATGTTGAAGTAATGCATGACTCTTAATAGATATCAGTATGAACTAATAAGGGGCGCACTATTTATTCCTGTTGTTCACCATAAACTAATGATAATGTTATTATGACTTAATGTGATGACAACGTGTTTAATACATCATTAGCTAAGGTTTGTTAATCAACAGTTACCTCATACATCATTTCATGTATGACCAAATTTGCTGACCAAATGACCAAATTATATTTTAAAGCTTTATATACAGTATATATATTTTTATATAAGTTATATATTTGGGGCTTTTTTGCCTTTATTTGATAGGACAGCTAAAGATAGACAGGAAATGGGGAGTAGAGATTGGGGGAAAACATGCAGCATATGGTCGCGGCTGGGAGTCAAACCGGCGACCTCTGGGATGAGGACGGTAGCCTCTGTATATGGGGCGTGTATGGACTGCTTGGCCACCTGCGCCCCAAAAGCTTCATATTTTTGAGAACAAACTCAACAACCATCACTTACTCATGTTGAGTCATGCATCATTCATCCTGAATTTCCCCCTTGGAGATGAATAAATTCTAACCTGACATTCTATTCTATTCTGTTCTGTTCTGTTCTATTCTATTCTATTCTATTTTATTCTATTCTATTCTATTCTATTCTATTACTTCAACCTGAATTAAGCATTAATTCACTCAAAATTAGGTACCATTATCTATCCTATGTCCCAATAAATAAAATCATGCTTGTTTTTATTTAGACCTGTTCTCAACTCTTATTTTGCTATAACTAGGTTCCTCCTCAGTTTTATTTTTCAAAGTATTTCACAGAATGCATGAACTGAACACACTGTTGTTGTCTCTCTCTTCTGTGTCTCTCTGCAGCTGAGCGGACAGGCTCTCTAGGATGCTGTGGTTGGATCATTTTCATCCTCTCTGGCATCTTCACAGTTGCCCTCTTCCCCCTCACCATCTGGTTCTGTTTGAAAGTGAGTGAAATCAAAAGAATCTGCACCACAGGTTGAAAAGCAGTATTTGTTTCACCACAAATATGAATGTGAGTTGAGCTTGTGCTGAGGTTTTTGTGTGTGCTGCAGATTGTTCAGGAATATGAGCGTGCTGTGATCTTCAGGCTGGGCCGCATCACTGACAGGAAGGCTAAAGGACCAGGTAGGAACACCAACATTTTCTTTGTGTCTTTACTTTTTTTTAGATTAGTTGGATATTGATTTTTAAAGGAGTTTATTCAGATTGATGCACGATAGTCTTGGCATTTCTTTAAATTAATCAATGTAAATTCTCCCCAGGAATTTTCTTTGTTCTGCCCTGCACTGACTCCTTCGTGAAAGTGGACCTGAGAACTGTTTCCTTTGACATCCCACCCCAAGAGGTAAACTTTTCACCAGCACACACAAAAACAAACAGCCTGGAGAAAATATTCTTCTTCAGAATTTAAAATAGATGAACAAACATTAACCGTCAAACACTTCTACCTTAGATCCTGACCAAGGACTCAGTCACAGTTTGTGTGGATGGAGTGGTGTACTTCCGGGTCAGTGACCCCATCGCCTCTGTTGCCAACGTGTCCAACGCTGACTTCTCCACCCGTCTGCTGGCACAAACCACCCTCAGAAATGTGCTGGGGACCAAGAACCTGGCTGAGCTGCTGTCTGACAGAGAGGGCATCGCTCACAGCATGCAGGTACACATTTAAAGCACCTTAAACTAGAGCTAAATGTATACTGAAATACAACCGTAAAAGAAAAACCCTGAAAATTATATCATCATGTTTTTAACCATGATTAATGCATTTGCTCTGGGATGAGTTAAAAGCTAAGCATGCAGCAGCATTTTGGGCTGACTGTAGCCTATGAATGCTTCTTTTACTGATTTTAGAACACGGTGCTTTATAATGATCATGCCTAGAGGTGATGGAAGCATGAATGTCCTTTCCTCAGTCCAAAAAGGAGAGAAAAGGTCTACCCTGAGCAATAGTTCTGAGCTGGGGAAAACACACTTCAGATACTTGGGTATAAAACTTGACATCAGAGTCAAAGACCACACTGAGATTTGTACTTGAACATAAATGCATGATGGACCCAAACCGGACATTAAGTGGTTAATGTAATAGTAATTTAATTTAATTTAATGTATCAGAGCAGAGAAGAGCTGTTTGTTAAGATTTTTTTTCAGAGGAAAGCAGCAGAGCATTTGCAAAAATTGTAAAACTTGTAAATCTGTTTATTATTCATTCGATGTTTCACTGGGACATATATGAATGATGCAAACACTAAATAAAGTATGTGTAGCCTAAACTGATTTTGAATGCCTCTCGATGGATGGGCCATGAAAATACATCAAACTGATTAACACAGACTGAATAATACAGGATACAATGATCTAATGCAACACATAAAATAGGGAGCACTGCTACTACTACTACCACTATGAGTCCTGGAGTTGATTTACCACACTGTAAGCTGCAGGACTAAGCTCTTCTTTTCCTGTCTTCTTCAGTCCAGCCTGGATGAGGCCACAGACAACTGGGGCATCAAGGTGGAGCGTGTGGAGATTAAGGATGTGAAGCTGCCACATCAGCTGCAGAGAGCCATGGCTGCAGAAGCTGAAGCTGCACGAGAGGCCAGAGCCAAGGTCAGGACATGAAGCACATACAGCATATGGATACAGCGCTATCAAAAATATTCCATGTGCTATCCTAACCTCTCTTTCTTCTTTCACGTGTAGGTGATTGCCGCAGAGGGTGAGATGAACGCATCTCGTGCCCTGAAGGAGGCGTCCCTGGTGATCGCAGAGTCCCCGTCCGCCCTGCAGCTCCGCTACCTGCAGACCCTGAACACCATCGCAGCAGAGAAGAACTCCACCATCATCTTCCCTCTGCCCATGGATGTCCTGACTCCCTTCCTGAGGAAGTGATTCCTCACTCAGATGATAATCTGGAGTCAGTGAGAAAGTAACATATAGCTTGAATGGAGTTTGGGTACATTTCAGGAGGATGAGTTGTCAGAGAATAAGATAATTGCTAAGCTGCATGGGCCATTTTTGTCAGAGTGATCACAGAAACACCACTGTGGTTTATTTAGACAAGCTGTGGTCAGGCCAGACCTGCTAAACAACCTGATTGGGGTAAATTACTAACAACATGCTTTAATTGTGTCTCATTATGAATTTATATATCCTGTTGACCAGTTGCATACTTTGATACATTAAAATGTTTTAAAACTGTTCTTCTCAGATATCATGATTCTCAGATATGCCCTCATGCCTGTTAGTACATTTTACCACATTCTTATTGCCTTTGCTGATGCTTTTTAATCAATTAATCTTTATTTATATAGCGCCAAATCACAACAAACTTTATCTCAAGACGCTTTACAAACAGAGCGGGTCTAGACCGTACTCTAAGTTATGTTATCAACAAAGACCCAACATCAAGACAGGATAAGACTCAGTCTGATCTCATCTTAACCACCATGAGCAGAGCACTTTGCAGCATTTAGGAAGTAAGTAAGTCAATTTTATTTAGTATAGCACTTTTCATAGAATAAAATCACAAAGTGCTTCACAGGAAAAGTATTCAATTTAAAATGAAGTCATAAAACATTTAAATGAAATCATAAAACATTAAAAGAAACAGACAATAGCATAATTAAAACATTAGTCTGTACACGGTGAGTCGAAGGCCTGTTTAAATAAATGTGTCTCTAAGAGTTTTTTAAAGGCGACAACAGAGACAGCTGAACGAATATTTACAGGAAGAGCGTTCCACAATGTTCAAAGGCACAAGTTACAGCGGCAAGGACAAACTTCCTTCAACAGGCAGAAACCTCCAGCAGAATCAGACTCATGTTAGACACACATCTGCTGAGACCGAGTTTCATAAAAAGTTTTCTCAAATGTAGGTCAAGTATTTTTTTATACAAGTTGATTTTGTTGCAAAAGGAGCCAAACATAACTCTTAACATATATCAAGGTCTATGTATATGATTATGGGAGATTAAATAATCTGCAAAAATAACAACAATCTTTATGAAGTAAGTTCCATATTTAAGGTTTTAGTTTGGCTGCTTAAATGTCAGGTTAAACATAGTTTCAAAAAAAGGACAACATCAACAAACTCTTAACCTGTTAGTTTTGTCTGAGTACTGTATATTTTATTTTTTATTTAATCTTTATTTAACCAGATAAAAGACCCATTGAGATCGAGACCTCTTTCACAAGGGTGACCTGGCCAAGAGAGGCAACACACGTCATAGTAAACAAAACAGATAACAACAACAACAAACATTAAAATATAAAATACAAGCAATTTGATAAAATAAAGTGCATAAGTTATTTTACAGTAACAATTTAAGAACACAGGCACTGCTCGAAGGGTCGTTTTCTTAAGATAGAGCAGAAAGCTTATATCTAAGCTTCTGACCCAGACCAGTGAATTTCTAGAGCATGCAGGACTCTGGTTGACTTCCCCCCAGAATGAAACACGAGCAACACATGACTTTTTCTGAAGTATTTTAATACTGAATTCTCCCCAAAAAGTACAAATGAAAGCATCAACATACCATGTATACATTACATGTTGAACTATCTCATTCTTCATTCCTCTCTAGGCCTCCTACACTACAGTTACAGTTTGACCATCACAGATGCTGAGAGGTGAAAGAAGAGAAAGGGAGAGCCAGAAAACAGCAAAGACAGAAAAAACATGCTTCTATTACTTTTTTGGTGCACTAAAGACACAACTCATGTTGTAAATGTATTTACATTCAAACGTACAATCAGTGCCAGAACTAACAAATTCAGTAAACTTTGTCTCTGGACCAAATCTGGAGGGGTAACTGTAGAAGCTTACCGCCACAAAATCTGATTCTAGTGCTGGAAATGACAAGCCATGGAAACATTTGCTACAGCAGCATTTAAATATCAACATGGACGCTTCAGTTTTTGAATGACTTTGATAAATTACCCATGATTCTTGCGGGGAGGCTTAACCAAGTGCTACATGTTAAATGGCTGCTACATAGAGGTCCTTTTATATCAAACAAAATCACATGATTGACTTGTATAAAATGCAGTCATTACGTTTTTTTGACATTCAGCGCATAGTGAGACACAGATGTCCACAGGACACATTGAAGGGTCATTACAATACCAGTTCATCGTCTAGAAATCCGTCCATTTAAAGGTGAACAATCTAATGTAAGCTCAAACCGGTAACTTTTGTAAACAATCATTTTAGTTGCATCTTTGTAGGCTGTGTTTTTTTTTTGCTCTTAAAGTGACCTTAAAGAGGATCTGGAGAATCATTCAGTGACGTGGGTGAACCCTAAATATTCAAAACCACAGTGACTTTCTGACTGGTATATTCTTACGATTAAATCGTTATGCAAAGACATTCTCAAAATCATCAGTGCAGGTAAAAAAAAAAAAAGTGAGAATCGAGATACATCTCTCAAATTCCTATGCTGTACTTGACATTCGTTTGCTTAAGAGCATTTAACCCTGTGTACGTGTCATACAAAAACTCTTGAAGATCTGTGAAAGAATCTTTTTTTTCCCGTTACTTTTTCACGACCATCAAAAGTGCTGGTATCTCAATTAAAAGACTATTACTGAAAAAACTGGCAATCCAGAGACGTCGTCCTTTACATGCTGGTAAAAAGTAAGAAACAGAAAAAAAGTGACCAGGGGCGCTGAATATTCAAACTCTGACCCCCCCTCATGCATCTAGTTCACTTTAACAATATTACATTAGTCACTAACCCTGCTCCTTTTAGTTACGTTGCTGCAACTGCAAACAGCAACCACCAACTCACCCCCATCTCTTCTCACCGGCCTCTCTTATGTACAACTGCTGATTTGTTTTGTGTAGTTTGAACAGCTTAAGCTTTGTTTGCTCATGTGCCAGTAAATCTCTCAGATTACACTGTGTGTTACGGTAATTTTCTATGTGAAATGGTTCAAAGCCAGGTGAAAGATCATGACCCTGAGGGCAAGTCAGCAGACTACAGTACAGGAGGCAGCTATGAGATACTGTATGCTATAAAATAATTATCATTTAAATACCAAAAGCTTGGTTCCTCTATCGTATTTCACATAAGTGGAAAAATTATCTTGGGAAATAATCTAGCGAGTGTATAATGTTCTGTAGAGAAGCTATAAAAAGGAAAATTGAAAGTTATTCTAATCTAAATTTAGAAAATAATTCCCTGAACAGTATATTCTCACACGCTGAGAATTCAGTGTAGCTTGTAAAAGTTTGAACATGACACTCAAAGGAAAAAAAGAAGTGTCATCCACATAAACAAAGAGGTTATGAAGAGGTTAACACAGGTCTAGAAAGGTAAACAGAGGGTTAACCTGTATTTTTTTAAACATTACATAGCTTATAGATTCATATCATATTATAAGACAGTCCCCTGAACACAACATATGTATGTGTTACTTCTCCTGGGGTGCATCACATATTCCACTTTGTCCCATCAGGTGATATTTTTCATAGTTACAAACACCATTCATCTCCATCACATCCCGAGCTCAATAAACAGACAGATCACAGCAATAATAAGTTTCACATTAAGACTGGAAGACTGTCACAATACATGCTTGCTTAAGTAGCAACTAACATGTAAGAAATAAGATATAAACATCACATTAGAAATAAATGTACAACATTTAAAACACAGTTTCCTGCGTTGGGTTCCCCCTTTAGCTTTGACTTCCCTGGTAGCTGTGTGTTTGTGTTGTTGTTGTTGTTGTTGCTGTTGAGATAGAGACACAACAGACTGCACATTCCCGCTGAGGTAAATACAAAATGGCAGATGTAGTTTTTGCGTAGTTGACCTGAGGGATCCCGAAAGTGAAGGGTATAGCTCATGTGGTAAGATTGCAGTAGGAAGACCTGGGAAGGTTTGTACATCAAGTTCTCTGTAGTCTGCAGGTTAAATGGCTGGGGGGTCCAGGAATGGGGTTGTCCCACACAAGTTAAACTATCAGCATTGGACTAATTACAAAATGTTCCACACACCTTGAGGAGGTTAAATTTACAAACCAAATCTTCACTCAAGGCTTTTTTATGAAATGTTGTTTTTCTCTGCTGGTGAGACGGCAGGACGACGTGTAAGGCGCTTTGTTTTAGGGAGTTTTTTTTAAATATGAGAAACAGAATAGATTACGAAAAACTGATCCAGAGAAGACAGAGATTGAACACATCACAGTAAACCAGGTTCTGTTTACGCCTGGTATTAAAATGCATCTTGATTGATCCAAAAACAGGTCAGTACTGGTTTGGTAACCTACAATGTTGAGAATGAAGCCAATGTGGTGGGGCAATAACTTCAGTTCCACTTAAAGCTGACCTCAAAGCCAAGGAGACACCATTTGGCCCCATATCAAAATGCCCATTTGAAGCAGAATGAAAAACAATTTCAGTCTCTACATCACTCAAACTGTACATAGGTTAGCATAAAGCTGCTAAGTAAGAGGCATTGCTGATGTGATAGACTGTAGGTGTTGTAATGAGGAGGCTAGGCTTCACTCCAACTTAAACCAATCAATGACCTTTAACTGTCACCTTTCTTCTTGTTGTTTTATTTCTTTCACATTGAGTTTCAGAGTAATATGGCAAGCTACACAAGCTGAATGGGCATGCTTTATCCACCAAGGTTCATCCAACCCTCCTGCAATCCACCTCTTTGTCTATTTTTAAACTAGCTTAAAGTTAGCAAGAGTTAGTGTATCCTTTGTTTGGCTTTATAACAGGCTCCATAAACCAACAGGTGACATCACCAAGACTACATCCATGTTTTTTTGTGTGAAAGTGTACCTAAAACTAATTTAGAAGGCATTAAGATCCGATCACTCAGAAGTTACCCTAGACTTGGGGTAAAGGCGAGTTGAGCCAATATCAGACAATTTGTCCCAAACTCAGTAGCTTTAAATAACATGAGTGGGTGATGTGATCGACAAGCCGTTCATTGAAGTTTATAAAAATCAACAGCAGCGAGGATTCAGACGTCTCATAATGTGGATCTAATTGTCACATGCTGTAGTTCTGTGGTGTGTTTTTCTCTCTCTCTGCGACCAACAGATGCTGTAGCAGGGTATAAGAGCAGGAGAGAGGAGGCAGTTAGTGCTAGTGGGGCTGCGTTTGTGATAGGACGGCTGCCTGTCTTGAGACTTGGCTTACTGGAGTGTGTTTAGAGGCCTTTTGAATTAGACTTTATTCCTTGATTTTGGAAATTGTCACAATTGTAGTTAATGATGTTCAGATTTTGTTTAATGTAGTTCTTCTCAAATTTCTTTGTAAGTGTTCTTTGATAGAAGTTTTGTTTAAGTTGTCCATTCTTCCTTATTTTGGTTATAAATCCTCTACCTTTCGTTATGCTTTGTTCTTTTTCTTCTTTTACCTGGGTTTGTATTTATCAATACTCCCCCTCATCCCCTGACCATCTTTTGGGACTTAACAGTAGGTGGATCTTTCTTTCCCTTTCCCTTCTTTTTTAAACTTTTCATCTCAGGTGACAAGTACTTTTAACGCTCTATCATAAACACTATTCAGCATTTAGATTTCCTGACTGTCTTGAATGCATCCGAAACAATCAAACTGGAGGGGAAAATATTAGCCTCAAACTCACTTGAATAAAGGAAGAAAGAACTTTCTTTGCGCTTTGCCTGAACACATTTTTAGACTTCATAATGAAACAAAGTTTGCTCTGTCCCTGTGAGCCTGCAAATCAGTTTTATCAACTGATGATGGAGGAGATGGGTTTATTCCATATAGAAAGGAAAAGTGAGATCTGATCACAAGTGGGCATTGGAGATAGATGTTGATAACACGTGAGCACTCTGCTTGTGATTGGATCAACCAGGACACATGATGATATCACGTCAACACAGCCTCAGAAAGTCTGCTAGTTTCCATCTGTACAGTTTCTATCTTTTGGGACTCAATGCAAGGAGGTTTCACTACATGTGGACACTATCATACAGTATGTACAGTCTACTTTTCAGGATCTGTATTTCTATATTGAGATCGGCTTCTGTTGTTCTCCAACATGTACCTAAAATCTGTTCACATTCAAAACAGGAGGAGATAATAAATAAATATATAAAAGAATACAAGGCAAAAGAAAATGAGAGAGAGATGTGAGTTTATCTCTGCAGAGAGCCGACACAAGCAGCAGGGTTACAGCGATTGGCTGACACTCTGTGTGTTGGTGTGCCTGGACCAGGGGAGTAATTCTGATTGCTTGCCGCCCTGTGAGTGGGCGTGGCCGGTCCAGGGGAGAGATTTTGATTGGTGACGGCCGCTCTGTGGGATGGGGAGCAGTACTGAGCCTGCTGGGGACAGCCATAGCAGTGAGTGGGGGAGTCGCATCCTGCCACAGGTGAGGAGGAGAAGAAAGGGGATGAGGGGACGGGGGAGGTGGAGAAGGATCGGTGCAGTGGGGAGGATGAAGGTGACATGAGGGGGCTGGTCTGGAGACGCCACAGAAGCTCCTCGTTGTTGCGGCTGAGGCGCTTCTTCTCCGTGCTCTCCTTCTCTACGGACTCATGGAGATTGGAATTCTCCTCTGAAAGTTGCCTGCAGATAAAAAACATGGAAAAAGTTAACCTTAGTATGAAGAAGGAATTACGTAATGAGACATCTAACATCATTATTTTCACTGTGATGATTCTTACCTGGACAAAGAGAGGTTTAATTGAATCCTAGCCTTTAAATCTTCATTCTGCTGCTGCAGAACCTGGACCTTCTCCTCAAGGAACACGTTCTTTTGAGCCTGCTCAAAAGTAAAATAAAACCACACACAATCTTTCATTCATCAGACACGTGTGTTTAATCCTGTATGCATGCTTGTGTGTATATATTGTGGCAAACCAGGGGAAACTGCCTCTCCAATACAGCACAGAGAGCAGCCCCACAAACTCAGGCTGAGGGAGGTGATGGACGGAGTGTTTCTCCCAGTGCATGTGCTGCAGCCTATGGGCACATGGAACTGGACTCAACTGCAACCCATCAGGTAAAATGGGCAGAGGTTACTTAGGGAGCTCCTGAGCAGCATGGGGAGGGAGTTTGCAGCAGAAGCTCATGCTGCAAGGTCACACATTTGTAACTCTGAGAACCACCAGGAGTTGGGAAACGGACCTGGTTCCCCGCTCTCTCTCTCTGCTTCACCTACAGGACTCTTAAAGCCTTTCAGTAACTGTTGGCTTGTATTGAAGACCCCGGATGGGAAGAAGTCTTGGTTGAAGTTCATCCCCCTTCCCTTTTCCCATCACTTCTGGAATGAAACGTCTTTATTTCTCAGGCCTCATATATATATTTTTTTAAGTTACATTTTTTGGGGCATTTTAGACTTTTATTCTTTTTGGTATTATTATATTTCTGGGCATTTTTTGCCTTCATGGATAGGACAGCTGAAGAGAGACAGGAAACATGGGGAGTAGAGAGTGGAGGGAAGACATGCAGTAAATGGTCGAGGCTGGAAATCGACCCTCTGCGATGAGGGCTATAGCCTCTGTATGTGGGGCACTTAGACCGCTAGGCCACCAACGCCTCTGCCTTTTATTCTTAGGACAGCTGAGACAGGAAATGTGGCGAGTAGAGTGAAGGGAAAGACATGCAGCAAAATGGTCGTGGGCGGGAGTCAAACCAGCTACCACCGCAAAGAGGACTGTAGCCTCTCAACATGAGGCACGCTTGGATCGCTAGGCCACCGGTGCCCCCTAGGTCTCATATTTTATTGTGAGTTTTCCCCACAGTTCCCCCGGTTTGCCACAATATAGTGTTGGTTGTGTCAGAGACTGGGGGTTTAGATTAGCCTATTTGAGCCTACCACTTTCTCCAGATCAGAGATCTTCTTCTCCTGCTGGTGAATCTGCTGGTTCTTCATTTCTACGACTTCTTTCAGACTCTTCAGATCTTGTTCGATGTGCTGGTATGGAGCCAAAGCATCCTGTGAGAGACAAACCCAGCCACATTCAGACACACATAGAGACAACTTTTTTAGAACGATAAATTCAGCTATCTGTGTTTTTGTATTTTTTTATCCAGCAGGTTTGACTCACAACTATCTGTTCGTCTGTACTTCTCCTCAAAGCCTCCTCGAAGCGTTTGGCTTTGTCCCTCAGACTCTGGTTCTGAAACGTCAGAGTGTCCACTTGATCCTGCAAAGCGTCCACACAGTAATCAGCTCCTCAGTTATATGCAGCACCAAAAACACTGAAATCACATTTACATATTTTTTTTGTGGAATCATACCTGCAGAGAAATCCTAAGTTTCTCAAAATCCTCCTCCAGCAGCATCTTCTGTTGCTCGTGAGCTTTTCTTAAGTCTGCACACAGAGTCAGAGGCACATTAAAGAGGAGAGTTATTGTTGTTTGTGCAGACCTGGTGTCACATTCTGTTTCTAAATGAGGTCTAAAATCAAACCTCTCATGGTACGGGCGTGCTCCTCATGCAGTGTTGCCATGGTGATGTTATGCATGTCTCTGAGCTCCTGAACGGCTGCCTGGTGGTGAACTGTCATCTCCTCCACCTAACGCACAAACAAACAGGGATGCCCGGGAATGACTCATCTGATGAATGTTATAAGATCATCTCTCATTACTCCTTACATAAAACAGACATATTTCCCATGATGCACCTCACCTGTTCCTGCTGTTGAGTCCTCAGCTCCTCCATCTCTGAGCGATGCTCTGCCCTCAGGTGTTCTTTCTCTGCTGAGTGACACTTTCGGAGTCCTTCCTCCACAGCAGCCAGCTCGGCCTCCTGCTGCAGCTGCAGCTCCTGAAGCTCCCGCTCAAACCCCGCCTCCAACACTGTTTTCTCATGGTGCAGCCTCTCCCATCGCGCTGAGTTGCATTCTGTGTATAGAGTGTAGTATATGAAGTCACTTAAAGCTGCTGTTGGTAGTCGTGATGTAAACATCAGTTCTGAGAGAGATATCGAATGTCAACACTACCCCTCCCCTCTCTGCTGTCGTAACCCCGCCCACAAAAGATTGGATTAGACTTGGATCGAACCAAATTACTGTTGATGTTATTTGTACCAGCCGTGCATTTCCTACAATGAGTGGTCAAAATGTCTGCCACAGAAAGAGTCCAGTGTGATACCTAGGCTGGATGATTTTGTGTTTTATCTGTTCAGTAACTCACCCATTTCCTCTCTGATCCTCTGCATTTCCAGGGACAGTTTCCTTTGATTTTCTTCTGTTGTTTTATACTGTAAAGTTAAAAAATATAATAATAATTCAACACTGTGATCTGCTGCAAGCTTTTAGTACTGTTTCTAATATTAAACCTGGGATATGGATGTAACATCTAGGTCAAGGCTTCCCAAACTTTTCAGCTCATGACTCCCCAAAACACTGTGCCAGAAACCCATGAGGTGGTTAAACATTGCCCACACACTAATTGGCTAAATCAAAAACATTACAAAAACATTAGAACAACACAAAAGACAACAACAAAGCAAGAATATTACTATTTTAGAGAAGTATTAAAAAGCCTAGAAGTAGAATTTAAGTACTCTTTATGTGTAGGGTGTTGCAGTGACGATACCATAAGTAACAATACCATTTAAATCCTATTTACACTATACACTTATTAAAATTTGTAATTTACTTTCTGAGTTGCAAGAATCCCGCACAATTTCCAACTTGCAAATACATGTGCAGGAATCTTTCCACTTGAACTTTGTGAGCTTCTTCTCACTTCTCTCCTACGCACCTGTCCTTTAAAGTAAATCTGCGAAGCCTTTTCTTCACTTTTAATTAACTTTTTTTAAATGATTGTTAAAATGTGCAATTTCTAATCATTTAAAATTTGTATTTTTTTTAGAGTGGAGCTTGCGACCCCTCTTTCACTGTCTCATGACCCCCTAGGGGCTGCCAACCCCCTCTTTGGGAACCACTGATCTAGGTAATTGCTTGGATAAACTAAGGATGTAAAGCTATGCTATGCAACTCTGTGAGGTCCGTGGTGGTGTTTTGAGATTAATGGTAACAGCTCACAATGACAACATTGTGTGTGTAACTCTGTTTTTTTTGTGTGAAATTGTTTAATAGTCTGCTGCTGGTGATGTTATTGCTGCTTAAAACTTGATCTAGCTCACTAAATGTATCTTTGTATGTGGGTGAACTGAGAGCTAGGGAACAACATCTACTGTGTGTCTGCAACACATTTAATAAAGTCTGTCTCTAACACCTGAGGATTGTGACACACTTCACTGTCCTAAGCAATATCACTCTGCCAACTTAAATTAGCGCCCAGAGTACATCAAGCAGTAGGCTACAGTACTTTTTTTAATAAGGAAAGGAACAAAATGAAAATTTAAATAAAGATACCAGCTTGAATTATCTAAGTTAGCTAAATTACTGGAGAAAAATCTACACAAATTAAGCTAACTTGTTGATATTTAGCTTGTAATGTTTAACATGTTTCTCATTAGTTTAAATGAAAGCTTGCAAACATTTGATAATCAGCAAATCAACACATAGTGCAACTAAGGTAGATGGAACATGATTTTCTTTGTTATTTCCCCAAATACTGCACTCATGCTAGCTCATGTCTTGAGTCATGAGGTAGCATGGATGAAACAGGACAGTAGGAAAAGCCTTTGTTCCTTTTGCCCTCTTTTTCACACTCCTCAGTGATTCCTTGAGTTAACCTAAGGACAACAAAAGAAGCCCACTCTTTACAGGAAACAAAACATGTGTTAACAGTATCTGGGAACATCCAGCATTCAAAGAGGCCTGATCACACATTCCTCCTTACCTGCATTAACTTGTGTAGTTCACACCTGTTGACACCAGGGGGAGCTCTTACATACTCAAACATGGCCTCACTTGCACCATTCCTGTCTGCTATACCTTCACTTTGAACCAGTAATTGCAACTCTCAGACAATGACCATAAAGAAGTCAGACAGTCCCCAGACAGTCAGCAGTATTACTGCTATGGCACTTTAGAGGCCAAAACACTCCATCAGACACAGGGAGCTGGATGAAACCAGCTCTGTGACACACTGAACTCTGGAGGAACCTTCCCACGGTGCAATCACTCCTGCTTATCATGCTGCTTTAGGACAGTGCTCTAAATTTAACCTCAAAGTGATGAATACTGCATGTGTGCTCAGTCGACGTGTGTAAGCATGGGTTTACTACTCCATAACGTTGTGTCTAACTAGAATCACAAATGAATCTTTTTAACATCTACTGTTGATCAATAAGAGGTTGGATTGTGAAAAAAAAAACAGTGTGTTGTAGCTTTGTTTGTCTTCTTTGGGAAACAGCCATCTTAGGCCTTGACATACGCACTGTCTGATAAACCATAGTGTAAAGTAATATAAATGCTACTTTTATGTATGCCTTGATGTCAAAACTGACTACCTTGAGGCAGTAATGCTGAGTTGTGATAATAAAGGCCTCCAGACCCAGGGAAGTCTTCCTCATTTCTTCTTTCAGAGCTCTCAGCTGCCTCTCCTGCTGCTCGCAGCGTCCCTGCAGCCTCTGAACCTGAAGCGACACAGAATATAAAACAGATTACAAAAAAAAAAAATGCAAACACCAAGTGGTGCTTGGAGAATCTCCCAACAACTCACCTCCTCCCTCTGCTCATCTTTTTCTCTTTCTTCAGCCTGTCGCTCTTTCTCTTTCTGCTGCGCCTCCTCTTTCTCTCTCTGCAGGCTCTCCTGCTGCTCCTGCTGCAGGCGCAGGGGAGCCACGAGGCGGGGAGACCCCGGGGGAGCTGACCCTCGCACTGCTGCTGCCGGCCGCTGCCCAGACTGGACTGTAGAGAGAGAGAGAGAGAGCAAACACAGAATATTAAATTAAAGATCCAAAGGTCCATGTTTGATATTTTTAGGAAAATATGTGGACACAGGATGTAGAAATACTCAATATCTACAATTTAATGACATCTTCCATGTGGCATTAATAATTAATGTATTCATTCTAAAATCTACCAAGAGCACATCTATCTATGATAATGAAATTGATGAGTATTAAACCAGAGGAGATTTGACCTGACCTATTCCTAATGACTGTGTTCACATGATAAATGGTGGTAAGTTAATTGAATCTTTTCTACAGAGGAAGCCTTGGGGTAATTCCCAGCCCGGTGTTCCTCATGATGGACCATCTAATCGTGATGAATGTGACCGATATCAAGAAATGATTGAGCTGCGTCCTACATAATATATATACACTGGTAAAGTATGCTTGTATTGGAGAGTTTGTGTTGTGTTTGCGTGGCAGAATTAGCCACATTAGAGTGAAGTCTTGACCCATTAATTATGAAGGCAAATTAAAGGCCGAACCAACACAAACATCTGTACGTCATTTTCCCTCAAGGGGGCACGAGCATTAAGCTGCTGTACGTACAAGAAATCAGATTAACCTTAGTGGGAGTCACCTTTACCTTGCTGAGTCTGAACACCAGCCTGTGGAGAACCAGCGTCAAAACACAGCACCTCCTTGGAAGCATGACTCTCCTCTAAAATGTGCCTCTTTTGTATTCGCACAGACTGACACCCGAGCCTGCGCGCCTGAATATGTACACACACACAGTAATGAAATCACTGCAGCTCCACATCACCTGCCTTAACCATATCATTCAGGGCTACTGAGGCATGAGGAGCCATCTCCATGGCAACGCGAGGCTGGGCTTGGGGTGCAGGGTCCCAGGTAATGAGTGAAAGATCGGTTTAGAGGGAGATGGGGGAGGATAAAATAAAGGGAATGCTGTGGGCAATGAGTAAATGAGAGAAGAGAGTGGTGAGACAAAGAATGCAGTAAGACGAAAGGGGGGAGAGGTGCCTGACGGTGCAAAGCAAAACCTAAAATGAGGAAAAATGAGTCAACTGAACATTAAAGAAGAGAAGAGAGGCGGATGTATTTTTCAAAGCATCCAATATTTCAGACTGTGCCTCTAAAAATTGTGCAAAACTGCAAATATCAGCGAGCGTTTCAGCAGTACATCTTCATCAGTGTCTCTGCCTCGGAGGCACATTAGGATTCCCTGTCTTTGAAAGAGACTACAAGTCTTATGTAAATGATGCCTTCTTCCACACATACTTAGACATCTGTAGGTTCTACCTGAAAGGTTAGGGAGAGTTGAATGAATACTAAATGAGTTCATGGGGCTGAGTGTGAAGGCAGCATGCTGATGATAGCAGAGGGGTTGTTGGAGGAGGAATAATGATGCAATAAGAAACAATCAGAAAAGCTGATAGCAGACTTAGCGGGGTGCAGAGACTGCTGTGTTTCTGCAGGGGTGTGGTTAAGGCTGAGCAAATTTCACTTTCATGACACATTTTCTTGCAGTGTCCCTTCATGCAAGGTCAACACATCTGCAAATCACTAACAAATCTGCAAAACCAGTCAAATAGTGCTGAGAATCACAGAGGAGAATACATGTTCTTATTTTGTGTGGGAGGAAACTGGGTCCAGTGAAACATGCAGGGAAGGGAAGGGTGAACGGTAACAGCTGCACCTTAGTGAAGATAGAAAAGTAAGCACAGAGAGAAGAGGTGTAGCCTGAGGAAATGTTGCCAACTGCAAGGAATGACAGGGTGGCCCTCTGCAAAACCTGTAAGAAAATCATTTATGCACTGCAGAACCAAGAGGAAGAGGAGTCCAGACTTCATGGATCAAATCCAGAATCAGATATCTGAAAGGATGGAAGCTACTTCTTGGTGTGGGCGGATTAAGAAGAGGTCATCATAATAAGGAGTATTTTGGGAGAGGTTTAGGAGAGGTAGACTATCTGTTAGGTCCTAAGAGGAGGATTAGGAGCCAAAGAGCCAGTGAAAATAAAAGAGAAGTACAACAACTTTGTACTTGAAACACAGGTACAATTCATACAGCAGCATGGGGAAGGCTGGTAGCATATAAAAACTCCAAACAATGATACCATTTTATTCAAGTGTCTCACTACAGTGTGTTAGCGCTCACATTAACAGAACCAGAACGCAGCACTAATTCAGATTGTTAGGCAAAGACCTGTTGGGCATAGCTTTCTTGTGTGTATGAAGTCAAAATACCCATCATGTAAATCACTTCCTATCATACAGGACATACTGGGTCAGGATTACATAGAGTGGTCTAGACCTCCTATGTTTGTAAAAGCGTCTTGAGATAACGTTTGTTGTGATTTGGCGCTATACAAATAAAGATTGATTGATTGATGATTGATTAGCTTCAAAAAGCTGGCTTCTCGACCATGTCTCAAGACAGTAGAGGTGTGGGAGATCACTATTTGATTGACAGCTCCCTAGCTCTGCCTCAAGCAGCAACCTCCAGCACTGACAAATAAAGCCATGTTGAAGTGAAAATACTGCAGTTCTTCAAGTGTCCACCTGAGGCTGACTGCAAAAGCCCAGAAACTCCCAGTATCACCACATTAAGAGGCACATTTTACAGCAAAATTAACATTTTACTCGTACATATTGTGCTGGGGATGAATTATAATGCATGTTATGCATACACATGCATAATAAGAGGTGTGGCTGGGCTGACTTACAGGAGCAAGATTTAGATGTTAGCCAGTAAGCTAAAAGCTGGCCTCTGCTCCATGTCTTTATCTGTTTCCAGGTAAACCAGAAATTAGGTTGAGTCAGCATTTCTAAACTGGCTACTGCTTGAATTGAGCTTCCAAAAGCCTCTTTGGAAACCAGTGGGTGATGTCACTGAAACTACATCCATGATCTATGCTCTGCATACGTAATAGGGCACGTAATGATTAATTCAATGTAGCTGTATGTTTTGTAGTCGTTCATCCTGCCATCCATAAGTTATTAATTCCAACTGGCTAATGAACAATGAACAGTAGGTTGGCTCTGTATCATTAGCATGTGCTACAACCTTATCTAGCTGTGTTCAACATTTGGGGCCAAAAATACTTAATCCTCAGCTGCTCTAAACAGCAGGAACTGGTAACATGTGACTCAGCACTCACAGCTGTTAATAAGTGATGATTCTAACGCTAAGTGTAAACAGCTTCACAGCTGTGTTACTATTTATATGATAGATATGCAGCTTTTGGATCAATATTCAAGCTAAACTGGGCCCTAATGAAAATCAATATCAGGAAATATTACAGAAATTAGATAAGAATATTTTGAGTATCTGGATTTTGAGTCTTTTTTTTTTTTTTAACTTTTTAGATGCTAACAGTGTTAATGAGACCCTAAATATCATTGTTTGAAGGTTATTGTGAGTTTAGTTTTCTATTGGTGTGGACAATTCTCCTTTAGGGCATTACAGCTCAGAAATAAAGACTCAGACTCAGCATTAAACAGAGTTTGTAGTTTGTGCCTTAAAAATGTTGACAAGTCAAAATGTCAGCTGTGTAAATGGTCTACTGATGTGATTTCCCTGCTCTTGAGTGAGTCAGATTTAGTTCTTTAACTTGAATTTGATCATCAGGTAAAAAAAGAGTAAAGACAACTCTGAGTAGCTTTATTTATATGCGTTTTGTGTGATATATTGTGGTTACAAGGTGAAAGAAGACTCACCTGGGGACTGAGGTTTTGGAGGAACGACCGCCAGCCTCTTTGGAGAAGACGGGAGTGAACGTGTGACCTCTGAACTCCGCTGAAACTCCTTCCTGCCAGCTGTCAATCAACAGTAACAAACATTGATATTTATATGAAAGATGACAAGTAAATACAGAAGTGAAATGTCAAAAAGCCACCTCAGATTTATGTCATATTTTGACAAATGGTGTCAAACTCGTCAAACTTCCTCACAGATCCACATGAGCATCAAACCCACCATCTTTCCCAGTCGACTCCTCTCACTCTTACTCTCTCTACTCTTTCCTCTTTTCCATCTCTTTGCTGATTTTCCTCCTCTCCTAACTTTCTTCAATCTTTCAGTTACCCTTCTGCTTTCATCTGCAGCTATCTCCCCCCTGCTGCGCCGTATAACTACATCCCACGGGACTCTGGGTCAAAGAGAAGCTGAGCATACTGGGGGAGATGTGCCCATCACCTCTCTGCTCTCTGTGACGTTATGCACTTTGCAGATAAGACAGGCAGCAATGATGAACTCTGTGGCACAGTTACTGAGATGTGTAGGAGTGAAAGACAGTCACTGATTTGAAACAATAAAATGTGAGATGCATTACCCAGGAGTTTAAAATGGTTAAAAGTAGATATAAGAAAAAAAAGATAGATGATAGTGAGTAAGGAAGTAGGTTGCAGGAGGTTAGAAGAGAATCTGTTGTGAAGCAGAGAGGCGAAAAGGAGAGAGGCCTTGAAAAAGAAACTAATTAGACCTGTAATGGGAGAGGAGCCTCTGATCCTGAACAAATCCACCCTAAAAACCCTGGAGAGATACTTCAGGCCTGCAGAGACACTGCGTGTGTGTTTGTGTGTGTGTGTATGTGTGTGCACTATGCATGTGTTAGCGTGGTCATGTAAAGTCTCAGAGTGACTCATTACTGCCAAGTGAGATTCAGACTCCCACAAATACACATGTACACACACACACACACACACACACACACACACACACACACACACACACACACACACACACACACTGCCACCCTGCTGTAGTGTTACTTGAAAACAGCATGAGAGTCTTGATTTTGAAGATTGTCTACAGTAACAAACACTTCAATATACTTCAATAGATTACTTGTTCACAATAAATACAAAAGAACATTTATGTATGTTTTGATTATTACTCTCTGTCTAGTTCACCATCATAGCTTTACAGGATTCAATTTTAATGAACATAGCCGAAACTGCTTTGGAAGTCCAGGGAGGTTGTCATGTATCCATAAAAAACAGTATTGTGCTTTTTTTTTAATCCCCTTTTTTTTGCATTTTATTTATATTTTTTGCACTTCATATAAAGCGTCTTTGAGTACTGAGAAAAGCACTATTAAAGTCTCATAAATTATTATTTTTATTATTGTGCTTTTCAGCATTGCTCCATCCTTTGGCTCTCAGTTATTGTGCTTCAGAAGGAAATCGTGAAATAACACGTTATATCAATCACTTACACAATAAATCAATGATACAATCAATGTATTAGAACTAATGAGAGTGTGATAGACATATGCCCAATTTAGTGTTTGATAACGTAACAAGACAGAGCCATGTTAGCAGTTCTGTAAGGTTGTAAAGACGTTAGGTAAAGATGTATAGGTGCTAAAAGTGCTTTGAGCTTAATGCTAATGCTATACCAACATGGTGATAATGACAATCCTGCAAAAACAATGAATATGCCAGGGGCCTTGGTTATAAGAAGTAGAAGTAGCTTCTATTTTAAGATTTTAATGGTTACTTTCTTGGAGTGTAAGAACTCAAAGGGACCAAATCTGGGCATAATGGTGGATATAAATTGCTTCCCCTCTCTACAGATCTATGATTTGTCTTGGATGCAATGTGTCAATAGCAACAACTCAAGAATTCCCTGCTTTGGGCGCCATTGGCCTAGAAATCTAAGCGCGCCAATGAAAAAGTTACAGTCATTGTCGCAGTGGTTGCAGGTTCGACTCCGGCCTCTAACCATTTTCTGCATGTCTTTCCCCACATGCTCTTTAACCTCTTTTAAATCAAAGATCAAGACTTTTTTATTTGCCACTGCCTTCCTATTTTAGTTTTTTACTTGCTTTAAATGCACATTTAAATTCTATTTTTTAATATATTTCTAATTTTCCTTTTCTTTTCTATGTTTTATTTTATTTGTCATTTTAATTGTGCTCTTTTATGCTTGTTTGAATGCTTCCATTGTTTTAATGTTCAGCACATTGAGTTGCCCTCATGTATGAAATGTGCTATACATATAAAGCTGCCTTGCCCACTCTCTACTGTCCACATTTCCTATCTCTCTCCATCTTTCCTATCCAAAAATGGATGCCCCAAAACACAACTTAAAAAAAAGAACCCCCTGCTTTATCATTATATATATAATGAAACATGCTGTATTAAAGAAAACTTGACAGTCAAAGAGATTACAAATTTGTTAAGGAAACCGTTTACTGGAGAAACTTAGCTGAGGATATTAGAGATTTCCTCTATTTCCATATGATCAGGTTGCTTTGGTATCCAATGGAGTCGCCCCCTACTGGTCATTTAAAACAATGAAGAGATCAAAAGGCCACATCCCCTTCTCATGTTCAGTCTACAATGTTCATGATTGTATTACTAACAGCAGTGTCAGATTATTCAAATTATTATTGACGTTAAGCACAATGCTTTTGTCAACATAGGTAGCTGCCTGCAGCACCACCCAGAGGAGGGTCAGAGAAGTGCAGTGCAGCAACAGGAAGCTTTCCCATGTCACCAAATGTGATTGGTGCAGGCCTGGCTCTCTTTAAATCTTCCAGAGGCTACACTGGGTAGAGTATTCAGTGGATTGAGAAGAAGTGTGTGTGTGCGTATGTCTGACAAATTGTGTGTGCCTGTTCTGTATTGAGATAAAGCAGCAGGGCATGCACATGACTTGCAGGTTGACAGGGACTCCTCAGGATCTGTTATCAATAATTTACAGCACATTTAAAATCAGTTCAGGCCTACAGAAACACAGGGTGAGAGAAACCTTGTCACACCCACTACACTGTCTGCAGTTGAAGCACACAGGCAAGGCCGGGGGTAGGAACAAATCTGTTGGAAGCAATGCCACATTAATGTCTACATTGTTCATTTTCACACAACAGCAGAGGGGGCAGAGCTTTGAGTTTTCACTTATTCAATGAGCCACTATAAAAGTTTTAAGACATGCAATGAGTGTGAGCCAAGTGTGATACTAGCTTCCTCCATGTGTGAAATGTATACGTTTGTGCGAAAAGCATTGCTGCCAGTGTGCTTTCTCACTTCCAGACTGACAGAATTGGCACCATAAACCAGGGCAGTTGTGACTTAACACATTCATAAAATTTCCTTAGCACCAGTATACTAGGAACATGTAACACCTTTTGGATTCTGTGTGTTTATTGGACTTAATACTTACACATAGCTCAAGCAGCTTATAATTTTAACTCACTGATCTAGAAAATTCTTTCTGGGTACTCTCAGGTGTACACTGAAATAAATGGCTGAAACAGACACTTGAATGGCAGTTTCACGTTTTGATTTCACTAACACAAATAAGTGAATCAGAGTGCCAAATCTTAACATTAGTAGCTGCAAGTATTTCCCCAAATGTCTTTTAACAGCAGCTGAAAGCAGGAGTGTGTGCTTCCTAAGGGGTTACATATGAAGGCAGTGAAAGCTGAAATTAAAAATTGTGGAGTGTGTGACTCTATTAGCTGTAAAAGACTACTTTATGCCTTAATGCTTTCTTCGCTGCTTTTTTGGTATAACAATTTAAAACCTCAAGGGTTTACCTGCCTGATAGACACTGTTGTATGAATGATATTGTGCTGTATAGACAATTGTTTGTTTATTGTTCCCACCTTGTATGTGATTGTATAACTCACCCTAAATAATTTGTTATTTCTTTTCATCCATTCAAAATATAATTTTCACGTGTGTGTTGGAATATTTCTCATAGACTGTATAACACATGCAAATAGCTCCAGTGATGTCACCCATTGATTGATGAAGCACTAAGATAGCGGCTACCAAACTGGAAATGCTGACTTCAGCTAACTTCTGCCTGAACTAGACACAGGCAAAAAGATGGAGTTGAGGCCACAGCCCAGCTGCCTAGCACACAGATACAATGCACCCACTTGGCGGTCTGTTAAGTCTGCTCTTATTATGCATAATAATGCTTTACTTTTAGCATTTATTTAAACAAACATGAATAAGTATTACAAAAATTCAACCCCCCTAGTTGTCAGATTGAGGTAAAGAAAAAAAATTGTAGGCTGTAAGCATGATTACTTTTACTGTAAAAATGTGCTCTAATATGAGCTCTGATAGAGTTTTCTTTAAAATTAGAATCAGTCTTAAGAGGATTTTTGCACTTATGTTCTGGCTTTGTTTACATTACCTGATGCTTTTATTTTGAAAGGGTAACGCCTCTTGTGGTTTCTTCCAATATAATGGAAAGGGAAGATACCTACTTTTTATTTGCTGATGACGAGTTCCCAAGGTTTGTTAAATTTTGTTTTAAATGCATATTTACATTGGGTAAATAACCATTCAAAACTGCTAGCCCTAACTTTTAGCATTATGATGCAAGCTAAACAGAGAAATGCTGCTATGGTGGTAATGTTTGTATCCACACTACATGGGGCAGAGTATGCTGCAATTGTTAGCCTATCAAATATTTGTATGTTTATGTTTACCATGTCATATTGCAAAAATCCTCAGTTAAAATAGGTGTTTGAATCCAAATAAAATACAAATTGTAGTTTAATTCAATCAATCTTTTGATTAAATCTTATACTGATACATTTTGTATCTTGAAGGATGTTTTTTACTCTTCATTTCTAAATGTATGTTCCCTGTCTTGACACTATGTTGAAGAAATTATATTCCAAAAGCATTGTGTGCCATCAGTCAAGGAGTTTGATCATCATCCAGCTAGAAAAGCTACAGGTGGAAAATGGCATCTCTCTACATAGTGCACAGAGTTCCAGCTGCGCACATGGGTGAGTATAGCACTTGCACCTTTCTAAACACATGTAGTTGTTCTTGCTGGAGCAAAATGCACATTTTCACAGAATAATGGCCATGTAGAAGTTTTACTTCACCACTTGAAATTTTCACAAAATCTAATAATACTTCCAATTCTGAGTGTTTCAAGCAACGGTAGTTATAACAAAAACTATATTTTGTTCTGCAACAAAAATACTTCTACAGACCTCCAGGGGAGCTTCTTGGCTGAGCAGGCAGGTAGCGTCGGGGCAGGGCTGGGGTAGAGGGGGGCTGGAGGCTGTTGCTGCGGCATGGTGGCCCTCTCTGTTGGTCTGTCGTTGGAGGATTGGTTGTAACTCTGTGGAGAGGGGGCTCCTCGCTGACACTGAGACCTGGAAAACACAGATTTACATCATGTTTTAGTAAATACATCTTTAGATCTCGTCGCCTGATTTTCTACATCTCAATGACCACCTTTTTCAAATCACATAGAGGTCTTCCTGCAGTCAGATAGAGCTGTGTTGTGTCTAAATTTAAGTTCACTGGACTGAGAAATGGTGTCTAACCTCAGAGGTCTGGCTGCTGCCCTCAATCATCCTTTTGTTAGCCAGAAAGCAACACACTGATCCTGCACACACCCACACACGTTTCTCAGATAAACGTTTACACAAGGACATTTCAACAATTCCACATGAGCACACACACACACACACACACACACACACACACACATACAAGAAGAAAATACAAGGCCCACTCACACATACAGGACCACTCTGATCATCGCTCATCCTGGTCTATCATGCAGCTGTAATCTATCAAATGACGAGTGAGGAGTTTACACACTTGCGAGCACACACTGCGTATATCCTGCTCATCGCCTCATCCCGATCAATAATGACACCACAGATTGCCTGCACTTCCCTGCCTCCTTCATGTGACATGCGATACAAGCGACTGATGAACACTTGAATCTACAGCTGCTCATATGAAGCCATGAGATGAGGATTAAGCCAAATAGCACAAACTTCTTCTCTCAGAGAGGAAAAAAAACTAGAATCAGCTGCTGGTGAAATTTAGTCATCAAGACTTTCTTTCGGTCTGCATTGTCTTGTGTTAGAACCAAATCCCTGAGGTGTTCAGGATTAGAATAGTAGGCTTCACTGCAGGGGGCCTCATATATTCAGAGAAGCAGCTTTACCAGTGGTGTGGATTTTGTGGTTGGCCGAGGTATTCCATCTCCCTTTGCAATTACAAACAAGTGCAGGAAAAATCCCACACGCTACTTATGAACACATTTTCATTTTGTTCCCTCCAACATTTGCTGCATTGAATCAGTGCTGATGTAAACAGGGAGCGGGAAATTGGTTTGACACCAACTCATTTGGTTGCTTACAAAGAGGATTTCTAAACTGCTGCAGACCAGAGCAGACTGTGAATTGATAGTTAATGGTTTTTAACATATTTCTACATAATAATTTTTACACATTCTGTAGTCAGAGCTTTGTTAATACTTAAGAAAAATGCAAAAAAGGAAAATGTAAAAATAAAAAGAGCTAAACATTAATATGTTTAAGGCTAGCAAGCAAAGCTAGAGTTCATGCCATTGTCAAATTCAATATTTACAGTGAAGCCATCTTTACAAAGACAATCCAAATTTATGGCATACTACACATCAACAATGCTGATGAAGGCATATTTGACAGTACCATAGGCCTGTAGAGACAAGGGGACATATTTAACTATTCATTTAAGCCCCAAAGTTCCTGTTTTTGGCTCATGAGTATTAAATGTACTCTGTTTCAGTCAATCAATCAATCTTTATTTATATAGCATCAAATCACAACAAATGTTATCCAGAATTGCTTTCCAATCAGAGCAGGTCTAGACCGTACTCTGTTGAATTATTAACAAAGACCCAACATCCAGGCAGGATAACATCCAGTCCCCTCTTACAGACAGGACTCAGTCTGATCTCATCTTAATCCACCATGAGCAGAACACTTTGCAGCATTTATCAAGTTACAGCGGCAAGGACAAACTTCCTTTAACAGGCAGAAACCTTGGGCAGTACGATACTCATGTTTGACAGACATCTGTCTTGATTGAGTATTTGAAATGTTTAATTTAGTGGACTTGGTGCTCAGAGGGTGGAGGTAAGCTGGATGGTGTTTTGTTAAGGTGCAGTGATTTGTATTCATTTGTGAACTCATGAAATTGAACGGATGGAAAGGTGATTTGTTGGCTTACAGGGACTGTGATGAAGTCTTATACTGTTGGCTAATTTTTGCTTGGTCTGGGCCATTAAATGAAAACTTCAAGTGGCATGCTAACAGTACAATGATGCATAATACACTACCAAAAGGAATATAAAGGTTGGTAATACATATTATTTTGCACCCCTACACGAGAAGAACATCACATAAGTGCTTTAAAAAAACATGAAAGTCTTAATATATAGAATGAAAGCTGAAATCAGTCTTCTGAATTTACCACATATAGTCGTATTGTTTTGTCATTGTCATCAAAGACTTTCATTCAATATACTCATAGTTTCTTTCCATGTATATCCGTATTTTCAGGCTGCTATATATACCATCGTTTCCTGAACGGCATGCCATAATGTCTATATATGTATCAAGAGTCAATCAAGAATCAAGAAAGCTTTATTGCCAAGTGAGCTCGCACACACAAAGAATTTGACATTGTGATTGGAACACCAGTACTTGACAACAAGACAGTAAGGACATTAAATATAGAAACCTAAAATCTAATCTAAAAATTCTAAATAAAAATAATATCTGTACAAAGAAAAGTATAGAAGTACTTTTAAATAGATAAATAAGTTAAATTAGCATAAGCCAGAATGCACATTTTAGCAGAATAAATATATAAATATGAATAAAGATAAATATATTTATATTTATAAATATAGTTATTTTATTTATAGACAACAGAGAGAGTAGTGAGGAATTAGGAAGTGCCCTAGTTTGGACTAGAACTTTGACTGCTTGCATAGAGGACTAAAGCCTCTGTACATGGGGCACCCAATATAACTACTGTGCCAATCTGCACCCTGAGAATGTATTTTTGTTGAAGTCATTATCAAAACTACACTCTGAAAACATTCACAACCGATGTAATTGAAATGTGCCACCTTTTTTAAATAATGTCTTCAAAAGACCCAACGTCATCTTTGGAAAAAGCGAAATGGTTCAAAGAGAAAACCCAAGAGTGGTTACTTTAGACTAAAACTTGAATTAAGTTAATGAGTTAATGAAGTGCATGAGTTAATGAATTAATTGCAAAAAGTATTTTATTGTTCATGAAAGGATGCACCTATCCATGATTTCTCGCTGCTGTGTGCTCTGTGCTGCTCATATTTTACAAGTGATGCATTAAACACTCCCAAAGCTTCCCTCATCACCTCAGAGCTCCAGCAGCAGTAAATTAGTGAGGCCATTTACAATATTTCCTCCTCATTAACCAGTCAAGGGCATGGGCCCAGGCCAGATATGATCTTGGACCAAGCACTGCATTTCTGTAACTTATCTCTTCAATTACTGCTGTCAAAATAACAACAATTCTATTTCATACAGGAAAAAAAAATCCCAGACATTCACCTCAGATGCATCGGCTGTGGCGTGTGTTGACAGGGATCAATTGTGTGGTTGATATGAACCGAGGTTTGCTCATTAGTCATAGGTCAAGTATGTGCAGACAGATTCCCCGAGCGCAGAGCAGAGAGAGGAAGAGTAAATGATTACGGTCGGTAGTCAAAGATACAGGACTGAGGGATGCCGTGAATGATAAGAAGGCAATTGGAATTCAGCGGCTTAAAGAAAGGGAGAGAAGAGGGATGTATTTCATTAACATGGAGAGCAAGCTGATATGCATCACTGATTGGCAAAACGCCAGCTATGATGGATAGCAGAGTGTGAAGAGGATAGGCAGAAGCTGGCTGCATGAGAGGAAGAGGAGGCAAACAAAAGGATATGAAAAGAGCGAAGGGGAATAAAACGAGGAAGCCAGAGGTGAGCTTAAGTTATTATGAAGACGGATGGAAATTTATAAGATATTAAGAAGGGACCATGAGCGGATGGAAAGAGCTGAGAACAAAAGACAGCAGGTTTTCTCCAGCTCAGTGGGAGGTCATTTTATTGGAGCGTGTTGCACCCCATATCAAAAGTAATGCCAGTACATTGATGCTGACTCTTATATCTCAGTCCTACGCACCGATAGAAGAAGACACAAATAAATCACAAGATAATCTCCATCCATATACATTTTATCTCCAGAATTTTCCATTAGCATATACATGGAAATTGGCTTTGTGGTTTACTTTGGAGGTGTTTCGTTTCACTAATCTGAACTCGTCAGCTAAGTCAGCACGTTCACATTGTGCTAAAGAAACCCTCCTGCTGTCCTGAAGGAATTGATCCTGCTTTAGTCTGTCCAGGATGATTACAGCACACGCGGCACACGCCCAGGTGCACAGCTTGCAGTGCTGACATGCCAAATAAATCGCTCTTATTCTTCAAAAACATGAAGCTCCTGGGAAATAAGTGGATACCTTATATAGTACTGTATATTTTGAAAAACACAAAAAAGCATCTGGTGTGATTTGATTCATCATGGTTATAAGGGGAGAGCTAAAAGGCTGGGCAGTGGGTTTCTATGGAAGGATATTATATTGTTTCCAAGTCCATCTGACTGATGGTTAATGAGCATTTCTATGTTTATTTCAGTGATGGAAATCTGTTATTTAAGATCTTAAATGACTTGTTTTGGAGAATTAGTTCTACTTCCTGTTTTTTACAAACAGAGCAGGTCTAGACTGTACTGTATGTTGTATTATTAACAAAGACTCAACATCAAGGCAGGATACGTTCCAGTCTCATTTTACAGACAGGACTCAGTCTGATCTCATCTTAATCCACCATGAGCAGAGCACTTCACAGTATTCAGCAAGTTACAGCGGCAAGGACAAACTTTCTTTAACAGGCAGAAACTTCCAGCAGGACCAGACTCATGTTAGACAGACATCTGCCTTGACTGAGTTGGTATTGGAAAGAGGGCTAGAGGAGATTAAGACAAAGAGATGATGGTGATGATTAGCGCTGCATTCACAATTTTTTCTGCCTTTAATGGATAGGACAGCTGAAGAGAGACAGGAAATGCGGGGAGCAGAGAGTGAGGGATGACATGCAGCAAATGTTCAAGGTCAGGAGTAGAACCTGCGACTGCCGTGATGAGGACTGTAGCCTCTGTACATGGGGCGCATGCTTAGACTGCAAGTCCAAGGGCGCCCCTGGCAAAAGCATTGTTAGCTAAATGCACTTTTTGGATTGCATTACACACACTGTCCTCTGTCAGACTGAAAGTATTATATTTTATAATATTTGGTCATTACAGCATGCATGCAAGGGTTCTCTCCGGGTACTCTGGCTTCCCCCCCACAGTCCAAAAACATGCTCATCAGGTTAATTGGTCACTCTAAATTGCCCGTAGGTGTGAATGTGTGCGTGAATGGTTGTCTGTCTTTCCATGTTTGCCCTGTGATAGGTTGGCCACCTGTCCAGGGTGTACTCTGCCTGCCACCCGAAGTCAGCTGGGATAGGCTCCAGCCCCCCATGACCCCAGACGGGATATGCGGTCAAGATAATGGATGGATGGATGGATGGATGGATGGATGGATGGATGGATGGATGGATGGATGGATGGATGGATGGATGGATGGATGGATGGATGGTCATTATTGTTATTGGACCATTTGCATATTAAAAAAAATTATAAGAACTTGATAGTCAAGATAATAAAAATTGATAATTATTGTATGCTGATCTTGCCCCGCCTTACCTCTCTGAGCTCCTTCACCCCTATGCTCCGGCTCAGTGCCTCAGGTCAGCTGATCTGCTGCTCCTGGAGGTATCAAGGTCAAAACAGAAGCTCAGAGGGAATAGAGCTTTTTCAGTTGCTGCTCCTAAATTATGGAATGAGCCTCCCCTCCACATTAGACAAGCCTCCTCCCTGTCCAATTTTAAAACTCGTCTTAAAACCCATTTTTATTCCTTGGCTTCCAACCCTGCATGAGACTCTGCTCCTGTTTTAGTGTTTTATGGTTTGTTTTCATTTATTGTTTCTATTGTTTCTATTGTTTTTATTGTTTTATTATCCTGTGTTTTAATTGTTTTATGCCTGCGTTGTTTGTCTATTTATGTGCAGCACTCTGTTTGGGCTGTGGTCATTTTTAAAGTGCTTTATAAATAAAGTTGAGTTGAGTTGATCAGTTATAAGGTAAGTAAAATCCTAAATGATAATAATTGTAGCTGTGAAACAAATGAAAGTCGGATAAAAGACTAAATACTTTTTCAAAAACATGGGAAGTAGAGGTGATAAGAAGCATGTAAATGTCCAAATCATATATACTAGTAATGCAAGCAAGAACAAAAAAAACATTCCGAAAAATAATCATTGTGAACAGAATAGTAAACATTTTTTAGCACTAAAAGTGTTGATAGTTGTATCTATAAATAGAGACTTGGGGTCAAAGACAGAGCCTATTCAGTGATGTTTAATTAGCCCGCATGCTCTCACAGACAGATGTCAGCCTCTTTCAGCAGCGTTCAATAAAGAAGGCAGTGTGTGTAATTAAGCTTGAAGATTGTATTCATCACACCCTGTCCTGCCTTCATTTGTTTGAAGCTGCCTTAAAATATCCGTCACTCCTCATCCATCAATCCTGTAGCGCAGGGCACTTTGTTCCCTGTAATCACACTTCCTGTGATCTTTGATACTCGTTCACAGTATGAGCAGACATCATATTTTCTGGATTATGTTTCATACTGTCGCAGAAGAAACATTAAAACCCATCTAATACCCAGGCAGCATGTGCTTAATATTCTGCCAAAATGTATCTCAAAGCAGACGGCTATGAAATAATGTCTGTTCTTAAAAAATTTAAGCAAAATTGTTGGTGGTGGTGCAGCCTCCAGTCTTTTGATGTAGCAGACCGAGTCATTGGAAACCAGAAATCGTGACCTTTAGATCAAGAGACATGCAGTCAGTTGAAATTTGCAAGTATACTTCGGCGCAGAGTTTGAAATTCAATTAAATGTAAATGAGTGTCACTATACTCTATCTGACAACAAAGTCTCAACAAAGTACACAAGTGTGCAGCTGCAGTGTGTGAAAGTCAAGGTGAAAGCTGCATACATAAAGCACAAAGTAATGACCGTGCAGAGACAACACTATGGGCTGCAGACTGAGAGAGAGATTAGATGACAGCAGTGGAGCTGACAGCAGCATCCACGGGCCTCCTGTCGTCTGTCAGGACCAGGGTGTTAGAAAATGAAAGGTTCAGTTCAACCAGAAGCTCCTCCGTGGTAGTCTACATATTACTGAGAGTGGTCGAATGGCATCTTAAGAATGAAATCTGAATAAATCACAGACTTCACCTGCGGAGATCTTAATTTAGGATGTATAATCTCAGAAGCATGTCTGGAGATAAAGGTTTTCTCTTCCTGGAGACAGTGCTGCCCTAAATCTGCTGAGGACAATAGTGAAGGATTCCTAACAAGGAAAGGCTCAGGGCAAGAACAAAAGTTTCAAAAGGATTAAGCCAGATCAGGAAAGAATGAGAAACGAACAATTAGCTGAACTTCTGGGATTGAATGAGATGGAAGCAGAGGGACTTATGAATGCAGCAGGCCGTCTTTGAACCAGACGGTCAGGGTTCAAATTCCATTAACAGAATATAACATTGCTGCTAAGTGTCCTTGAATGACATGCTGAGATCAAGTTTTGCACACAGAGGGCTAAATGGAAACTTGGCACTGGATTCCTTTTAGTGATACTGTGTAGAGCAAAGGTGAAGGATATTCTATATTTCCACTACAGTCTTTTTTCCAGTGTAGATCCGCACCTGTCTTATACAAACAGACTTTCACTCAATCATGACTGTGAAGCTGTTCTATGGTACTCACAGAAATGTCCACAATCAGCAAGGCTTTCAGCCTAACATTGAGAAGCCAATTTAGTATTTTACAAGCGAACAGCCAAGCTAATGGATGCTTAGAAAATCAGCTTCAAGATTGCTTTTGGTCCTTTAAAGCCACAAAAACTGAAGCTGTGACAGTAGTTTTCTGCAGGCAGTGCGGTCGAGTCCATATAGGCGAACTGGGCAACTGTCTGGAGCAGCACTGTGGTAAAGGCAGCTTAATGTGGAACAACTACGGGCAAAATTACTATTTTCAATTCTGCCTATTTGGTATGGACACTTAGAAACATATCAGCCTGCTGTGTTAAACCCCTGCCCTCTAGGTCTCACAAGCCAATGGCAGCTCGGTCCACTGACACCAGCTTGGTTTGTCTCAGTGAGTGATCAAACATCATGTGAGGAGTGGGGTGGCGGGTGGCTGTGGCTCAGTGGGTAGAGTGGGTCATCTCTCAATCCAAAGGTTGGCTGTTCGATCCCAGTCACATACCAAAAGTGTCCTTAGGCAAGACACTGAACCCCAACTTGCTATAGCAGCCTCTACCTAGATGTGTGATTGTTGTGTGAGTGAGTGAACGTGATGTGTAGTCTAAAAGTGCTTTGAGTGGTCAGAAAGACTAGAAAAGCACTATTAAATACAAATCCATTAATATAGCTGCATGTCAGAGGGACCAAAGTTATCTGCATGTAAGTATAACAAAAATTCATGATACATTGATCCCAGTCAAGTTAGCAAAGACAACTCACCCAACCAAGATGCCAATGAGGGCTAGTTTCCAGAGGCTAGAAACTACTGTTGCAGCTTTTTACATTCTTCATATGCAGTTGTAAATAATGTCATGTTTTTTTTTTTTTAATGGATAGGACAGCTGAAGAGAGACAGGGAATATGGGGGGTAGAGAATGGGGGAGGACCATAGACTGTATAAATAATGGACATAGTATCCGTGACGTCACCCATCTGTTCCTGAGGGATGTTTTGAAGCCAATCGATGGCCGCAGCGATCATGGAAATGGGGAACTCAACCAGGCAGAGTGTGACGTAAAGAGGCAGAGTTTGAGCCTCCTAGCCAACAGCTATGTGTTCCTGTCCAGGAGTAAAGTCAGTCATGTCCTTAGTTGGGCAAAAACTCGTAATCTTAGTATCTTCTGAACCATCGCGTTAGAAAAAAGTTCACCCCCGTACAGTGTGTGCCGACAGAGAAATTAGCTGCATAGAGCCAAGCCTTGTTTTGAACCAAGGCTTTTTGAATGTGGTTTCCAGTGTTTCTGCAGCCAGCCTCAAGCGGATTCTTGATGAATTGCAGTTTATAACACTTCCGCATGGGCTTCATAGTCTGAGACGGGAGGTTGCCGCTTGGTGAGGACATGCAGTAAATGGTTGAGGCTGGTATCGAACATGCAACCTCTGCGATGAGGACCCTCTATACATGGGGCGCATGCTTACTCTGCTAGGCCAACGGCGCCCTGAAACAATGTCATGTTTACATCTGTGAGTCTTTACTTTGCATTACTGTTTCATAATTCAAGGAACGACTCAATAAGCGTTTGGTTTGTTTTTGTTTTGGATAAAAGAGTCCATCCTATTCCATGTCTTGTTTAAAATCTCAACAAAATGATGAAAGAAGAAAAAAATGACAGCAAAAGAACCCACCATGAGTTTAATGCTGCATAATGGTGCATAAACATAAAGCAATGAATATTTCCTCCCAATAATGAGATACAAAGTTTCAGAAAACTCCTTGTTTGCATAATACTTTGTAAATGTCCTCTTAAGTCCTCCCACTCAGTATAAATACGAAAAGAAAATTCACTCTCTTTTTGAAAGAGGCAGCACCGGAACAAACTCAACCTAAGTGGAAAGTAAATTAAAAACGTAAGAGACATGCTGTGGAACAAAAAGTCATTTATTTTCAGTGTAGGCAGAGATGAGGGTTGCTCAGTAGGAGAGGGATGATTAGCGGGGATGCTGTCATACAAATTATTGGTGCAAAATTAGTTTATTAAGGCTCTCTTTAGAGCACAATGCAGATTGACAGATTAGGATTATTGAACCAGTCATGGTGCCTGGTAATTTTCTCAATAATTGACTTTGGCTTATACAATTCAACACCTGAGTACATATAATTATGATCTTTTATCTTTGCGTGACTTCAGGAGTAAATTTACATATTAATCTGATTCTGATGCTGCTCTATTTAAAACTTTCAATGCTCCTGTCAGCCTGTCTGATCAGTTAAGCTCATAAACAGTGACTAACAGAGAGCTGTATGAAGAGCATGTGGAGTTTATCAGTTAATGAACGAGCCCATTGAGGCTGTACTCACTGTCACAGCTCTGCAGCTTCTTTTGTAAGCCTCTGCCATGTTAGTTTCCCTCTCCTCAGCTGCAGAATGGCAGCCATATCTAATTGGCCCATCTAATTTGCAGCTCTGCAAGTGTGCGTTAGTGTGTGTGTGTGTGTTTGTGTATGTACGTGTGTGCATATCTGTGTGCGCAGCATAGAAACCATCTGCTCACAGTGAGCTAGCATGAGTCACAGACCAGATCTGAGCCATGGCATCTGGGGTATGGCATCCACTCTCTCCACCCTGCGCCAATCCCGCACTGCTTTTTTTTTTTTTTCTCTTACATCCTCCCTTCCTCTTTCCCCCCCTGCTCATCTCTCCTCTCTGAATTTGCTTTTATCTCTGCGTCTCCCTTCAGCTGTCCATCTCCCCGTCACACATCTGCTCGGTTTCCCTTTTTCTGTCATTAGATTTCCCACCTTTATTTCATTATCAGCACACGGGAAGACGGATCAAGGTGATAATACTCTAATAATGCAAAGTTTGTTTTGCCAATTGAATTTCCATCATGGAGTCAGTTTGCCTTAAAGGTACAGGCTTCCTCTGCTGATTCTCCTTGCAGCTATGTAATAGAGTCTGTCAATCATAGTGGAATTAACAACACAGCCCCCCCTTGGTTTCTTACATACACACATGCCCTCTCTGTAATGTATATGCACATACACACATCCCTGTTAAACCTTTAGGGATATCAGTGATCGGGCTAAAAAGGAGGATTGGGTTAATAGCTAATCAATGACGTGAGGAGTAACCTATAGCCCCAAAGGTGCAAGACAAACACACACATTCTTGCATGCTTTCTTATGTGCAAACAGGCAGTACAAATCAATCAAGGCCATATAGCTCAATGTCACCTTGATTAGGGGTGTGCAAGTAATGATATTTCCATTTTAGATCTTTAGGATCCTTGAATTCCCAAGGATATTGGGGTTTTTTTTCTGGGGCGTTTTTGCCTTTAATTAGAGCGCTGTGACCAGGACCTGAGGCTCTGTTCACGGGTTCCAAGCTTTAACCACTGAGACAAACTGGCACCCCTTCTGGAGAATATCTTGAGGGCTAATAGTGTCACGGTTGAAGAAACGAGGAAGAGAACCAATGTGCAGATTCAAAATAAAAACAAAAACCAAGAGATAAATCAAAAACTACTTAAACTAAATACAGGGAACAGAAGAACACAGGGAACATAGGAATCACGGTCACAATCATCGAAGAAGTAACCAACACAGAAGGGAGGAAACACAGAGGCTGTTTTTTAAATGGCGTGCTACATACTACCTACGAATGCAGTGTGCAGTATGTATTGCATACTGCATACTGCTTTTGAATTTTGTAGGTAGTATGTCTGTTCTGTTTGATCTGTTTCGCAGTATGCCGGGCCAGGCGTAGCTTGGTTTCCGGTTTCAGAAAGCAGAAGTAAACAACGGCCAAGCTGATAGAGAAACTGCTTCTTTAGCATCACTTATGATTTAAAAAGTTGAGAAGTGGTTTCTATGGAATGTGTAATTTTCACAGCACCTAAAAACTGAGCACCCCCCTTCAAAAAAGAAGAAAAAAGAAAAAGCAGAACGTTATTGCTGTGCATCGTGGGAAACAGTACACGAGGGAGACTGGTCCGCTACATACTGAGAAATTTTCCCAAATCAGTACGACATCTGGGTAGTTTTAGCATACGGCAGATTTTGCTCTTGTTCACATACTGCATACTACATAGAAAATGTTGGCCAAATCAGTACGTACTAAACAGCCAGAGACTTAATACACACATAAGGTCAACTTCTAACAAACAGAATACACAGGGAGGAAACAAGACTGAAACACAAAGAACATCTAGAAAGTAACACGGGTAATCAAAAATCACAAAAGGGAAACTGAGACCAGACCAAAACATGACAGATAGTTTCCTAAGACTACAAAAATTTTGAAAGTTTTCATCTCTAACAAGGTGGATTTAGCTTAATGGTTAAGTTGCGCACCCATATGGCAGGAGGCCCGGGTTTGATTCCAGCCTACGACCCCTTTCTTGTCTGTCCTTCCACCATACTCTCTACTGGTTTCCTACCCTATCCACTTGAAGCCAATGTGGAAGTGTTAAAAACTGCAGTTTCTCGAGTGTCCGTTTGAGGGTGGCTCCAGAAACACCGAGAACCACATACACACCAATTCAAAAGAGGCGATCTTTACAGCAGAGATAAACATGTTTACAGCCTGGAACAAAAAACAAGTGCAGTCTGGATAGCTCATACTTGATTGGCACACACTGTATGGGCGGGGGGTGAATTTTTTCAGAATGCGGCAATTTCGAAGATATTAAGATTACAAGTTTTCTATTATGAGAGGCACAGCTGACTTGATTGACAGGCGGGAACACTGTAGCTGTTTGCGAGGAGGCTCAAAGCCCGCCTCTTTACCTTGACAGCAGTTAGGTTGTGTTGGCAATTGGCTTCAAAACAGATGGGTGACTCCAAGGATACTAAGTCCATTATTTATACAGTCTATGGTAAAAGCCCCAAAATATAACCTAAAAGACTTAAAAAGTTTATCCTTACAAGCTGTTACATACAAGACCATTTCTTAATCTTCTGCCTCCATCCCAGAACAGTGCAATCAGTTTTTATTGGAGCCGCTTTTATAGTGAAGAAATAGTCCCTCTGAAAACCATTTATATTCATCGGGTTGACCTGAGTAACTGGGACAATGTTTCTGGGAGGAGATTGTGCTGCTAAATTTTTTAGAAACATCATTTCTCAGAGCTGGGAGCACAGAAAACAGAATCCAGTTTATTACCATGTTATTGGAGCCCAGGCAGAAATGTCAGAGATTGATTTCTCAAAAAATGCAAAAATAAAACCATGAAGAAGTTCACGGCTTACTACACTATGTGACAAAATGTGTTTTGTATGTGTAATTTGGGTAAGCTAACCCTGTAACACTGTGATCATGAACTACTGCCTGCGAATAATATCACATTTCTCCAAGCTATTCCTTTTTTCTCTGCCTCTTATTTCTCCTCTTTACAGACACACATTTGCACATTCACAAACTCACACAAACTCACACATCTGCACGTCAGCCATTGATCAGAGCAGGTTAGCGGGCTGCGACAGAGGGGAGTGTAAACTCCAGGGATACTTCCACTAACCCACTTTACTCAAGAGCTGCGATTCCTTTCCTCCCCATTGCTCTATTCCTTAATGATTCCTCCTATCCTCCTATCCGTATCATCCAGTGCCCTAATGGAGTCTTGCTGATCAATGGAGAAAACGAGCAACTGAGCCTTTCTTTTCCTCCTCTCTGTTACAGAGCTGCAGTTTTCTAAGACTCCCCGGACATCTTTGATTGGAAGATGTGTCAGCACTCATCCGTCAATCTGTCTCTTCTGTTATCTGTGTTTGAACACCACGGAAGAGGGCAATGGCAGAAGAAAATCAGGCATGGCAAACAATCACCATGCATGCATCTTCCTTACATCTCTCAGCTGTGCATGGATGCAGAAATAAACACACACTATACACAGAAACAGCCCTCGGAAATAAGGAACTCCAGACTGTTCTCCGCTCGTATGGCTGCTACTTAACTTACAGGCCTCTTTGGTATTTTGCACGAATCACAACATCCGACTACAAATTGGTTTGTGCAGTCACTCAGAAACATGCACAATATTTCAAATTGTGCCTCGGGGTGCGGAAGGATTTCAAAATGCAATTATTTCTGGATAAAATTGATACAATCTAAAATTCAAATGAGGGATATGAGCTTCACTTGAATCAAAGTGTCACCCCTTATTTTACAGCTCATCTGAAATGCCTCTAGGACAATCAACAACATGCTTTTTGTATCATCTGGTTCCCAAACAATGAGTTTAAAACTGTGACTAATTCTATGCATTTGTCCTGTTTCACTCAGAGTGATGTTATTTGAGGAGAACAATCTGATAACACGAGTGCACAACGACTAAACCCAGGTCAAGACTGATTTTAAACTTAGTTTTAAAGCTTGACAGAAAAGTTTTTGTGTCCTTGATTTTGTAGAGAAAGGTGACACAAAAAAAAAAACGTCAGACAATCCCACGGTTAAAGCTCAATCAGTGCTCCTCACACACCGGGAGAGAAGGAGCGGGATCCACCATCAAGCCCACTCTACTCCACCCAGGTTCAAACAGAGCTGAGAGTTCAAACGCCTCACAGCCAAAGGTCACAAGCGCCACGCAGAGTCAAAAGTGAAAGTAAAATGTTCCTGCTTTTCCCTCCTGCCGAACACACACACACACACGCTCACATGCTCACATACATACATACGCACTCACACTGAGAAATGAACATCAAAGGCTCTTAATCTTTAGCCTCTCATGTCTATCACCCTTGATTCCATTTTGGTCTCCCGGTGCGCTGAGTAGCAGCAGGAAGAGGAACATTCAGCTGCAGGCGCTACTTTAAAAACTTCTGCTGCCAGGTGTGTGTGAGCTGTGTGAGGCTGTTTGTGTTTACAGGGGAACATTCTTAAAGATGGGAAAATGCCTACAGAGATTCAGAGTTTATAGATTGCTGGAATAAAAGTGCACATTAATATTGACACCTGCTTTAATAAATGATGCATGTTCAAGCTTAGTTATTTAGTGTATAGATATCTTAGTAAGAATGAAGCTGGGATCTCTGACTCTCATTTAAATGATTCCTGGTTTTGATGTGTGCACTGTACTTTCTAAAAGAAGATCAGTAAAGGGAGGGGTAAGTTCAATAATGTTTATTTTATTGCATTTGTTTCTTGCGACAAACTAAAGATAGCTGCAAGCAACCAGGTGCCATGGAAACCTTGTTTTTCAGCTCATTTCCCATTCCAATATATATACTGAATTTCTTTTTACATTTTGACTTCACGGACCAACTTTGTATGCTGGAGGGAGGAATCACCTTGAAATGATGGCTTCAGTGACTCAAATTTGAAGGTTTACAGACATTCAGTTTGAGGGACGGGTTCAAAATCAGGCAGGGGGCTGAAAAAGGTGTTGTAGTGGAACTGGAAAAATAAGAACGATGATCAGAGAGGAAGATTTTTCAGCATGGATTAATTTGCTGAGTGCTTTCTTGATGAATTGGGTGTTGAGGTTTGGTCTCTTAAGAATGAAAAATCATAATTTCCACAAGCTCCAGTTGATGCCCTCACGTGGCTTGAATATCGAGGGCTTGAATATCATTACAAATATTCAGTTTAATAACATAGAAGATAAAAAGAAGGAAAAGCAAATACCCAGATTAATTTTGTGCCAATCATTAAAGCAAATGTTATTTCAGCTGTTTGGCAAGCTGACATTTCAACACTTGGTCCACACCAAATGGCAACCTCCAGCTGCGAGAATTGAAGCCAATGCAGAAGTGTTAAAAACTGCAGTTAGTTCATAGTGTCCACTTGAGGCTGACTCTAGAAGTACTGGAAACCACATACACACAAATTCAAAAAAGACGATCTTTACAGCAGAAATAAACATGTTTACAGCCTGGTTCAAAAAATGAGTGTCTGAATAGCTCACTTCTCTATCACACACACTCTACGGGGGTCAATTTTTTCATAACGCAGCAATTTCAAAGATATTAAGATTACAAGTTTTCCATTATGAGAGGCACAGCTGACTTGATTGAAAGGCTGGAACACTGTAGCTGTTGGCGAGGAGGCTCAAAGCCCGCCTCTTTACATCACCCTAGCTTGAGTTTAGCATTACCAATATGGCTCCCACTGACGATTGGCTTCAAAACAGCGCTCCAGAAACAGATGGGTGACGTCACGGATACTACATCCAATATTTATTCTATTGTCAATACCCACAATGCAATTAAGGCATCACTCATTGATTAACCTTCCTGTTATGTTACCTATGATAACCTTTTTAAACTCTATGCCTTCCAAACCAGCAAAATGCAGCATAATATGGGCAGCATGTGACAGAAGAGGTGTTGTGTTAATTTATTAACATCACTTCATAAAAAAAAAGAAATTCAAAATGTAAAATAAAATAAACAAAAATCTGTCATGTAAAACTATTGTATTTATATTTAGAGCTTTCCAATGTACATTAAAAAAAGTATTAACATTAATTTGAATGAAAAATTTGTGAGTTATCCTCATTGATGCATGATCTGTGAGAATTAAAGAACACCAATGGACTAAATCTTGATTTATAAGGTTAGTAATGGAGTTAAAAATTAGATTTTAAAAAATGTTTATTGAGATTTTTTGGGGTTCTGGCACTTTTGGATAATTGAATATGCCTCGGGTCAAATTGACCCAGGAATATTATTGCTGTTCCAGAGAAACAAACATAACGGGAGAGTTAAACAAAGGCACCAATCAATAACAGTTTAGATTAAAAAGAACCACTGGAAATTGAATTGCAAGAAAAGGTTTCTCTGAAACAGGTAAGGCAGAGTCGTCTTCAAAATGAAAAGCTTCATGCCACTTTTCTTAAACGAACACATACTCCTCCGGAGACCCCCGGGTACTCCTCTATTTCTCTTCCAGAGCAGATGAAAAGGTGCCTCCCCCACATTTTACCACATACTTTGTATTCATTTTGCACCAATGAGAAGAAGAAGAGCGAGAGAAGGAGAAAGGAGGGATGGAAACAGTCCAAGTCCAAAAAAAGAGGGGGACGAGAGAAAGGAGTGATGACATAACAGGGGGGCCTGATGTGCGTGAGAGCGGGGGGGTGCTTACGTCAACTGTAACTGGGAGAAGAACCAGCGTTCTCTATGTAGGTCACATTAAAAACACATGCAGCTACCACGAATTCAGCCAACTAACAGACCAGCCTGCCAAACAGCATTGAGATGTAACTGTGAAGTCCACCTTTAGTTCTCTCTGAGTGGGAAAAAATTAAAACTGTGGACACTTTACAGTCATCCCTGAGAATGCTGCGCGAATATGCAGCACAGACCTAGTTTAGAGCCTGCTAAATTACTGATGAGTCTGGGGAGGGACATCATGTGCTCTGTTTGTTTTACATACATCCAAGACACAAAAATTGGTACGAAGCTGTCAAACGGTAATATTCTACTTTTCCAAAGACACAGCTAACACTCTGGATTGTTATATAATACTGTTTGGCAGCATATCTCCCTCTGTATTGGGCATTTGAATCATCATCCTCATGCAAATGAAGTGATCAGTGATAGTGTCACAAAGTCCTGACCTCTAGCCTTTGGGATTTTGATTTTAATTACCTGAAATTAGTTCCATGATTTGGATTAATCACATGTGACACATGCAAAAACAAAACTCATCATTGCACAAACAATGACACAATGTAACACCAAACTATTATGATTTTAAAGCATCCTTTTTATTTTATCACATACTCTAAATATGGGCTAAAAGCTGCAGCTCTACTCGTGTTGTTGACCTGCACCATGCATGAGTATGAGACTAAAGAGTGCAGAACACACTGAGTGAGGAGGAGCTCAGGAAGAGAAAGTAAACTGTAACATAATGAATGTGGGAGGGTTCTGTTTATGCAAACTATATTCATGAGGGGGATTCATAGAAGGAGGCAGTAAAGGCTGCATGATGATGATAATAGTGCACTCATGATGTGGTGATAAATTAAGTGTTTTTGAAAGCACCAGCAAGATTAACAAAAGCATAGGAGTGTGTGTGAAGTCAAAGGAGACAGGTAATAAATGACACATGCAGGACAAACTAAACATAGAGTGAGAAGCAGATCTCACACATGGTGTCAACACGTCTGTGATGTGTGGACTCACGGTGAGCTGTCCTGCAGGGGTCGCTCTGTGTGCTGTCGGCCGAGTGAGCCGAGGACACGGAGGAGACGCTGGAGCTCCTGACGAATCCGAAGGCTGCCAGGCGACTGGTCGGGAGGCGGGTGGAGCTGAAGCCCGGGGGACGCAGACCTGACTGGCTTGTTTTGGGAAGCAGAGACCTGGAGGCGGCAGTGGCCTGGGGCTGAGCTGCTGCTGTGGCTGGAGCAGGAGCAGGAGCATTGTTGGTAAAAACTTCATCTGTTAAAAAGGAACAAAATGGAGAGTGTTTTTTTTTTTAGCTAAACTGACAGCACTGCAAGAATTATGTGTGTGTGTTTTAGTGAATACTGTAAACTCATTAACCCTGACATACCACCAAAATGCAGAGAAATCAGCATGATGTGATGAATCATTCAGCATCCTGTGTTGACTAAGCTCTCAGTGGGCACCGGTAAGTTTTTCGGTGTTATGACTCCGACTGCTACAGCAAGCAAATATAATAACGATACACACAACAAGCTGCTAACAGCTGCCTTTGCTCTGGCCTTGTTTCAGGCTGGGCTAGCAGCCAGCGCTTTCTCTAATGTCAACACTGTTAGGACGTCCAGTATGACACCTATAATTCAGGACATACAGTAGATGATAAATCCATCCAATGCTTACATGCGCTAGCTTATTATTCAGTTCACGTAATGACAGTAATTACTCATTATAAAAGGCCTTACAGTGATTTGTAACTGGGGCAGAGACAACCCTGTTTTCTGGACTTTGTGGAAGAAAAGAGGACTAAATTGAAACCGAGAGAGGAAAATGAAAGGAAGAGAAAGCACTTTACAGAGAAAGAGAAAGAGAAGACATGAAATCAGTGAGAGAAAAGAGGGGATAAAAAAGTAATCATAGCCCCATAGTGGCAGCTATTGTCGGTGAGCAATGGGGAGAAATCCCCCTTCTCAGTAATCTATGGTTTCCAACAGCAAAACAGATGAAATGTGCAGGCATGAACAACCACGGCTGCACACACACACACATGCACACAGTGGGCACTGGGCAAAATCCCCAGGACCCAGACCCATCTTGACTACCCCTGCCTGCGGTAAAAGGTTTAGATCCTGGGCAGAAGAAGAGCATTATCCCCTGCTGGCTGCAGAGATAAGATAGACAGACCTCCTTTTTCTTTCTATTTAGCACAGCTGTGTTTCAGCCCCTGCTACAGGGTAAGAACCACAACAACACAAAAGGACAACACAACTCTGAGAAGGAGAACACAAGCTCTGCAGGAGGAGGGAAACAAAGAGGGAGAAAAGTGTCCTGTGTTACTTCCTTTTTGTATCTACAACATCGCTGTTCACATTCATCACCTCCTTCCTCCATCCTGGATATCTGTCTGTCTGCCACCAGATCTGTTTATCAGCTTGGAGCTTGCCGCCTCTTAAATGTGAAGGTCAAGCGAACTCTGGATCATTAAAATCAAATGTCCTCATTTCCACCCTGCACACCAACCCTTTTCAAATCGCCCCCTCTGAGATAGGAGGCCGAGGAGTGAGCCTGATAAACATCCACTTTAGCCCGGAAATCACAGACCTCTGCTCCTGCTAAATGAAAACACACAGAATAAATAAGAGATAGAATTATTTATACGACTTTGACCGTCCTTTCCGGCTATGTATCCATCTTTTCTGTTCTCTAAGCTCTGCAATCACATATTCTAGCTGTTTTTTCTGTGTTTCTGTCACGTCCTCTTTCCACAAATTAAACCTGCAACCCAGAAAAACACTTGACAACAAAGTTCCTCTCAAACAGAACCTAAATAGGACAGTGTGAACATGAAAATGCTTCATAAATCATTAAACCGTTGGTTCTCTCCTGCCTTTGCATTTCTTTTCCTTGTAGCTATTGGAAATATTTGAATAAAAACACTTGACTCTGCCTGTAGGTTAAAAACACCGCCTTTAGTTTCTTCACAACCCCCTGCAAAATGAAAACAACTTAGACCTCCATCTGCTTTCATCCTTGGAACGAGCACCCTGACTGGAAATTAATTATGTAAAGTGGGCAGAGAAAAGTCAATGGGACAGGCGGCTCAGACAAGCACTGTAATGACCAACCGATTTTTAATTGCAGTCCAAGGTTGAGCTGCAACAACTTGCATGGATTTCCTCCACAAAGCGTTAAATTGCAGGTTATTAAATGTGATACCCGAGTGCATTGCAATCTCTGCAGAACCACTCAGGGAAATCACAGGGGTGTAAAGGAAGACAGGATGAGAGCCTCAATATGCAGAAGTTACTGCAGCTTCAACACAAACGTCCTGTGCTGTAGGTGGATGAACCCCATTACCATTATGATTCAGAGTTTCAAGCCTACACAGTGATTATGTGAGTAGTTAGGGTACTTTGACTATTCAACAATAGCTGCACGGAATAATTACTGTAATATGTGTGTGCAAGATAAGAAGGATTCTCTGTCATAAAAGCCTTTACAATTAACTGATGACAGGGAAATAATGTGCTTATTTGCACATTAGTAAGGGTTGTGGCTCAGATTCGCCCAAAGAAGGGATGAAAACAGCAACAACAAAATTAGATTAATTACTAAGCTTCTATACACAAGAACAGACACTGATACGCACAATGCTGACTAATGCTACAAATACACTTTATTTTGTAATTTAGCTGCTGTTTATCCATGCAGTGTGCAGCGCAGCATGCAGCAGAGATGATTCCAGCAGGAAGACACTGACATAACTTAAACGTTAATTGCTTTGCACTTCAAAGCTTGTAAAACCCTGGAGGTCCACGCACGCACACACATTGACACAACATACATATGTATTAATAGGGATTACGATAAGGAAGCTTGGCACATCATAACAGTGTGCCGATCAATTCCATACGTGCAGTTTTTGCTTATGTGTGAGAGGGCAGATCAAATATGCATGGATGTGATAAATGGCATGGCCTTCCAGCTGTGTGCGGAATGATGAGCAATTTTCATACTTCGGTATTCCTGCGACAGTCGAGCTGTGAGATGGTATCTGAATCATCTGAATAAGAAATTAGCCGTACGTGGGGAAAAAAAGTATGAGCAAGCGGTTATTTATTTATTTTGTTTTGTAGATTGCAGCCTTCTGGCGCAGAAAAAGTCCCCTCAGAGTATTTCTTAAAGCCCTCCAATCAGAGTGCGAATCTCAGGGAATTCATTTTAATGAGCTGCCTTCATCTCGTGCCAATTTGAGGGGAAATAGTCCCACCACAGCACAGGAGAAGAAAGATAAGGTAGCTCTCTAGTGTGTCAGGTTTTGGGCTGCTGAAACACATTCTGACACGTAACGCAGCTCAAAAAGATTCCATCTGCATCTGCTGTTTCTACAAACCTGCACACAAAAAAACAGTGTTTGGAGATGTTTCGTACCTGTGTTATCTTGGCTTTTCTGACTCGTTGCTGGGATGACAGGCTGGACAGGCTGGCTGAAGACCAGGGTTGACCTCTGAGGCTGGCCAGCTCCTCTGCCTTTCGCTGACCCTGAAGCCGTCCTGTTGACAGCTCCCAGACCCAGACGTAGACCTCGGCCAGAGCGCAAGAGACTGCCGCTTCCTCCAGCCTGAGCGGCTGTACGAGCCAGTAATGCCTCCTCAGCAGTGCTCCCTTTAAGACTGGAAGATCTGGCCACCTAGATTTTTAAATAAAGACATTAAGGTCAAAAACACAATCAACAATTTGTCTCAATAATTACAGAATTCTGAAGCATACATAATCTTAAATTCCAGGGCCTTATTTCAGTGAGGGCTGAATTGACATTTAAAGCTGATGTTGGTAGTCACAGAGTAAAAATCTTTTCAGAGGGACTTTGAATGTCAACACTATCCCTCCCTTCCAGATTTCCTCTTAGCCCCCCCAACACAGATTGGTGCGCGCAATCATGACAGTGCCGGACTCATAACCAATTAGAGGATGTAGTAGGGGCAGCCCCTTAACCAATCAGAATGGAGGATTGAAGATTAGCTATGATTGGTCCGTCATAACGGGAACGAGGGGAATAATAACATTGCTTGATACAAAGGCATTGGAAAATGCAAAGATTTTCGCAGTAGTCTCAAATTACTTAACTTATCAATGAGTACCAATGGGCATTATGACCTTTTCTCCAAACCCAGCAGAAAAAAAGTCAAATTTTTTACACCATTCCTACCAACAGCAGCTTTAATCCTCCTATTTCATTTAGTAAATCAAATGTACCTCACACTTTCAAGTAAAAATGTGTGCAAGAGCAAACTTTAGCTGCTGAGACGTACATAATATTATATCATACATTTGATCTTTAACATGGATGATGACTGATTACATGAATTCATACCACAAACTATCATAGTCTCGTGATGACTGCGGTGTCCACAAATCAGATGTATGCTGTGATTATAGACACTGAACTTTATGCTGAAACATATATCAGATCTGACAAAATGTAACATGCAGTTAACCTGAATGGCTGAGAAACAGACAAAGGAACTGTTAAGAATCAGCAGCATAGATCAGGAGCAAGATCTGTCTCACAGACAAAATGCTAATGTAGGTACATGCAGTGACATATAGAGCATGGAGACTCATACTGCCCCTGTGGGCTTTGTATTTCAAAATGCATTAACTATTTATTTCCACATGCTGGTCTTTGACGCTGTATGAATATGAATGCAGAATGAAGCTATTTAATCAGAATCAATAAGGGATGATTTTAAAGTGATAATGAGCAGCTCGTGTGATAGTGGGATTAAAATGCGTCACATGTGGGATCAATTATATATGGTTTACTGTAGCATAGAAATCATATGCATCAACCAGGAAAACTGTTGTGCAGAGTCAACAAATACAACAAAGGATATTTTTCTCTGTTCTTATTATAAATGACATAAAGCATGTAATTATGAGACTATCTCTTTGGCTAATTAATATGTGAGCCTTTATTAAAAATAGATGTCGCTACTGTACTGTACTGTTTGTGTGAATTTGCTGTGGTATGCAATTGAGGGGGCTGAAGCTTCCCTGCACAATGTTGCAAGCTCAGGCCAGGACCCTGCAAGGACCCAGCGTGTTAGTTCTCTGCCATCAGTGTGAGTCTTTGCATGAATGGATAGAAGCAGGGCAAAAACCTTGCAAAGCGCTTTGAATGTAAACGCAGTCATATTGATTGTGTTGGATCCTGGTATTATAGAAAGTCCTTTGTGGACAAAGCACAATCCCAAGCTACTGTGTAAATACTTCACATAATCTCTGTGTGTACAGATTCATATCAATACAGAGTTTGAAGGCGAGGGAAGAGATTTTTTGGTGTCTGGCTTCCCATTTTAGAACAATAGTATTACTCACTCACATTTTTGTGGGCCTTGGTTAGATGCTGAAAAAATGTGCATGTGAAGAGCAAAAGAGGAATAGCACCCCAACCAAATCACATCAACTACCATCAGAAAAAAATGTACCTTGTTATTCCCTATATCAGATATCAGTGTATAGGTCTTGATATTAGCAAGGTTTGAGACGCTGTTGTTCAGTTTTTGCGTCTCAAACTGTGACATGGACTGACAAGCACACATTTGCCTGTCCCATTGAAAGTTACTAACCATAGACCTTTCTGGAGTCCCTGAGCTCCCTTGTCTTGTACAGTAGGTCCCTCTAAGCTGCTGTAGGCATCCTCCTGCTGCGGACGTTCTGGACTCCAGCCGATACGGACGTGCTGGACTCCAGCGGTAACAGCTTCTACTACTCGTCTCATCACTATCACCTCTCTCTCTTACTCCCCTCTATCCCTCTTTCAAGACCCAACTCGATGGAGGCATGATGGCTGTCTAACATGAGTCTGGTTCTGCCTGAGGTTTCTGCCTGTTAAAAGGAAGTTTTTCCTCGCCACTGTAACTAGCTAAATACTGCGATGTGCAATGCTCATGGTGGATTAAGGTGGGGTCAGACTGAGTCTTACCCTGTCTTTAAGTTGGGTCTCTGTTCATAATTTGACATAGTGTGGTCTAGACCTCCTTTGTTTGTGAAAGCGTCTTGAGGTAACGCTTGTTGTGATTTGGCGCTATACAAATAAAGATTGATTGATTGATTGATTTGGAAATGAAGGATAAAGGATTCCAGAAATCCTTTGTAGCTTTTCTGAGTAATTCTTAGCTTTCTCGGAGCCCAGAAAAAGTAGCTATCACTCCTGGTGGCTGTGTTGTGAGGTGATAATTGATGCATTTGGCGATTGCAGAAACCTTAAATTTGAAATTTTATGCAATCACTGTATATAATACTCACCTCTGTTGGTGCCCCGTAGAAGTTGTCCCCTTTGCTTCCCAATTTTGGAGGTGCAGTGTGACTGTGTGTGTGTCCAGGAGCCCGTATGCTCCTGCTCAGCACTCCTGATGGGAAGATGTTAGTCTGCATCTCTTGGCGATACTTGTCGTACAGCAGATTGGAGGCACTGAGTACAGGGGCTCCTCTGATTTCTGCATCAGGCTTGGAGGGGTCTTTTGTGGTGTCTTTGAAGGAAGTGGGTGTCTGTCCATGAGTGTATGCTGAGAGTCTGGATGGTAGAGAGGATACCTGATAAGGTCCATCAGCAGCCTGGGGTTTAAACTGAGGATTCTTACGGACATAGGTGATGATCTTAGGCCGAACTCCTTTAGGTTTGAGTTTAGGAGATGGGGAGCTCTCTTTGGGGCTTGAGCTCTGCTGGTTGTTTGGAGGCGCTTTGGGGATTCCACTTGTGCTTATGTTGGTTTTGACTGGTGCTCTCATGCAACTGTTGCCATAGCCCTGAGCTGATGTTGTTACAGCAGGGTTGCATCCTGGGATGTGCCGAACGACTCCAGGGACACTCCTGGAAACGAGGTACATGGAGGCTTGCCTGCGTGGTGAACCCTGGGGTGTCCTGAGAGGGGAGTGTGGAGGAGTAGATGACCTGGAATCAACCCCTGTCCTATTGGGACTGGAGCAATTCCTCCTGTATGTAAGCTGAGTCTGGGGTCTCTTGTCCATAGTGGAGGGATTGGAAGGACTTGAGTTGCGCCACACAGTTGCTGCTGGCTGCTTTTCTACAGGACGAGCCTCCCTCTGGACTGCCTGGATGGGCTGTCTAGACTGTGCGACTAAAGCTGCATTGTAGAGGGAGGAGTAATCTGATGGTTCACGTAAAGAGGTTTTTGTAAACTTTCTGTTAGACCCACTACTGTGTGAATCTAGAGAAGGGATTTGGGAATAAGACTGCCCGATTTCAGCCTGTTGAGTATAGGGCTCTGCCAAGTTCTTTGCTCTACTTGTCTCTGTCTGACAAAGAGGTCTGACGAGCTGCTGCCGTCTTGGTGGCATCACCCTCTCCTCAAATCCAGCCTTCCTTCTCTGGCCCAGCCCATCCGTAGATGATCCATTTCTGTGCTGACTTTCTTCCTCCTGTCTTCGATCATGGCTGTAGTATTGAGGAATGCGAGGCTTCTCCTGAGGATGCGATGGTGGGGAGGTCTGGTTGGCATCTACAGGGGCTGCCCTTCTTCTGTTCTGGGCTGAGGTAGTGTTGTTTGTGTAGGGATAAAGGTTGGTCTTTGAGTTGGACAGAGAGATGAGAGAATGAGCTTCTCCGCTGGTATCAAGCGCACTTGATAAACTCCCGCTGAGGTTGACAGCAGTCAAACTTGGGACGAACACATTTGTCTCTGACTTGGACTCCTTCAAACCTCCCTTCCGTCTCTCCCTGTCTGCTGCTCTGCCTGACCTGGTGTCTTTTCTCTCTGTTGAGCCTGTCACACATGTGTCTAGCTCTTCAGTGCTATGACAGGCAATCCTTCTCTGCACCTCTCTGCCCCTCTGTATTCTACTCTCCACTTTGTTGCTGTCATTGTCATTCCTTCTCCCTCCGACTGAGGCAGAGCTGGCAGTTGAGCTTGAAGATATGGACATGGGACCCTCATCTTTTCCATCTCTTAAACTTCTGTCATCATCCTCCTCATCCTGATCTCTGTTTCCCAAGTATGCATGTATCTCCTGACACTCTAAAACTTCAAACTCTCTCAGCTGAGGCTCCATACAATGCTGCTCAGAGCCCCAGATCACCAACTTGTCTGGGGAGTCAGTCTGAGAGACCAGAGGAGGAATGGAACTTGTGCTGTACGCGGTGTCCTCCATCAGTCCTCTCTCTCCTTGATCATCAACAGAGGATAATCTATTGGCATTATCATCCCCGTGGGGGAACTGGATTTGGGCTTTGTTGCCAATCTTCTCTCCTCTTTCAACATTGACCCTTATGCCCTGGAAACCAGCTGGGACACTCATGTCGGATCGATTCTGTTGGATGGCTCAAATACACCTGCAGGGTTCTGAGGCCATCTATGGACTTAGAAATGTTTCCTCTCTCCACTTCTCTCCACTTCTGGGTCTGTATGAAAGAGGCCCTTCAGCTGATCAGTCCAAGGACGAAATGTCATCTCATAAAATCTTTTCCACTTCAGCTCCCCACTTATGTTGCATTAACCGTGAGTTAACACAGATGTCTTTTATGGTTCTGGGAGATGGAGGTGTGTTCAATCTGAAATAGAGAGAAGGAAACTGTTAGACAAAGGGACAGTCTAAAGAACCCATTCCACGTTATGTTTTTCCCCCCATAGAGCCTCTTCATTTCGTACTCTTTGTCTTGTTGTGACTCGCACCAGTGCATGGCCGAACTTCCTTTTGGGATGAATAGAAACTGGGGGTGTAATAGGATGTCAAAGATGTGGCAGCTTGTTTCTATTCAAAAGGGCTTTTGTTTGCATCTTGTATCAAAACATTTAACATGAAATTATTTTTGTATTTGTGTTAAATGTGATTTGCCCCTTGGTTAAATGGACGTTAAGAATTCTAATGTTGTTATAACCGGCCAGGGAAAAACAGTATTTATTATAGGAAAGCTATGATCAAATTATGATAGATTCAGGGGCAAAAGCAGAAGAGATTAGTGGGGAGTGAAGTGGAGGATAGCAGAGGGAACTGTCTGCTTGTGTATAAGTGGAGGATTCACCCCCGGGATGTCTAAAAAGACAGGCGAGAAGGAAGAGATGAAGGATGCGAAGTGTTTTGTAATGAGAGTTTTTTCTCAAGAGACATTGGAAAATAGAAGGCAGAATGAGGATAAGGGGGGAAACATCTGCAGTGTAAGTATGTTCAGTGTTGGCTTTATAGAATAAACAAAACAAGCAAACAGTGCCTCTGCTCACTTAATATCACCGGGTAGAATGATCCAGCAGGGCTCGAAAAACAATGATGCAACACTGAAGCAGCTGGGCCGAGTACAAAAGGGATTTTTTAACCTGGTGTTACTGCAATGGTGGTCAAATCACTGGTAGTCATGGGAAGAATGACACAACAGTGGTGAAGTAACCAAACAGGAAAAATGTATGACACAGACAATGTTTTAAGAGTGCAATACTATGCTCAAGTGCAGACATGTTCCCAACACCAAAACTGTAAATTATGTGTGAGTGCTGTAATAGGCGAGGAGTAAGAACACCAGCTCTAGAGGGATTAATCCATACTGTAGGTCTTATCACTACAGGAGGGTTAACACTCTTCTCTCAACATGTCCTCTCCAACATGCCATATGGCTGATTGAGCCAATGCCACAGTTCGATCGCACACAGCAAACCGCACATTCTGCTACATGTGAAAGTAGCATCCTGTGGGTTGTAGAGAAAAGTGAGATTAAAAATTATCCTCTGGATAGAATCCACTCCAACTATTCCAACACCAGCTATGTTGTGTCATGTGAAGTCAGCAGATAAGCAGAAGGCAGGGAGGGCAAATATCTTGCAGCCGTGTCAAAACCATGTCAGTGCAGGATGGTTTTATCACAGTGGTCTAAAAAATATAAACCAACAAACAGCCTCACACAGGAGAAAAATCCCAGAAAAGCCTCAACATGAAATGACTGTTTTGTTTGTGCTCTCAGGGGAAACACTTTAAAATTCTCTTTTACTTCAATCGCTTCATAATTATGCAAGAGCTCTAAGAGGAATTAGAAGCATTAAAAACAGAATATTAATCCACTCAGTTTCATTTTACCAGCAAGTACATTTTCATTTGCTTGCACATTTGTATAACTAAGCTTACTTCCTTCATGATACACAAAACTCCTGTATACTGAAGTAACATTTCAGCCATACTTTATCAGACATTGTTTGAAGTCATCCGTCTGTGTAGGCAGTAGTGAATGTTGTATATTTAGATTAGAGGATCATTATGTAGTCAAATATGTGTCTCCAAACCATCACACTGAATATTTGAGTGGTTTCCAAAGTTCAAATACAACTCCCACCCTCTAATTATAAGTGCAGCGGGGGAGTGTGTTCTCATTAGCAGGTGCCTTCTCAGAGTGTCCTGTGGCAGTGATATCAGTGAACTGAGTGAACCACTTAGACAGCAGCTTTTACTGCCTCTGGCACATCTGATGCTGCTCCAAATCAGTGTGTGGAGCTACATTTTGCCCAAATGCACTGCGAGGGGAAACATTCAAGGATTTGATTTGTATTCCTGAAGGTCGCCTTGAAAGTAAAATATTATACTTTCCTTCAGATTTTCCTTAAAAAAAAATAAAAATTTCACTGCATATGGGACTTTGTAACATTATAGAAGGTTGCTTCACTTGATACTGAAACCTTCGCTTTGTAGCCAAATATTAAAACTTACACACGTCATATCTCACTCACCACTCATACAAAAAGGATCATATTCTGATCAGGAAATAAGAAAACCCTGCAGGTTAACATCTCTCCCAGACCAGACTGGTCAGATTGCGCCCATTGGGAAGATATCTAACTCCAATCAAGACCGGTGGTGTATCCCACTTATTATTCAGATCAATATAAACACTTGATCTGATCATTTCTTCCTGGTTGGGTAAAATTATTATTGCTGCATGTGTCTGCCAAACGTTGAATGATGAATTTCGTGATGTGCTGCTTTGTTGAAAAAGCTGCCATATCATGATTGGGTTGCAGCAATTTGGCAATTGGTGCTGCCAAACAACAATGTATCATCAAATTACTTAATATTACACAACTGCTTAATCTATTTGCAATTTTCAGAGTGTGAGGAGCATGTTGTGACACTGCAATACAAAACCTTTCCTAAGGACTTCAGGAGGAAAGTATCTCAACAGACTAATATCCACGTAATAGTCCTAGCAATGATTTTGATCGGTTAGAAGAAATATATATCAAGCATAGTTTTAGGAACATATACGGAACATATACATATATATATATATTTATATATATATATATATATATTGGGGCATTTTTGACTTTATTGGATAGGAAATTGGATAGAAAATTAATTCTTAATTATAGAATGGATTTTAAGATTTTAATGTTTGTTTTTAAGTCACAAAATGGTCTGGCACCTCAGTACATCAACGCCCCCTCCAGAGCACTGAGGTCTGCCGATCAGATGTGTCTCATCGTGTCAAAAAGCCGACAAAAGACGAGGGTTGACTGAGCTTCTTCAGTGGTAGCTCCTAAACTGTTGAATGAGATACCCACCCAAGTCAAAATGCCCCCCACCCCGGATACTTTTAAATCACGTCTTAAAGCAAATTTTTACTCCTTTGCTTTTAATACAGCATGAGAGTTTGTGTTGGTCTCTGTTTGTCTTTTAATGTACTGTATTTTAAATTTTACTATTATTTATTTCTACTGTGGGTATTTGTTGTGCAGCACTTTGGTAACCTTGTTGTTTTTAAAATGTGCTGTATAAATAAAATGGATTGGATTGGATAGTAAAGCTGGAGAGAGAGACAGGTAATGTGGGGTGAAGCAAATGGTAGAGGCCAGGAGTCAAACCTGCAACCGCTACAATCAGGACAATAGCCTCTCTAAATGGGGCGCGCTTAGACTGCGAGGCCAACGGCGCCCCAGGAACAGATATTTTTTAATCGGGTAATTTTCTGTTTGAGATTAGAGATTGCTCAGAGACAGAGGGAAACATTCAGTGTGGTAGACAAATAGACAAACAACATGTAGGATAATCCAAACACTGCCTTCCTCTGTGCACACAGTTAATATTTACCCCTCACTGGTGCACACAATCAAATAATTAGCTAATTAGAAAGAACACATACAGACAGAATTCAAAGAGGCAGACGTGGAGAGGGATGGGAGGGAGAGAAAGAGACAGTGAGTTGCAGAGAGAGAGAGAATTCTCCGAGAGGACATGGTGGCAGATCGATTACGGCACTGATGGAGTGCTGGGGGTTGTGCTGATGACAGCAGTCTTGGGAGGCTGAGCGCTAAGCTTGGTCACAGTGGCTGAACCAGAATAAGCTGCACATCACCTCACAGCCTGGCAGACAAAACTAATCTGGGAAAGAAGAAACCCTAAACATGGTACAACAGAGAACAAAAAGAACCTGCCTGACAGTGAATTTAAAAAAAGACCAGTTGTGATGATAAAAGGCATTATAAATTAGGTGTATCCTGGTTTGCTTCAGGAGCCAAGCGTTTGTGGAAAGGAACTTGACAGGTTTTCCCTGCTGTCGCACTCCCTTACGCTGATGACATACCGCTAAAAGTAGAGAGAATCACTTGAGTGGTTGAAGCTGGGCTGGTGTTGGTGAGGGGCTGAATTGAAGTTCCCTATGACTGGAACATGAATTATGCAATTACAAAGGTAACAAATGTGAGGAAACATCTTTGATCTTTCTCTTTGAGCAGTAGAAACACTGCGAATAGAGAGTACACACACTGGGAGAGGTTTGGGCTTTATGATAGTGTTGTGATCATGAATATTATTTCTGTCCAAGCTTTAACATAAATAGGGATAGGTCCAACTGTTTGTATACATTTCTTAAACATGAAAACTCTTAACTACAATTAACTACAAGTTAATAAATGAACTAAAACTCTGCAGTGTTTTTTCTTAATAATGCACAAATAAGGACCCAGCTCTATAAGGACTCCTCTTCTTTTCCTTTCCCCTCTGGAAAAGCAATGGGGGTCCATGGAGGACAATGAAGTTTAAAACAAATAAGCAAAAGAGGATGAAGGAAAAATAAATAAAGGCATATTATTTTACAAACTGAAGTATTACGAACTACAAATGAAAGTGAAGCAAACTTCAAGCATAATCTGCATCGCATTCAGAAAAGTGGAGCAACACTTTTGAGAGCTTTCTATCAGCCATTGCTTTGTTGATTGATCCTGCGGCTGCTGACGTCATTCCGGTCTTATTCGTGCAATGCTGTGTTCATGTCCGGCATTGAAAATCACCTACTCTTCCACTCCCTCACAGTCACAAGGATGCGTTTAGGTACCAAAGCTTTGTACCGATTGATTTTGCGTGAATCAGTACTCAGTAGTACAGATGGAATTTGGTTGGTACCTATAAAAGTACCGAATTCGGTACCGATCCCTAAACATAAGTCAGATAAATATACCAGATATGGATAAAGCAGTGGAATTAAATGATGCACTGGTTCTGATAGCAAATCAGGAAGGCCAAGTCAGATATCATTGTGCATAAATGCATTTTAAGTTGATCTGGGTCAGAATAAGTAATGATGACAGGCTTTGTTTCGACCACCAGTTGAGGGAACTACTCAGCCCGAACTCCTCTGGGAGAACAGCAGGGGGGGGGGTGAACAATCCTGCCTGGGTTGTCATGGCAATACCATATCCCTGGGAACTGGAGAATACACGTTCTGACCTGGCGCCTTCCATCCAAGAAAAAAGGTCACATAGAAAGAGATGGGCTGTTGTGAAGGTCAGCTCTACGCGTCCACTCTCACAGCTCATGCATACATTCTGCTGTGCAACACTTCCACATGTGAACTTACACCCGTACACAAAGCCATGATGATGCATGCAGCATCAGGAATGCATAGATCACACAGGACTTGAATATATGAGTGCAAGCCAGGTTTTTTCTCCCACCAGGTGTGTACTACTCATCTCAGAGCAATCATATCTCTGCAAGTGGGTAGATCGACACATCCCCAACGTGATGAGAGGAAGGGGAAGAGGAAGGGAGAAGAAGCTATCTCAGCAGTGATCAAATTCGTTGAAGGGTTGCAGTTAGTGGGCTCCTAACCTATCAAGTGCTGCGTTTAACCAGAGAGCTTCTCTTCCAAGCAGGGAAGTGACGAGCTGCGAACATGCCGTGATGAGAGACTCCCTGGAAATAAAGGAGAAAATAAATCTAGAGTGGAGAATTGCCTCCCCGTCCTCCTTTTTTTCCTGAAACTGTGTGGGTGAAAGAATGAGACGCAGACATGGAGTGGGAGAGATGAGACATGCTGATGGATGCAGACAGGAGGAGGGTTGTTACAGGAGAGCTACAGCTTTCCAATTAGGCTGATGGAAGGTAATATACATCGCTTGAACCTCTATAGGACGAGCTATAGAGGCCCGTTTTTGATAGAAGCCCAGGAGAGAAGAGAGAGGTAATTATTGAAAATCCCCCACCATATATAATGCTAATGAGCGCTAAATTGCTCCCATTGATGAAACTCGTAACATACATTCCATTTTATGAATTCATGCTCTGCAGGTAGTCAATCTCGTGATAGCAGTAAGCCAAGAATATAAAAGCGTGTAAGTAGGCTGTTTTTCTCCAAGGGATGGTATGAAAATTAAAAGTGGGTGGAGAGGAAGTTTAAGAGGAAGGACCATTGTGTTATTCACTTGACTGACAGGAGCACTTTTAATACAGCTTCTTTGTGAACATTGCATATTTCAAAAAATCAGGTAACTGAGTTTTTACTTGACATGTACTGCTGTGTGGAGACACTTGAATAAAATCATGTAAGTGGTCTCAGGATAAAGCATAATTTGAACGCATTTGTCTGTTGATTGCCAATCATACATCATTTAAACACAAAACACACCATTTGGAAAATGTTATCCAAACCCTCAATCTTGGATTCTTTCTTTATCCTCAAACAACACTCATTATACATTCTTCAGGTTATGTTTGTCTGCCAACTGTCAGGTATATTTATCCTTTGCCTCATCTTTTAAAAAAAAAAAGATGAAAGGATAGGACATTGGGGGGGTCAGAAAAAGGAAAAGAAAGTGGCAGGTGACATGTGGGAAAGGGCCAAGGGAGGGAGTTGAACCTGGGGCCGCTGCTTGAAGACCTTAGCCTCTGTACATGGAGTGTATGATTAAACTACTGAGCTAATCCAGAGACCCACATCACTCTTTTTTGCCATGCTATTTCACAGATAAGAATAGAGAGGTCATCATAGATTCGGTCTAGTCTAGTCTAGTCGAGTAGATCAGCAATCACAGAGCTAGACAGCCTACATAACAGATCTTTGTTCATATAGAGACTTGCTGGAATATTCTCAATTTTTAAAGATTGACAATAACATTATTTGGGGTATTGTGAGGAAATAGCGTTACATTGTTTTTTATAAGACAAGGAACGTGTTCAAATAAACTATTCATGAGATCTTCCCTCAATGATTTTCGCAAGCCTTGTTCACAAATGCACAAAACCTAAAAAACTTCCCCAAAATTTCAGGTGGGCAGCAGGTGTGAACGCATACAGAGAAAATTTTCACCCTGACTATCTAGACTATTCCCCACCATCCCCACATGATGTCACATGATTTTCACACAATGTTAGCGTGTGTTGATTTCAGAATTATTCAAAAAAAAATTGGTGCAAGTGGGCGGAAAATGACAATATTTACATCATATGACAAGGGTTATCTGGAGTTTTGCTTCTATGGTCCAAAAATACTACTGTAGAGCAAATAGGTAGTGGAGACTTTATTGAAGGCTTTATTTGAAGTGAATCTAAATACACCAATAAAAGCTCCGGTATAGAATAACTTTAAATTACACCTCTACTCTCTCCATTTGCATTGTTATAGAACAGGGAGCATGTTTTGTACTCTATTACAAAATACTATATTAAGATTTCAGGAGAAGCATAGCATCTTTAAGAGACTGATATCTTCTCTGAAATAATGCTCCCTGTGGTAACAGGTGCCTAGGATTCTGGCTCCATGCATGTGCAGAGATGCTTCGTATCAGTAAGATAGGAAGCACTATTTAATGGAACACCGGAGTGAACACGGAAGAGGAACACATGAGAGACTGTTTTATACTCTCTTCTGCTCTCTAGTTTGTTCTTTAACTCATTTGTTGACTGTTAATATGTTCAATTACTCATGGCATTGATATAAGGACAAAAACTGGGCCGGCAGAGTCCCAGAAATTTCTCCAGAGCACATTTCTGAAAACAGCTATAGAGTTCCTACAGGTGAATGAAAATACGAGACATGTTGTTAGTTTTATTCAGTGGGTCTAACTAAAGTCCTGCACAGATTTTGATATCAGAGGTAAAATATCTCTGTACTCATATTTCTTCCTCTCCTTGACCCTGTAAAGTCAAGCCAGGTAGGATGTCTGACATACACCTGAAATTCTTCTGCCATGCTTGAAATGTGGTGTCCATAGTGAATGTACAAGACTGTGTGTGCAACTTATTATATCCCACTCAGACACACACACCTGCACAGAGACACATGCACACATGCACACACACACACTCTGCGTCTTTGTTGTCGGTCCAGCAGCACATGTGGCCATTACAGCAGCCATTTGTCTTTGGCACTTTGCTTTATCCCTCTCCTCCCCCACTGGAGAGCAGACAGGTTTTATAGCTCTCTGCTCCCAAGGGAACCCCAACGACGCACACACACACACACATTTACACATACATAAATTCCCCAGTGCCATCCTACTTTCATCCATATATATATATATATACGTACTTCTGCATAGATGTGAATTCCAGCACACTTGAAAAGAAGCAAAAGCGTTGGGGGAACTCGAATGGGCGGAGCGTTAAAGTGTGCGGAACCATAATTTATGACTCCTGAGTGTTAGCACATGACATAATTAGATTTAGTGCAGAATTCACATTAAATGCAATGTAGCACTTATCCTTTAGATTGAATTCCATTCCTTTAATACAGTGCACGCCATGTTTTTGAACATAATTAATCTCTAATGACATCATCCTTGTGTGTCCTTGTGCATGTTCTCGAGGCTGGAATATGTTGGACGCGTGTGTGTGAAGGTGTTAACTTGTGAAACATCATGATCTAAAGACATGTTGATACATTTATGCCTCATGCATAATCAAAATAAACCTGCAAATCCTGAACACACACACACACACACACATACACACAAAACAATCATCCTCTTGTTCATTTTGCAGAAGTATGTCTTCCTGTACTTTGTATTCTATCCACACACATTATCCAGCAGGATAAAGCTTAGCGAGAACGTCTATTCAGAAATAAGCTAAGCTTTAGTCACCCTTCTCTTCCCCTCCCATCTCTGTCTGCAACACAGCCCTGACAGAAATAGCACCGAAATAAGCTAAACACCATTTTCACAGGAGACACAAAAGACACCCTGTAGACAGAATTTCACAAGTGATGATTCACTAAACAGCGCCTGAAAGTGTGTGTGTGTGTGTGTGCGTGTGTGTGTGTGTGTGTGTGTGTGTGTGTGTGTGTGTGTGTGTGTGTGTGTGTGTGTGTGTTTGTGTGTGTGAACCAAAAACTGTGCACAGCAAAGGGATTACCATGATGGAGAAGCAGAGCAAAATCCAGAAATAGAATCATCCAATTGCACTTTTATGTAAAGATGAAAAACAAGAGCTGCTCCCCATCAAGAATCTCTCCTACTCTGACAGCATCATAACAAAGCCTCCGACTGTATTCAATTAAGCTCCATTCCTCCACTGATTCCCTTCTTTTTCCTCTCCTCATTTCCCTTCTTCCACCTTAATAACGCAGAATTAATGAGGGGAGGGTGAAGTGATCAATCCTGTTTTCCTTCTTAAAGATGGCACATCAGCAGGATGCATCTGCCCAAATAATCCCCTTCTTCCTCTCCAATCCCATAAACACACTCACACACCTTTGTGTATCCCAAAGGGGGGGGGGGGGGGGGAGTCTGTCTACATGGCAGGGGGAACTGTAACAGGATTTCTGCAGGATCACAGGTTAGAGTGGGTGGTCATACCTAAGTGAAGAGGCAGGATGAGAAAATCAGATCATCTGCTATAAAAGCTGATTCATTTCTGCATTGTGGGTGATTTGCTCCCTGGTATGAAATCGGCATATTGGCAATAATGGGATTTATTAAGGAGAAGGAGATGGAAAAATGGAAGCGGGGTTCTAACATCATCCATCAAGATGTCACACACATGGTTTGTGTCTTTGTTATTCGTACAGCTGACGAGATGACACATTGTACAGAAACAACATCACAGAGAGCATTCAGGGGGTATATCTTTCAGAATAAAACATGAGCTGAAGGTGTGCATGTGTACACATGTGCAGGCAAAGTTACATATATGAGTGACACAAAGTCAGGCAGTGACTGTCGCTGCAGCACGAGCAGAGACAAAGAGGCAGCTTCATACTGAGAGAGGGAATGTAGCTTTTAAAATAAAAGGTCTGTCCCAAAAACACACGCACTGAAGAGAAATATGCCTCCCTGAAATTCGTATGTTTTCTGTTTTGCTTTCAGTTTTTCGGGGATGAATCTCTCCTAAATCCGACACAGTCCTGGTTCCTTGTTGTGCTGTGCAGCCTGTGAGGATGGATTGTGCTTGAGATGGACAAAAGGAAGACAAATGTGCAGGAAATGAAAAGAGGAAAATTACAACGGGAATCAGATAAATCGGGACGAAAGACAAAGAAGAAGTGATAGGGAGATTAGTATGATTATAAAGAACAGATTGCTCCTGTCTGGAGGAGAAAATGAGGCGAAGGCGGAAGACCTGAGACGTGTGTTTTTTTATTGGCTCATTGAAGCTCACTTAAACACACACTCTCTCTATGATCCAGACAGAAGATAGGAGAAATGGAAAGGTTACGTTGTCCACGCTGGATGCTGGTTGCGCCGCATTGTTATTTGCAAAGCCCCTCCACCCACCTTCCACCCACCCATCCACCCACCACCCTCACTCCTGTCGCAGAGAGAAATATTAACTCTTGCACGGCTGGCGGGGGGAAACTGTACGAGGGGACAAAGAGGGGAAAGGAGGAGAGGAGAGAGAGAGAGAGGAGTTCACTTCAGATGCAAAGCAGAGGCAGACAAAGAATTCTCTGTGGGGCCGTAAGTTGGCACATGCTCACCCAAACACACACACAGACGCACACAGTCAGACATAAAGTGGGCAAGGTGAGAGAGTCCAGACAAAGAGATGCTGAGTGCAACTTAAGCTGAGTCACTTGTGTTTATTTTAGGACAATGTGATAATGAAAAGACATGATGCTGCAGAGAGAGAAGGAGGGAGAGGAGGGGGGTGGAGAGGAATGTATTTTTAGGGGGGGGGGGGGGTCTGGTTAGTATTGCAATGTGTGAGAGTGTGTATGCATGTGTAATGTGCAAGTGGCAAACCCCAGGGGTGTGGGGGAGGGACTCCTGGCTGAGGATCAGTGAGAGGTGAGGAAAGAAAGGAGCGGGATGAGAGGTTTTGGGGTGGTGATGATGTGCAGAAAAAATATGGAAATGGAGTTGAACTGGCTGGTTTTTTTTTTTCCTTTGGATAAAGGAAAAGGAGAGAGAGTGCAGGAGGGGGGCACAGACCTCCTTAGGGAAACACAGCCCAGTTTAAGGATACACAGTCTGACGGATATGTTTATTTTTGGGAACTTGGAGGAGGCTGGAAAAGAACGTGGATGCACGGTGTGGAGAAGTGCTATAAAAAATGAATGGTGTGGAGTCACTGAATGTTTCTGTGGCTTTTTACAGCCGAGCACTCTCACAGATTTGTCCTCATAAAAAACCCTGCTGCCTGCACTTTCAAGGCCTGAGTTCATTCATAGAGATGCATGTGTTTGCTTAATATAGGATGCAGCTTGCTGACTGATATAATTTAAATGATGGAGCGCTGAAGAAAACGATCAATTCTGTGGAGTCACTTTTTAAACCGACTCCAAAAATTCACGTCAAAAGAAGTCTTACATGTTGGCTACCAGTAGGACAAGAAAATGTGTGTGTATGTGTGTGTTTATATGCGGCGTGTGTCATCAGTGGGGGCGTGCCTCTCTCTTCACCCTCTCCTGTCCTGCCTGTGACTGCAGGGGAGGAGCTACAACAAGCTCATTGCCACCTTCCAGACAAAGGCAGCGTGGATTTGAGAATGTGGTTGTGCATGTGTGTTGACAGTTTTCACTCCCACTACATTCACACACACACAGATGTGCACTTAAGCTAACTCACAGCCTGTTTAGTTCTTTGAGATCACAATCCAGGTGAGTGAGTCTTTTTCTCTTGTCTCCAAATGAACGTAAAGGTTTATTTTTGCGAAAAACGTGACAAAAAAATGAAGATTCTGTTGTAATAAATTCACTATGGAGCGATTTGCATGTTTATAAGAAGACATAGAGGTAAAATAAAGAAGAAGAAACCTTGTTGGTGATATTGGAAGGCATACACACATACTTTCTCACCTCTTTCTCCTTCTCCTCTATTTTTTCCCACCTCCCCCTTCTCCTCGTTTCTCCTGTCCTATAAAATGACCTTGGTCGCACCGGTGCGCTGCACTCATGGGCTTTGTGACAAACTGTCTTACCTGCAAAAACAACACACACAGACATAACTCCATAGCCTGAGGACTAAAACACACAGACACACACAGACACACACACAGACACAAACACTGCTGCTGCTGCTGTGAGTGGTTTTCCTGGCAGAGATCTGCTGAATTGATCGCTGCTCAGACTTTGCAGAGGTCAGATGTAATGAATCAATCACACATGCATCAGCATCTGGAACAAGCCAAGGCCACGGGCTCTGCTGCCCTCCTTTGATGCCCTGTCAGCCTCCACATCCATGTCAACATGACTGCGAGGGATTGGCAAGATTTAGCAGAATGGACTGCGAGATCCATATTTATGGGAAGTGTCTGGTTTGGGGATCGATTGTGGCTGCAGACACTTTCAATATGCACAAAAACACACTTTTAATGCACATCATCATAGTACAGTATCTCTGCAGTCTGCCCGCCACGTTGTTTCTCATATTTTCAGCAGCTGAAAATATGAGAAACAACAGCTGCCTCACAAAGACATGAAAACAGCCCCCTGCATAGTCTCAAGGACAACCTCATCTCATCATCAGACACTGATCAATCAACACAAAAGACAACTGAGCGTGAAAGACATGCCCTCAGTGCCTCACCTTTATCCATCCATCCATACATTCCTATTCTCTCTCTCTCTCTCTCCAGACCCACCCATCGAAGCAAACCAAGGGTGAAGCTGAGGACATGGGAAAGCACATAAAAACTAAGTGCATTTGATTAAGGCTCCCGTGGCTTTGCACAAGAGTTAGAAGATAGTTATAAGGGAGGTCCATATAGGGGTGTAGGAGCATAGAAGTCTCATTCATGCTTTTATTTCTAAAGGAGGAGAAGAAGTTAGGATTAGAGTAAGCGCATGAAAGATAAGGTCTCTGAAACAGCATCCTCATGTTTTTGAGTAGCCTACTGCAACACTTCATTACATTAAAGCTCTACCAGGAACAGCATACAACAAAGCTTTCAAAATATGTTCCATATTTCACCTTTCTATTTTAGGTTTTCTAACTTCATGCAAGAAAATGTTAAGCACATGATTTGCAGAAATACATCAATAATGCACACATGTAAGCGCCTCAAACAACCATTTACAGAGAGTTAAACTACTGATCCCTTTTGCAGTGTCTGTGTTGTCACATCTCAGTACAGTGGATCACAGCAGGAGTCACGTCTAAAGCCTGGATAATCTATGTGTGATCATTAGCATCACCCACAGAGACCTGACCTGCTCCATCCATCACACCATCCTGCTCCTCACTGTCTGACCTCACTCCCTCTATCTCTTTCTCTTTCCAGCAACACCTCTACTCCACTTTAAAGCACGAGCTTGGTATGTGGCACAGTTTTGTTTTTGCAGAAACCAGGCTCTGAACATTTTCTTGAAAACCTGCACTGCAAAGAAGCTGAGAGCAGAAAAACATGATCTGACGCACATGCAGCTGAGATTGCGAACAAAACCGAGTCAGAACCAAAAACCCAAACAACGGACAGGATACGTGCGGCACTTTACAAGAACCCGACCCTGTCCTCCGAAGCTTCATTACTAGAAAAAAAAAAAAAAACATGTTTTCATTTGAGCTACTTACCTCCAGCGTGAATTCATTCAACAATGTCGGTCAAATGCAGGAGTTGCAAAAACGAAACACAAGCGCGTCGCTCCACTCTCTTCCTCTCTCCCTCTGCCTCTCTTTGGATGATAGAAACAGTGTGAAGAAAGAGAGAGGGATGCTGCGGACAGGAGGAGGGAGAGGAGGAGGAGGAGGAGGAGGAGCGGTGCTGATGCTGCAGCCGACACCTGGCAGAGCATCCCTCTGTTGAGCCAACCCGGCCTCTCTCTCTCTCTCACGCGCTCTCCTTTCTCTCAACACTCTCGCGCTCTCTGCCGGTCTATTGGGGAATGTGTTGAAGAAGGAGCCTGGTTATGCTATGAGATAAGTGTTAAAATCACACATAGCAGAGAGAGAGGAGAAGAGAAGCTTGTTTCATTTACAAGATAAAAGCATTAAACATACAGTGACTGCAACGGAAATTCACAAATAGGAAAAACAGGGAGGATAGGCATGTTTAGCAACCTGTTCAGCTGCATGTTAGAATAAACACGATACGGCTAGATTAATTTAGATACAATTCATTTTTTGCTTTTGAGAAACCTTTATTTATATATTTAAATATGTATATCCTAATTTGCAAAGTTACTTTATATCACCAGCAGATGGCGCCAAATGGAAGAACCTTCTAATTTAACCCTCCTGTTACCCTCAAATGTAGTAACATCTTTTATCATTGTGATCAATTTGACCCCAGCAATTTAAACCTCCAGAAACTGATTGTTGCCCAGGTTTATATGTCAGGTACTTTAAGTTTCTTTGTTGACTACCTAGATACCCCTTTAAATAAAATATATTTCAAGCCTAAACATGATTTAAAGCATTTAGAAGGACTTTATTTATAAAAGCAGAACACCAAACTGCTGCAAGTTTGTCATGCTCTTGTCAGCCCTGCCTTGCTTCTATGTTATCAAAATGTATGACACAGGACACATCATTGAATGTCTTTAGAGACATGGTGGCTGGAAATATTATATCTAATATAATCTGTGATCATGTCTTCCAGCTACAGTTGACTCGCACTGTCCTGCTCTACTCTGGGAATCTGTGTTCAGCTCTTGAGTGACCCAGCACTTGGTACTTTGGTCATTATTGTGATGGTGTTAATTGTTGATGATGATGATAATGGAAGGTCTTAAATGGTTTGGTTGCTTCATTGTAGATGTTCCTTATTTTATTTTAAAAAAAAATAAAAAAATCCTTATTCACTTTTGTGCATTGCCTTTACACTGCTTGGCAGTCCCTGCACACAAATTGACTTGAAGCACTTTGTTACTCTTACTGAGCTTGTTTCCTCTTGTCTTGATATTTGCTTGTGTTGTTCTTGTTCTCGTATGTACGCCGCTTTGGATAAAAGCGTCTGCTAAATCTGAAAGTTGGCGGTTCGATCCCAGCTCCTGTCCCAGGTATGGTTACGTTAGGTTAGAGCTCTAAAGCAGAGGGAGGCTATTTTAGGTTATAGAATTGTATGTTATAGTGACCTCAATATCATCCAAAACATCTAAAACAAATGAGTATAAAATGTTGATATTTCTTATGTTTTATACAGCTAAAACAGCCTGGGGTCAAATTGACCCCAATGAACACTGATGCGTAATTGGAACATATCAAGATTTTAATTTTATGAGTTCCCTGTTGTCCTGTTACATTGTCCCCGTTAAATTAGGAAAAGTCATGAATTATGAAGGCTAAAAAATGATGTTGATCATTAATTTAGAGGACGTTAAACGTTGAATGGGGTCCAATTGACCCCAAGGATAATAGGAGGGTTAAAGATACCATAACTGTTTTGCATTTTAACAGGGAACTCATAATCTTCATTCATAAGCATTTACAGGCTACAGGAAACAATACAACAACACAGGGCTAACCTCTTGAAGCTTTAAGTTTCATCTTATTGCCTTAGGATTTATTGTATCAGTTATCCTTGTGATAGCTAGTTTTTATCATATATCTTTTAGTAAGCGAGGAAAAAACTGAGCAATCTTCTTGAAAGTGTTATGAAATCTTAAGACTTACAGAAACTAACTGAACCTTGTTATTTTTTTTTAGCCATTATGCAGAAACTGAAGGCCCAAACCACACTGCACATTTAACTTAAAAACCATGCTTGCATGTCATCAAAGTCAAATATTTTTTAATGCAGTTTTGTGCGTAAATGCAGCCTAAAGGAAATAATGCTTATTCAGACTGAGAGATATTCTGAGTGATGGTAAAGTGAGTGACAGAGATTGATAACTAAAAGAGAGACGTTCAGTGACTTGAAAGTAAATGAATGTTTTGTGCTTGCTGATATTTTCACATGGTTACAAACACAATCAAATCAGACAACAACCAGGAAAAGAAAAAAGAAAAGAACAAGTCTGACAAAGGGATGTAATCACAGCAAAAAGATACAAAAATGATATAAAAATGAGGCAGACGGTCATTAACACTGCTTGGAGATGGATTTCAAAATACTTGATACACACTGCGTTGCAGTAAAGCTAAAATTCTGAAGTAGTTTCACAGGAGTAAGGTAGAAGAATATTTTTAATATCTTCATCTGTATGTAATCATGTAATACTTTTTAATGAGTCAACAACATGATTTTGTATGACATGTCAGATTATAGATAATGATTATGCCAGATTACAGATTTCCAAAAACAAATGAATTCCTTTATGATAAAAACCATTTATTCTGTAAATTTCAATAAGAAATAATTAATGATTTTTACCATGGACACTTGAAACAAAAACACAATAGAAATCAGTTGAACTATATTTTTGCAGGGTTTCTTTTTTTTGCAATAAAAAACAGAGGACTGCTATTTTGATTTATGCAGTATAACAATTCAGCAAAGCATGTTAATGTGTTGTGTGAGCAGAACAACATCGTAAAATGACATGCATGGTTGATGAAATGCTTAATTTCTTGTTTTTTAACTTCTTCTGTAAAAGGTAGGAGTACTCTAGGAGCCCAGGGAAACATGGTTGTACTACAGAGCAGTGGCGGAGCCAGGGGTTGGCCAGGGGTGGCCATGGCCACCTCTGAAAACTGATTGGCCACCCCTGTGGCCACCTTGAAATTCTTAAACATGATTGGCTATTTTCCATGTCAGAGGCATTACTTATTTTCAAATCAGCTATTGTGTTTCAGCAAGCTGCAGAGACAGTAGTTTCTGTGGATTTGAATATTGTTTTTGTTGATGCTTTGACTTTGGGCAATCATCTTCATTTTGAGTCCTTAAAGAGCTCAGTTCAGCAGATATAAATTTTGACACTCTGTCGTGTTACATTTTTAATGTTAACGTTAGAAATCTACAAAAATGTAACATTTGTTAAATTATTTTATAACAAGAAGTTAAAGTCGATGTGATTAGTGGAAGTAACCCGCCTAGGTTTGGGGTAAGCTCTTAATGTTTTCCACGCCTGGCCAACCCTTCAACAGTCAGTGCCCCAGTTTGGCCACCCAAGTCAAAACTGTGTGGCTCCGCCACTGCTACAGAGATGAGAACATGTCTCTAGTTTTATGAACTGACTTGATGTCACTAAGGACACTGATAAGTATTAGGTGAAAGCAGCGATTTTGCCAAACCTGAGCATTAACAGAATATGTAAACACGATAACAGAGCCCAAATCAGACACAAACAAGCCAACTCAGTAAAAGCCCATTCTACAATTTATAAAATAATTTACTGAGAAATATAAACAATATTATATACACAAGCTTGATTACACACACTACCATTAATGAAAATATAGGTTTACCTATAAACAGATTTTATTCATCAGCTTAGCATGGATGAATTAAAGGATCTGGAGGAAGCTGTGTGAATCTGACAAATCATCTAGAGATGTTAATTGTGTTAGCCGAAGAATCAAGATGAATCTTGAATAAAGTGAGGTTACTAATCCTATGGGAGGCTCGTTATTTTGCTCCTGAAACTGGCAGGAAAAGTGAATGTATGAAATAAAGGTGCATTGTGGGTAGTGTAGGTACGAGGTGTAGACAAAAAAGAGGGATGCACAAAACAAGTAAGGTAATCTGTTTTGCTGTTGCCGTTCTTACTGAGTCTGTTATGGGGTGCAGCGTAATACGTATTCTTGTGGGGTTTATCAAGTCAGGAGAAAAAACGTTGTGCTTTCTCATTTTCAATGAAAATCAATAACATAAATGATTGTATGTGGTTAAGCTCTGCAAAACCATTCATGGACTTGTCTTCTTGAAAATGTTGGCTGATTCAGATTCTTAATCTCAATAGTAGAAAAATTACAATATGTCAGGATATGTCAGAACACTAATAGACATTACAAAGGGTAGGCCTATAATGAAAATTTAGAACAAAAACACTCATCCAAATTTATTTTTGAAAAAAGAAAATTCTATTACAAGCCACAGATGTAAAAGACACACAGCAGCCAGCACTGTGAAAAATCAACTGTCATCTAAAGTGACACTGTCATTCATCAGCTGTCAATGTCCTCAACTAATGTTCAGCATGAATCCCAGTTCATATTTAAGATTCCTTTTCTCTACCAAGGGCGTCAGATATCTCAAGTAAGAGAACGTTATTTTAAAAATATCACTGGATATGAAAAAGATGATAAATCAGGTGTCCCTTAATTTAATTGAATTGTTTTTATGTTTTGATGGATGAGAATCTTCATGGTAAGCTTTAGACAGTATCTCTTCCTGCTTCTCAAAGTCCAACAGGATTTAGTGTTTTTTATTATGGTTCATTGTATTGGTACAGCAGTTTCTGCATCATAATTTGAAGGCAAATCCACAGCTTATAGTTACCAAAACTGCCCCTTGTTAAGGGTGTAACACAATAGGACCCCAAGCTTCTCTTTTGCAAGTAAAGCCATAGACCTCAGATGGTATTAATACAATCTTTTGGACTCATGGAAACTGTAAGCTACAGTTTCCTTTTGGCCCACTCACATGTGCAGCCATTGGCCCACCAGCCTTTTCTGCTCGTCAACAAGGGAAATTATATTATTAACACGCCACGTGTGATGCAGTGGATTGTGAAAGTACTCACTTGTCAGACTGTCGGAGGAGCATTTCAATATTACGTTGCACAATAATTGGAAAAAGATTTAGCAGAATGTACCACTCTGTATTCAATTCTTACTTTTTCATCTGTTTTTTTAGAATTCTGCAGATATTTACATGTAACAAAAAGAGAAGTGTATTACTGCTGAACCCTCTGGCGCCCAGACAAAAGCTGTTACCACATGTGCACAGTCCTTCTGCCATGAGCGGAACTCAGACACTCTCCAGAGAAATAACTGAGACTCATCGTGGGGGGGAACAAATATTGTTATCTCCCAGAACCTCTCTGAAACACAGACATGATTCATGTGTTCAACATGAGCCCTGCCCCAACAGTTAGCCGGCGCTAGATAACAAGCAGCTGAAGCTCAAGGCCAAGCAAAAGGGGGTAACAAACCCATTACAACATACTGAGGTAACAGAACATGTCAATTATGACTCCAGAAATCCTGTTGTTCTGCCCGGCAGTCGAGGGAGGAAGTCGCAGGTTTCTGGATTTCAGGTCAAGGTTCTTCAGCAATACTTCCTTCAAATGGAGGTACAACCAGTGAGGGACTGGAAGTTGTCCTGTCAAAAATAGTCTTACACAGACAGACTGGCGTCAGGGCAGGTTGAAATGTAAGCAGCATATTCTGAAGTGTCCTACAGTTCTCCATCGTCCTCTTCCCCGGCTTCGATTCCGTAGTGTAGGAACGCCTCTTTTTCTGGTGACGGGGCCTCTAATTCTTGGTCCACGTCCAGATCTGTTTCTGGAGACGAGCGGGCTGTGTTGCCCTCGTTGCTGTGATGGATGCCGTAGCAGAAGTAGATCACTAAACCTGAAACAGCAGAACAAAATCATTACATTAACTTTTTGAACCTTGGGTCTGCTTTTGTGTCAGTAGACTGGAGCTAGCTTGATGCAAGTTATCCATTTAGTTTGTCCTCTGGTGGAGTATCAGGCAAAGCAGCTGTCGTCTTGAGCTTGATAGTCTGAAATGTTTAAAGTTACTTTTCTTTTTTAGAAATTCTTTATTTTTGTTATTGGACAGCAGTTTGTTATACAGAGCATTGACATACAAAAGAGAGAATAATGTTCATTTCCTCTGCAGTCCTCGGTTTTTAAAGATTACTAGAACTAAATACAACATGGGGGAGATGATATGCAAACACTAGAGTGAGCCAGAATCATTTCAGGGAGAGATAAGTGACATAAAATCAGACTAAAAAACAAAAAAACATGTAATTAGCTAAGATAAGACAGCATCACCGGGTCCTTGAATGGTATCATCCACAAAATTTGTCTGTAGGGGTTTTACATACTTAGTCCACTTGGTCCAGAGTTTAATAAAGACATCCTTCTTAAACTTAAGACTTACATTTTTAATCTAGCTTATAATTTGGAGTAGTTTACTATAGCCCTAGACTGCATTATTATTATTCTTTTTATTATTCTTTTTATTCTTTTAATTATTAGTATCTAAACCATTGTTTTAACATGTATTTATTTATCTTATTTATTTATTGTATTCACCTGATCTTGTTAACTCTACCTTTTCTTTCCACTCTTACTTAATTTATTAATTTTACTGTGTTGATTTTCTTTTATTTTTTAAGTATTTCTTTTTTCTAATCATGCCTTTTATAATTTTACCATTGCTGTTGTTTTTTGTCTCTCTGTTATTCTGTGAAGCCCTTTGGGCTGCATGTTTATATGTATGAAAGGTGATATATAAATAAAGTTGAGTTGAGTTGAGTTGAGTCCTGAAGTCGTAAACAGAAAGTAATCCTTTCCATAACATAGATATCATTTACTATACTAATCTACTCCTGTATTGTGGGAGGTTCAGGAAGCAACCAGTGCCTCGTAATGGCTTTTTTACAAGCACAACTCAAAATGGCGAACAGGTATTTATCAACAGGACTCGCCTGAAAATCTACATTAAAGTTACTTTTTAATGGCAAGAAACTACTGTCATATAAAAAAGGGAGAAACAACAGTGCTGTAACTGCAGACAGTCCTCCTTCAAAGGATCTGTACAATTTCAGAAAGCAGTACGCCAGTTTAAACCCCAGAGAGGAAATTATGATGACAGATATGGTATCTACCGACCTATAGCCATCCAGATGGAAAAGCGTATCCAAGTGCCTCTGTCCAGCTGCATCATCAGGTAAACATTAACAAACATGCTGATCACTGGAAGGAAGGGTAGCAGTGGAACCTAAAGACAGAGAAATGCAGAGTAGTGTTGAAAAAGATGCAAGCTGTGGATTTACTGCAAAACATCTTACACAAAGTGAGCTTTAGGGATCAAACCTTGAAGGAAAGTTTTGTCTTGCTCTCTGGCTGCCTCCAGATGATGAAGGTGAGGACGAGGCACACCATGAAGATGAAACTGAGGCAGACAATGTTCCAGGGAGCAGTGCCGCCCTGCACTGCCAGTACACTGAATGCAAGGATCAATGTTCCTGCAGAGGCACATTTATAAATCTATTATTTTATATATGCAGCAGTCTCATTTAAAACTACTTAACACTCTTGTCAAAGTTCAAACCAAACTGTACTTTATCACCTACCCATCACAGAGGCACAGATGTTGACACTGAAGCCTGACAGCGCTGATGGTTCATGGTGATCTGGGAACAGGAGGGTCTTGAAGCTGAACCTCTCTTCCATACCGGGCAGGATGCCCATACTGGGGACACTGATGCCGTCGCTCATCTCCCCTTCGTCTTGGGTGCAGGCCATCTCATACACCTGACTGGGCTGCTCGGGTTGGTATCTGAAGGGATTAAACAACCACACACCAAGCTGTTTTTCCAGTCTGTTCAAGTCTGTAATTACATCACTTAAAATAGTTTGAAGTCCCATTGGTGATGCAGTGATCAGGAGATTGTATTCCAGGACCAGGGCACAAAAATAAGTTTGAGAATAATGTTAGTAATGCTGCTAAGTTTGCAGTGTTTTTGTTGCATCATCAACAATTCAAAACAGATATAATCTGTGTAATATTTAATTAGCAGGTTATGACACTGCCTTCTGCATGTGAGTATGAATATTTGCTGAAAAAAGAATTTGCATGTAGCAGAAGGTCGGTGATCAAATTGGATTTCATCCCCAAGCTGGACCAACTCCAACATTTCAAAATTACTCTGCTTCTCTGACTGCAGGCCACTGAGATGTCAAGTTCAAGTGCAATCATTACCTTTTAAAATCTTGTTAAAATGTATGAAATGTATGTCCTCTCACTGACCTCAGTACGAGGACACAAGCAGCCACCAGGGTGTAGGCCAGCAGCGTCCCTATCGACATCAGGTCCACCAGGTCCTTCAGCTCGAACAAAAATGCCATGATAGCTTAAAAAAAAAAGTAAAACAGAAAAGATGAAGAGTTAGATGAATGAACACTTGTTTTTCATGAGAACCTTTGTTACCATACAAAATGTGTGTTTTTGATATTCCATGTTTTGGAGTTATTCAGCTATGTCCTTTTCTTCCTTTTTAGATGCACTAACTTGCTAACACACTTAGCTGACGTTGTTCTAATACTAACAATGTATTTGCTAAATATAAGCAAACAAAAAAAAGGCAGTATGAGCATGTTGGAGCATTTTTAAAGCATTAACCCCAAACTGCCATTCATTGACGAGTTGCTTGCATAGCAGTAGATTTTGCTAACACTTCATAAAATGTTACCTAGGAAATAATAAATACAAGGAAAGCAAATGCTACAACACGACATTTGGTCTTAAAGCTGCTGTTGGTAGCCACAGAGTAAACATCTGTTCAGAGAGAGGGACTTCCAATGTCAACACTATCCCTCCAAACCAGATTTCCTCTTAGCCCCCCAACAAAGATCGGCGTGTGCAGTCATGGTAGTGCTGGACTCATATCCAGTCGAAGGACGTAGTAGGGGCCGCCCCTTAACCAATCAGGACAGAGGATTGGAGATAAGCTATGATTGGTCCGTCACAACGGGAATGAGGGGAATAATAACATTGCTTGATACTAAGGCATTGGAAAACAGAGATTTCACGAAAATCTCAAATTACTCCATTTACCGATGAGTACCGATGGGCATTATGACCTTTTCTCCAAACCCAGCAGGAAAAAAGTAACCTTTTCTTTACACCATTCCTACCAACAGCAGCTTTAAGAGAAGCTTGTTGATTAGCTAAAATAAGATGGATAACAAGATGAATATATCTGCTTAACATTAACAAGCCTGTTAGCTGGCTTTATTTACCTTCACATAGCATTGTGTTAGCCCTTTTGTGGAAATAATATAGGCTAACTGCTGTTTATCAGCATAAATAATGTATATAGTATAAAGTTTAGCATAGAACCAATTTTGTCTGCTAAACTTCAGCAATGTAGCTTTGTCATTGTCAGCCTGTTAGCAGGTCTTTGCTTCATTTAGCAGTACATAGCTTTAATCAAAGCTGTTTGATTCTATGAGTTGGTGCTACAACCTAAAAAATGCAAAGCTTTCTTATTCTCTATTGAAGGTTTTTTCATTTTTAGTGTGCAATGTCAACTGCCCAAAGAAATGTCAAGGCTTATACTGCAATTCATGCTCTTCATTTGTGAGCTCCTTCAAGTCCTTTCTTAAAACATACTTTTATCGCAGAGCCTTTCCTGATTTTATCTGAATTTAATTCTATTTTAACCGTCTTAAGAAATATATTTTAAAATAATTTGATTCCTTTAGAGTTCTTTTAGGGGAATTTTATGTCTTTTAAAATATGTTTTATTTCTTTATCTTGACCTGTGTGTTTTTATGACTGCCTGTTTTATTTTTCTGCCCATGTGAAGCACTTTGTAACAAATAAAATAATTATTATTATTACTATTATTTAAGCATACTTTTTGCATGTTCTTTATTTTCTACACAGCATCTCAAAAGTTACACCCTCTGAATCTGTGCCCGATCGCATTAATCTTCCTCTCACCGTCCTTCTCCTTTTTTATCCCTTTCCCCTCCTTAATTTTAATATCCCCTATTCTTCTTACCAGACAGAACCCCAGCGGTGAAAGTGGACGATATGGGGGATTTCCTCTCGCTGACGCGGGTCAAGAAGGAGAAGAGCAGGCCATCCCGAGCCATGGCAAAGATGATACGGGGTAGGGGGAACATGGAACCCAACAGACTTTGGGAAGGGAAACATCACATGGGGAAGAAAGTTATAGGTGTGGGGTAGGGAACAAATGGGAAAGGAGGAATTGAAGGGAGGTGAGTAGGGGAGAGGAAAGAGGAAGGATTAGAAACAGGAGACAAACACAGCTGGCAAGATAGGAGGTTTGGGTTTGGGTTGGAGGACTGGAAGACTGACTGTACTCGAGTTGCAGGGGGCGTGATGCTTGACGAAATATATTCTGACGTTAACATGCAAGTCCTCACTCCCTTAAGAAGCAAATATATGGTGCTCCACATGCTGTTCTCTCCCTTCTTAGATAAAACCCTTGTGTTACTTCAACATGCAGTTTAGTTTGGTATCTATTATTAATCATAACGCCACCAACGTGCAGGTAGAAAAACCCTAAAGTCCATTATAGAACATAACATAACCACCGACACGTGTTAGAAGAGTGACCATGTATAACCTGGACTTTCTACCAAAAAGGTACCTTGTCATGTGAGACATGTAAGAACGGATTAGAGACAGTTAATGATGCTCCTTTCAACAGCCCGTTGGTTTTGTAAGCACCTTGGTGCAGCTCGGCCCAGTAGCATGAAAAGAAGCCTGAGTGAACATGGATGCTGTTATGAAACATGCGTGTTAGTGTCTCACCTGCCCCTATGCCAGAGGTGAGGGTTGCAGTTATTGGGGTTTTGTTGCGAGGGCTGATCACGGCCATAAACTTGAAAAGCAGCCCATCCTCGGCCATAGCCCAGATCACACGGGGCATAGGGAACATAGCACCCAGCAGGCTACCAGGGGGGGAAGACCAGGATATATAGTATCCACACTTACACCCACAAGAATGCCATGAAACATGTTAACAGAGCTCACAAATACAAGGAACATCATACAGTCAACATCAAACACATTTAAAAGACATTATATGCTAAAAACTGTGCAAAGTAAAGAACAGTCATGGCAAGGAGATACTTAGCTGTGTGAAGAGACTTAATATGAAAGCATGCAGCTGTTCATGCCCATTAAACTCACATTCAGTGGTGAATTTGAGTCTCCAAACCTTGAGTCAAAGCTAAGTCTCAAGTCCTGAGTCAAGTTCAAGTTGAGTCCCCATTACCTGAGGATTGTTTGTGTTGGGATCCATTCAGGTGACTTAGTCAAAGATTCACGCAACCCACCCGCTGTTAATTTGAATTTTAGCCCAACAAACATCTTGGACCCAGTGGTTGAGCCACTGTAAATACGCTAGCTAGCAATAGTTCACTTCAGCATCTCTGTCTCAGATTTATAAGATATCAAATTTAAAGTTTGAGGCCGTCCACTTTTGAGTGTTTCTTTTACATATCAAACTTATTGCTCTGCTATTGCTTACATTTGTTGTGAAACCTTTGAAAGCAGAGTAAGGCAAACACACAGACAGGTGAACACACACCAGCCCTGGCTCCAAACTGAAATAATTATAAGGGCCACATACAAATAAATGAATAAGTAAATAAATAAGTCCTCACAATAAATTATTTAAAGTCTTCCTTTTCATCTTTAGAGACTGCCGTCAATAGTGGAGTCCAAGTCTGAGTCGTCAGTGATCAAGATCAAGTCAACACTGAGTCTTGGACTCAAGAACTGTACAACACTGCTGGCATTATAATATTGTGTACCTAATATTCAATTTAAAAGATCTATTACTCTTATGTATAAATGTTGTAATAAAAAAATTACCCATATATTAATTCATCCATGAAAAACGTAAACCATCTAAGAGGGTAGTTATTGTGAAAGTGCAGCTTGCAGTGGCCTGTGGCGAAATGCATAACATGCATTAGTGTTATATAATCTCATACTTACTCTGTTTGTACCATATATTCTTGGTAGTGCTCTTATTTTTAGTTCAGGGCTCAGATGCCTTCCCAAGTCAAATATACCATAGCACAGTCACGCACGCACAAACAGAACCGTCTCTAAGTGTGTGTATGTTTCAGTGCTAGCACAGTAAAAACTGAGGTACATGCACATGCTTTTAAATCTAATAGCAGAACAATAAAGGTATGTGTAACTGCTTACCTGGTGGACAGAGCACAGAGAGAGCCTACAGCTACAGCATATTTAGCTCCTCCCCAGCCGACATAATTGAAGGCTACAGGCAGAGGGCTGTTGCTGTCGAGCAGGTAGTACGGCATCATGAGGGTGAGGGCAGCAGAGACGCCAAAATAGGCTACAAAGCAGATGAGAAGCGACGATACAATGCCGATAGGGATGGCTCTCTGGGGGTTCTTCACCTCTTCACCTAGGATGTAGACAGTTAACAGAGGCAGTTTAGATGGGTAAGAGGAGTCAAGGAGAACAGCACTTATTTACTACTTCTAGAATCTCTGATTAGCATGAATTGATTTTTAGAAACTATCCAGTCCATGGTTTTAAGACACAAACTTCCCTTCCCAGTACTGGCACAATCAACTGCTTTCTGCACATATACAAGAGTGAGGATCACAAATACACGCTTTGATCCAGAAACGACTGATAAAGAAAGAAATCTACATATATTATAATTACAGACTGCCTGCTGACTGGAAAGAAATGGCGGGATCACATCAGTCCTGTCCTTGCATCTTTGCACTGGTTGCCTGTAAACTTTAGGATCCAGTTCAAGGTCTTATTAATTGTTTTTAAGTGTATAAATGGTCTGGCACCGTCTTATTTATCAGTCCTTCTACAGCCTCACAGTACTTCCAGAGCACTTAGGTCATCAAACCAGCTGCTCCTGGCAGTACCTCGGTCCAGACTCTCTACTCGTGGGGATAGAGCCTTCTCAGTGGTGGCCCCAAAGCTATGGAACAGCCTACCTTTCCAGGTTAGAGCTGCACTGTCTGTTGAGCACTTTAAAAACACTACTGAAAACCCATCTTTTCTCCTTGGCGTTCAGTCCAAGCTAAGCAAGAATCCTTGGCTTTTTACTTTTTTACTCTTTTTATTTCCTAAATTAAGCTCTTACTATTATCTTATTGTTATATTTGTGTATTATTATATTGTATTTAATAACTGTACAGCACTTTGGTAAACTGAGGTTGTTTTAAATGTGCTTTATAAATAAAGCTTGACTTGACAGACTTCAGGTTTTGACTTCTTAAATATATGTTTTACTGCTTTTTGTCTTTTCTTAAATGAACAGCTTTGTTTTTTAATACTTCCGTGTATCAAAGTATATGTATTTATTATTTTTTTTGTGAAACAGACACTCCAATTTCTGTCATTGCTCTTTTTTGTTTCCTTTGAGTTCTGTCTTATAACCTAGCGGCAACGTCCGGTCTTAGAATATGAAGCCCATGCGGAAGTGTTAAAAACTGCAGTTTATCAAGCGTCCACTTGAGGCTTACCCAGAAACACTGGAAACCACATACACACCAATTCAAATATTTGAAGGCTTGATAAACATGTTTACAGCCTGGTTAAAAAAACAGTTCAGGTCTGAATTGCTCATTTCTCTTTCAGCACACACTGTACAGGAGGGTGATTTTCTTTTATAACTCCTTATTTTTGAAGATATTAAACCTACAAGTTTCACCTAAATAAGGACATTCCTGACTTGATTGACAGGCAGGCACCCTGTAGCTGTTAGGCTAAAGGCCCGCCTCTATACCTCACACTAGCTTGGACAAAGTTTGGTTGTGTTCAGTATTTCCAGTATGGCACCCTATGGTGATTGGCTTAAAAACAGTTTTTAAGGAACAGATCGGTGATGTCACAGATTCTATATAAATTTTTTATACAGTCTATGCTGATAAAATAAAAAATATTCCGAAGGTGGATCATCATGAATGACAAATAACAAGTGTAATCTGTATTATTGTGAATTCATGTGATTCCAAAAAAAGAGCTTTGGTTTTGAACTTTTGATTTGACCACAGAAGCAATTTGAGGTCACTCACAGCTCCAGGAAATTGTGTTCAGAATTTTTCAAAACTCTCTGAAATGTATAGATTAAAGGATTACTTCATTAATCATAAATATAATCTGCAGATAAATCAATTATGAAAATAATCCATGGTTTCAGACACAGTCTAGATAAGAACAAAGTGCTTTTGTGTCATACAGAAGTACAAAGACAATGTTTCATGCGCTGGTGTCCTTACACAGACCCTGTAAATAATAGCCTTGGATTAGGTAATTTCATTTTTTAAATCTTCCAGTTTTAAACACACTAATCTTCTTAACTTACAATTCATATTTCAAGGTTTGAAAGATTCTGAATTTTCAACTCTATTAAAAGTAGAAAAGCGTGCAGACAGATGCACTTAAGCAACTTTTTGGTAGTATTTTGCAACAAATCAAACAAGAAGCTTATTTTCCCTGTGCGCCGACAAGACCTAAAAAACCAAACTATTCAGCTGCAGGTGATTACGCAACACCGCTCCTCAGGCAAACACTCACAACTTGTTCTGCAGTGAAATCACAATGTGATGATGGAGTGAGTTTAACATTGTCTGGACCTTCTCTTTCACCACTAACCATGACAGGCGACAGACACTGATTGGCTCACATTATTGTAAGGTCTGGGGTCAGATGCATATTAGTGGCGTTAGTTGTGTGGTTGTGGGTGGGTGGGTGTCTATGTCTGCATATATGCATGTGTATGTAGAGGGGGAAGGGATTATGGCTTCATGCCAATTTAACTCTGGGTTAGCCAGAACACTCACACACATAGAGACAGATGATATAGTGGCTTCTGGGCAGGCGTAAAGTGTGTGTGACAGACTTGCCCCGACAAGCTAAACTCAAGCAATCATTCAGGGTTAACCTCCCACTAGCCAATTAGATTTGAGGAAAGAGAGGGGTGGGAAAAGCCAGGGGGCCACAGAGCATTCTAGCTGAAGAAACTTTCCTTTTATTACATCCGTGAAAGCTTGAATCGCTTACACAGAGCTACATGCATGTAGAGAGTCGACCATTCAAGGGTGCAGATTTACGCAATAGTGAAAAACGTGGGGAACAAGCAAAGTTCACAACGTGATTTAAACCCCGAACCTGAAAACAGCACTTGGCATTCTGCCGAAAGGCAAAATTAGGCTGAATGCACTCAACTGCCCTGCCCTGCCTCTCTTATGTAACACTCCTGGAAGTTTAAACAAGCTAGGATTTGAAATAGTCCCAGCTGCAGCTTCAGTTACAGCCCCCTCCTCGAAACTTAAACATTTCCAGGAGGCAGTGGCAAGGATACAAGAATTGGAACAAGCTTAGAACAAAGTGAGAGCCTCGTGGTTTCACTTATACTGACCTGTGGTGGCGATGCAGTCAAATCCGACGAAGGCGTAGAAGCAGGTAGCGGCTCCCGACAAGACGCCTGTGAAACCAAACGGCATAAAACCGCCATCTCCTAGAATCTCTTTGGTTGGTAAGATGTCTGTCAAACTGAAACGCAAAAAAAAAAGAAGATGGATTCCTCACTTGTTCACCTAAATGTGACAGTATGTTATTACATACATGAGAGAAGTGAATATGAATGTGCAGGCCTTACTTGAGGCTGGAATCATGGGTATGATTGCCATGTAGGATTTCTTCAGGGTCAATCTGCCAGTTCTTCAGAGTACCTTTTACCAGCCCAGAGATCACCATGAACAACAAGACTAGGATGTTGATACAGGTAAAGACCTTATTTACCATTGCTGACTCTTTGACTCCAAATGCCAGCAGACCTTGAAGACACACAGAGGTGTATACAATTAAAATCTTAAGAGGCGAAGAGTTGTAAAGACATTAAAAAATGATAACACCAAAGAGGGAAAAGGAAAGAAAGAAGTGTTCCTACCTGTGAGGGTGAATATGATGACGACAGCAAACATGTCAGGGTACTCTGCTAAGATGCCCGGTGCCTTCATGGACATGTACTCTCTGCAAAACATCTCTATGCGCTTTCCTACCAACTCATCGAAGGTAGCGCTCCATGCACGAGCCACACTGGAGGTACCTGTGATGATGAAAAAACAGTGGTGGTGCCTTTTCCAGTTCAAGCTTTTGGCTCTGTTCTTTACAGGAAACTTAGATGTGCATCATGTTATCATCATACCAATGATGTAGGAGAGGATGAGGTTCCATCCAGTGATGAAGGCCCAGAGTTCCCCCACAGTCACATAGGAGTACAGATAAGCTGAGCCCGTTTTGGGAACGCGAGCTCCAAACTCAGCATAACACAGGCCAGCCAACACCGAGGCTAGAGCTGCTATCAGGAAAGACAACACGATAGCAGGACCTGTGGGGGACAGAAGTATAATATAATTAAGGGCGTTAAAGCTATTACGTGGGATGTCTTTTAATCATGTCCCGTAGCTTTAACTCACCGGAATTCTCTCGTGCAACAGCACCAGCCAGCACATAGACACCAGCGCCCAGCGTGCTGCCCACGCCCAGGGCCACCAGGTCAAACGTGTTTAGGCATCTGGACAGACGGGAGTCGTCTGAGTTACAGTTCACCACCTTTACTCTCAGCAGCTGCTTCCCAAATCCCACAAGCTTCTGCAGCGCCATGGATGTCAGTCTGGCTTCAGGGAGGGGAGGGGGAGAAGAACGTCTAGGGTTCTGAGTTCACAGGGGAGAGGGGGAGATGTCACAGACACCCTGATGGGAGGTAAAGAGGAGACAAAATAAAGGACAGTGATATAAAGTATCTCATGCTTACTGTTACCTCCAGGGAGTTAAGTTCTTTAAATTCTTTAAATGTTGTGTTTATCTTGGCAGCTCCAAAGAACAAAGTGATTTGTCTTTGCTATTTCAGTCCTGTACACGTGTAAATAAGTTCACAAACAAAATAATCTTCCTGCTGTCTTTAAGTGATCAAATCTCAAATTTTGAAAATTGTCTTCAGGGTGCTGTTGACCTAGTGGTTTAAGCGTGTGCCCCATACAGAGGCTATAGTCCTCGTCGCAGCAGTTGCTGGTTCAACTCCAAGCAATGTGCTGCATGTCATCCCCCACTCTCTACTCCCCACATTTTGGGCAAAAATGTCCAAAAAAAAAGAAGAAAATTGTCATTAAAGCTGCTTTTGGAAAATTGCTCTGTCTGATACTTACACAGTGGCAGAAGTAGAAAGCATTAAAAACTAATTATGGAAATATTCTTCTCATATATGGTTTGGTTTGCTTTTGTAGATAATACTTATGTCTGGGTTGCTGCAACAACTGAATTTCCCCCCCTGGGGACCAATAAAGTAATATCTTATCTTATCTTATTACATAAAAACATCAGTATTGTTTTCAGTCTGTTTAATAACCAGTTAGAAAACTCCTTGCGTTAGCTTAAAAGCAGTTCATGTTCCAGAAAGCAGCCTTTCATGTTCATATTAATGCTAAATGTGTTATTTATTCTTATAGTTTATTTGATAGGGACAATGCAAATTACATAGTAGAACTTCTGCCTGTTACAAACAGCTGTAGTAACTGATGCTTCACATATAGAGATTATATCTATTGCTAGTTTCCAACTCCTGTCCCTAGTTAGGCTTTTAGTATGTTAAAATAAGAAATGAAGATATCAAGATTATATAGATTAAAATGCATACTTTAACTATTGTAGAAAAAATAAAAGAAGACCAGAGGGGGAATATTTGTATCAAGGTTACATAACATATATACAGAAGAGTTAAAACTCTCACATCTCTGATTTTGCTTTAGCCACACTTTAACACTTTTGATTTAAAGATCTTTATTTCTTGTGTCCATTTTATTTCCATTACTAGTGTGTTCCACATTTGAGGTCTTACGCTGTGCGATTTTACAATTGTCACTAGGTGAAAAATAATTAAGAAAAAAGGCATATTTGTATTCAACTTTTTTAAAAATCAGCTTTAAAACTCATATTAGTATCGGCTTCAAGATGCTGCATTAATCAGGCGTCCACCTTCATATTATTACTAGAGAAACTGATTAAGTTATTTGTTTAACAAATACAAAATAAACCAAAAGTAGTCCGTATCATGCAACTTGTGTTTGTGCAGAAGTCTGCAAGGCGACAATGGAAGTGGCATGAATAAACTCAGCAGTTCAGTGCTACACATTTTGAGAAGAGGGTTCACTTGTCCCCCACAAACTTTTAGTAAGTAGAACAGTTTCCTTGGGTGTTGCATAACTCAACTGAAATCCACAATGTGTGACTGCTAGCCAAAAAACCCAGAGCCTATAGGGATAATCCATCTTATTCATGTCACAGACATATGTTACATAACACAACAACTCACAGGAGAGGAGGCAGGGCCTTGAACAGACTGTTCAACACCAACAGAGAGAATCATAACTCATGACACAGAAACACTCTCTTGAAGCATGCCGTGGAGACTCATCACTTTGTTGAGGATACTCCCACACACAGCAGAGGAAACAAAACCTACCAGTGTTAACACTTACCTCTACGGAGGGTCATATACAGCACAAACAAGAAGAGGAAGAAAAATCCATCACTGTTTTCAGTGCTCAGAGCACACAGATATGTCAAACCAAAATAAAACACCCGGTGGTTCGTGCTCGTAAACAAAGATGGGAAGGAAAGTATTTTGAAACTGTCTGTACCCTCCGGAGGCCAAACGCAGCTGTAAGACTTCTTATTATTGCTAAGAAGAGTCTCGGGGTCAGTAGTCTGTCCAGTGTCTCATGCACATTCCCCAGTGCTGAGCTCACATACTGAGAGGGAATACTTGATATTTAAAAGAAAGAAAAAAAAACGGATGAAGAAATCAAACTGAGGAAAGAAGAGAGGAGGGGGTTTAAAGATGTCAGTCTGCTTGTCTGGCAGAAGTCCAGTTGAGTCTCTCCTGCCATATCAACTAAATCTGATTGAGTGACATGCAGGAGCATTCACACTGTGACCCATTTCCACCTCTCCAGAACCCACTGACAAGAGAACCCACACCAAGAAGGGTCATGTGGACAGCACTGCAGCCTTGTCACACTTAATGGAAACTTCCACTTGAGGGTAAGCTAAGGTGACAACCTTGTGGCCTCTCGTTTCCTTCAAGAAAACATTCAGGCTCAGATACAAGTTTCCAACCGGGCTAGTGTCCATGCCAGCATGCAGAGAAAGCACTAGTAAACAAACAAAGATCACACCTGCAGTGGGAGAAGTTTCCTGTTTTCCAGATTTATAACTGTGTGATCACCAAGAGATGAGTCACTTAAGCAAAGAACTACAGCGGTTCCTTCTTGCACCGTGCTGTCCACTGTCATGAAAATGCAATAACATATTCAGGAGAGCATTAAATTGAGCCTCTCTCACTTGTGGCTGCCATATAGGGTTGTAGAGGTCACTATTGTTTGCACGGTATCATTAATCATGACTGGTGTTGCATGTCAGCGGTGAAGCTCACTGAATGTTCTTAAGATATGAGGTGGAAAGAATTACACCAGTGCAGGCTCTCTATTTGTATGCTATTGTTGTACCGCTGCCCACCATCAGCAGCCTGCAGCGTGATAATGTGCCTTTTTACAGCTGCGAAAACATGTCCAATGAGTGACAAGTAGATCAACACATAATGGATGCATTTTTTCGGGGTGGGGGTGGGGGTTAAGATAAAGGGAAAGAAGATGCTTGCAGAAACAACTCAAATGTGAGATTTTTGTTACATTTGAAAATAAAAATGGAATTTTAGGCAATGTAACCGGCTCTCTTTGTCATGTTCTGACCGAGCGGCAACCTCCGGTCTCAAACTATGAAGCCCATGCAGAAGTGTTATAAACTAATCTGCTTGAGGCTGGCTGCAGAAATACCGGAAAACACATAGACACCCATTCAAAGAAGACGATCTTTGCAGCATTAATAAACATGTTTACAGCCTGGTTCAAAAAACGGCTTGGCTCTACGTAGCTAATTTCTCCATCGACACACACTGTTTGGGGGGTGAGTTTTTTTCTAAGGCGACGGTACAGAAGATATTAAGATTACAAGTTTTCGCCCAAATTAGGACATGACTTACTTGACTACCGGACGGGAACACACAGCTGTTGGCTAGGAGGCTCAAACCCCGCCCCTTTACGTCACACTCTGCCTGGTTGAGTTCCACATTTCCAATATGGCTGCCGCCATCAATTGGCTTCAAAACAGCGCTCAGGAACAGATGGGTGATGTCACGGATACTATGTCCATATTTTATATAGTCTATGGTGACAAGTAGATTGGCACATAATGGATAGATTTTTTGGGGGGGGGGGGGGGGGTTAAGATAAAGGGACAAAAGATGCTTGCTCAAACATCTCAAATGTGAGATTTTTGTTGCATTTTTAAAACCTGTGAAAATAAATGTGTAATCTTGGGCAGTTGTAACCGGCTCTCTTTGTCATGTTCTGGCATGTCAGTGCAGGGTTTTTGTAGGAATTTGTTACATACATTCTATGGCTTATTTAGCTTATCTGACATTTCTTACAGAATCTGCAATATTTCATAAACTCATGAGATCATAATGACACATTAAAATCAGCCCTAAATCTAAACTCAGAGCAACAACAATGTTTTTTGTGTTTTAATTCCACACTCTAAAAAATGTATATCTACATACATAAGAAAATGTACATTTTTTCAATATATACACATCATTATTCTTCTTTTGAATAAAGACTGTAATAAAAAAGGCGGTTGGAGAAATAGTTCATTACATCATCAGCAAAGTAAGACTGCTAAACCCATGCTTATAATATTATTATTATTCCAGTGGAATAAATGAGTTGTGGATTACAATAATCCCTTGCTTGCTACATTACGGTGCAGTTTGGAAGTTTATTAAGATTTGCTTAGAGTGAAAATAATATTCAGCTATCCTTGAGCAACCGTAAAGTGCTTGCAGTGATGAACACATGCGCACATGCACACACATCAAAACAAAAGAAAGTAGCTGACATGAGCCACATGACCCTGGCCTGACCTGGGCACAGGGGTTTTGCAACAACTGTTGAAACAAATGCTGTCACAGTCCAGCTCATCAGACCAAATAGTGACACCTTTAACAGAAGGAAGCCTGACAACTGAAAGGTTTCAAAAAGGGAAGCATGATGAACTACATGCTGTTAAAGTAAAGTTGCTGCATACAATGTCAATCCTGCAAATCAATGTCAAATTGGCAGTAATGTATTGCTGCATGGTGGAGAAAGAAATGACTCAAAGTACTTACTTAAAGACTCCAACAGTCACCTGTGGATCTGAGCGCAAAAAAAAGGCTTTGACAGAAAGAGAGATCAAAAGATGTGTTTCTTAACTATTCTCCAGCCGCTGTGAGGAGTGCAGCGGGTTTGACGGCTGCCGTTCTGAAATAGAATCTGAAGGAATCACATGGCGTGGCTATTCCAAGCAGCACACTCACATGCACACACAAGCACGGACAAAATATAGAAAACTGTTGGCTGACTGGGACGACTTGAATAAATGTATTTATATAGTATTGACTCTGAAAGTCTTTGTCTTACATAATCACTGGGATGCAGCTGCATAGATGTAAAAATGTCATAGTGACCCAGTTTATCTACAAAAGCAGGCAAAATGTACCCCAGAGAGTTCAGGGAAGTGGCAATAACATTGAATTAACTCATGATGGGGATTTCAGTGTGCTGAAACTGTTTTTGGAAATTAAAGCAAGGGATTAATATCACAAAAACCCTGAAAACTTAAGGCTTTAAAAAGCCTGATCCCTTCTTAACTTTGTGCACACATAGAGACACACTTTTCAGCGGCCCACTGTCAGTTTCAAAGTGATTTAACAGAGCTGTACAGAAGAGATGTGAGGAAAGCAGGGGCATTACTCTTCAGAAGGAGGGAGTGGATGATCAGGAAAAAAGGGGGTGTGATTCTGGGAACCAATGAAAGTAGACTATGAATGTGACACTGTTTGACATTTAGGAATACTAGTAGCAGTTTCCAGTACAACAAATAACTGTATTTATAAGGTAGCGCACTGATGAAGTGCACAGCCAGTTGGCTTCAGGACACGCGTACCTTGTGGACACCACTTACATTTCTTTCTGTTGAGTCACACACTCTAAAAAGCAGTGGAAGCTAAACAAGCAGCTTTCTGTCTTGGCTTTTTGTTTACTTCCATCATTTATTTTTACTGTACGTCTGGGGAATAAAAAGCAAGTACAAGGTGTGCTGTTCCAAGCTTTGTGGTTTCTTCTTTTTTGATGCCGTTTGGTTCTGCTACATGTAACCTCTGTAAGTCTAACTCGAGTCACTCAGGAGAAAGAACTACATCAAACAGCAGAGTGTTGAGCATTACTTGTTGACAGTTTCCATTTGTTCCCATTCCAGTAACCCATTGTGTATACATGATGCCACCCAGATTTTATCTCCTGGCCCGCACATGTAAACAGAGGGATGCCTTGCTGTTTGACGGCAACCCTGACAGTGATGGTTTAGAGCTGACCTCACAGGGTCACTGTGAACTTGGCAAGCATGGAGACTTAATCAAAAAGTCATTGAGTTTGTGAAACAGGCAAAATCCTTTGGCAGCCAAAAATAACTTTAATAAGAAGCAGTGCATCAGGAATAAAAAAGGTGATCATTGTGTAATACAAGAGCATTAACAATCAATAAGTATATATTACTTTTTAATCTCAACCTCTTATCCTAGGCACAGACTTGAGGCATTAGCTGTATTTAAAAGGTAAATAAGTCAGCACACTAATGTTCCTTCACAACTTTAATCTGGACAAAGTTGCACCCAAACTAGCAACGGACCAGTTCAGCTCTAAGCCTACTTTAGCGCTGCTAGATTGTACGTTACTTTTCCCAGATTAAAAGTTGTGAAAGGCTATTTCGTGAGCTGACTTCTTTACCTTGTAAATAGCTTCTGTGTAGTCGTGCATCTTAGGAAGGTTTAGTTAGTCTGAGCTCCCCTTTTGTTTTTATGATAAGCTGTATTTAGAAACGCAGAAAAATCCTTAAAAGTTTATGAAATTTGCAGGATGGGCTGCATGTGTGAATGCAAACAGCCAAAATTTTCACCCCGTCTTTATCTTGAATTTTCCTTTTTCAACATTCAAGGTTGAAGAATCAATTTCAAGTCCAGGACAGCAAAAATGTCTGCTTTATCGGTCTGCTTCATCTGCTAACATGTCCCAGGCATTTAACTGTGGCTTTTGCAAACATGCTTCTGATGTCATGTCCTGCTTCCCAAGACCCCCTCCATGCACATCCACCACAGCCAGAGGAAGAGCTTCTGAAACTTCCACAATATTTTTTTTTGATGCATGTGTGAAAGAGGCTTTAAAAATGTATTCAAGGAGACTTTTCCTCAGTTCTGCTTTTCTACAGAAGCATCTTTTAGAAGTGGGTTGAGAGGATGTCTATAAACGTCTTCTTAGAAAAATGTTAAGTAAGCTTCTTCTAATTTAACTGTCCATTTAAAACACACATTTCTCAGAACTGTTTGATCTTCTGCAAGTTATAGTAAACAATGTATTTATCACTATTACCCAACATCTTAATTTCCATGTGGTTGATTATTTACACTCTGCAATCTATTTACTGCAACTGCGCCCCCTTGGGCAACATTTTGGGCAAATCAAGATTTCAAAAATTCTCAAAAAGAAAAAAAGAAAACCACATGTGACTACTTTCCTCTCCTAAACAAAGGCTACACTGTCCTGCTCTGAGTAATAGCAGTTTATGCTGGTATTATTCAGCGTATGGGCCGCAAAACGTTCAGCCTGGAGCTGCAAGGGAAAAAGGAAATTTGAAGCCTCAGCACGCTGAAGTCTTCTCCAGAATCTCAGTGAACCTGGAAAGCTTCCACGCAAACCCTTCAGTGCATTTGTATAGGCTACATACAGAAGTGCAGTCAGCAAGTCAGCCCACTAGTGACCCACTTTTAAGAGCAGCTAAAGTTAGACTGACTAGAACTGTTGCCACCAGGATGTGAAAGGTCAGGAGTTGACGCTGAATCATACTTAAAATCTGGTCAAATCAGAGGTTTAGAAATGAAGTGGGATGCAGTGCCGTTTTGCATTTCCAGAACATGCTTAGTGACCTTTCTCTTTTACTGCTATCAGCTGCTTTCAGGGGCATCAAACTCCCATGTGGCAGGATGAGTTACAACTTGCAGCCATGAACCTGTCCATCAAACTGAGTCAAAGCAAAGATTGTATAACATGTGTGATGGACGTTGTTCTGCTTGAAAGTGTGCTCCACTGAAATGGATGACACTTTTATTTTCTACTCCAAAGGCAGCACTTAGGATAGCACTCTTCAAAACATTGCCTCAGTTTTGAATGTGTTAGGTTTGCATGCATCTTTACAGCAGTCATTTGACTTTGGAAGGGGGGTTCTTCACACTTCAGTATGACTTAATGTTTTTCCTCAAGGGGTTTTCACTGGGTTTCTGCTGCTTTGATTGTGGCTGCTTCTTGTTCTACGTGTTTACGATGTGGGAACACTTGCTGCTTTCATTCCAGCCCAGAGAGCAGTCACAAACTTCCCCACATCATATTCATCAGCCCCTTGGATACTTCAAAACTCCTGACATAGTGAAAGAGGGATCTCCTCCTCTCTCATGTTACATTAGATCACTGTCACAAACAATGGATTTCAAGCACATGCAGCAGATCATAACTGAACTGTTAGGCTATGTACAGTGCTGAGGTTCAAGTGGCAAGATCATGCAACACAGTGACATTGAGTTTACTATTTTAAGAGTTGCATCCGCAGGAAACAGAAGCACTTAACAGCGAAAGAGTTAAAATGGGGTCTGAGCGAAAGGAGCATGCGGTTTAAAGCACCCATTCAACTTTACGCACGGCAATGCGGTTCCAACTGCGCTCTGGTTTTTAAGTGTAACCTCAAAACTTTGTAGCCTGGGGTTCACAGCGAAAGTTAGCAATTACATAATCATTTTGGTACATGCGGTTTCGAAGCATAGTACAGTGTTGAATGAGTAGTTCTACCTTATGAGTCCGTCGGGAGCGCATGAAGCAGTGATCCAAAAGAGGAACAAAAAATCCACAGGAGGTCAAAGAGTTGAAATGGTAGAAATTCAAAGTTCGTTGGAACACTAAGTTCAGCAAGGTTGTGAGTCTGTGTATGCAGGTAGTGTGGAGGAATTTTAAGGTTTCGGGTTGCTCGGTTTAACGCGCTCAGTTGGAGGAGGGGGCACAGAAGCAAACAAGCAGCCCCGCCTGCTCATTAACATTACCACCAGTTGCGCAATAGCCATGGGGGCTATAGCCGTCAGTGGTGATACAGGAGCACATGTAAAATCTGACGAAATTAAAACCAAATTCAGGAGGGTTCATTCATATCAACAACTCTGCCAAGAGAGGAGGGGCATACATTAGTTTTGGAGAACTTGAAACTGCTTAAGTGAAGAACCAGAATCAGAATCAGCTTTATTGGCCAGGTATGCTTGAACACACAAGGAATTTGACTTGGTAAACTGTGCTCTCTTTGTACAAGGCATAAGAATAAGACATACAAAATAAAAAATAAAAAATGTAATAACAATAACATCAGCTATAAATACAAAAGAACAACAAATAGGCATGACTAATATGTACAGGCTAAAATAATATGATAATAGTGCAGTGGTGCTCCATTACAGCAAGATTTAGTCAAAGAAATATAAAAATCAGAGTCCAAACATTGATGGCAACCCTTTAAAATGACCTGAAATGTTTTCTTAATTTGAAATACAATGGGTGTCATTTGTAGATTGTCCCTCTTGCATTGAACAAATCAATGACTGGACAAGCCAGAACTTTCTGCAGTTAAACAAAGAAAAAACTGAAATGATTGTTCTTGGAGCCAAGGAAGAAAGGTTAAAGGTTACTGCTCAGCTCCAATCTGCACAGATGAGATGTTCAAACCAAGCCAGAAACCTTGGTGTAGTCTTAGTCTCAGACCTTAATTTCAGCAGCCACATTAAGACAATTACAAAGTCAGCCTATTATCACCTTAAGAATATATCAAGGATTAAAGGACTTATGTCTCAGCAGGATGCAGAAAAACTGGTCCATGCATTTATCTTTAGCAGACTAGACAGGGTTCCCACACGTCCTGGAAAAACTGGAAAATAGTTGACCGGTTTTCCAGTACTGGAAAACACCTGGAAAATTGGAGAACAAGTAAAATGTCCTGGAAAATCCCAGATTGTCCTGGAAAATTATTCCAACATGACTGCGTGCGACTTGACAAGGTTAAAAAAAACACATCCCCATTCAACATTTGTGGCAATTTTTGTCATTTAGTTCTATTTAGGTCAATTTATGCACTGATCCTCTGATTATTATTATTATTTATTTATTTCAGTAAGGCAGCTTCCAGATTCCTTTGCAGGCTCTTTTGTTTTTTACTTAGCTAATTTTATATTTTTTGAGAAAAGAGAAAGCTGAGATGAGAGTTGCCCATCATTGTTACTTGGTTGCACTAATAAGGTGCTGTACATCTGTGGTTGCATTATTCTATAATCAATTTGCCATAATTTTTAAGCATCTAAGAGATGATTTCATAGATAGCCATAGACTTTCAATGTAGACTTCCACTGAGAGGTACATATTAGACTATTTAGGAACTAAATTAGGAACTAAATTTAGATTGTCACACCAGCTTGATCTTCACTGAAAATGTCCTTGAAATGTCCTGGAAAATGATCTCTGGAAAAGAGTGGGAACCCTGCGAGACTACTGTAACGGGGTCTTTACAGGACTCCCTAAAAAGTCCATCAGACGGCTGCAGCTCATACAGAATGCTGCTGCTCGAGTCCTAACAAGGACCAAAAAAGTAGACCACATTACTCCAGTTCTTAGATCTCTACACTGGCTTCCTGTCTGTCAGAGAATAAACTTTAAAATCCGGCTGATGGTTATAAAGCAATGAATGGTTTAGGCCCAAAATACATTGCTGATCTGCTGCTACTTTATGAACCACCTCGACCTCTGAGGTCATCAGGTACTGGTCTGCTTTCAGTCCCTAGAGTCAGAACGAAACATGGTGAAACAGCGTTTCCACATATCTGGAACACACTCCTTGAAAGCTGTAGGTCCACTCCAACTCTCACCTCTTTTAAATCAGAGATTAAGACTTTTGTATTTGCCACTGCCTTCCAATCTTAGCTCATTTTAACCCACTTTAAATTAAAATTTTAATGTAATTTTTAATATATTCTAATTTTCCTTTTCTTTTCTGTTTTATTATATTTGTCATTTTAATTATGTTCTTTTATGCCTGTCTGAATGTTTTTAATCTTTTCATGTAAAGCACATTGAGTTGCCCTTGTGTATGAAATGCGCTATACAAATAAAGCTGCCTTGCCTTTGCTTTGCCTTTTAGGTCAGATCATTCAGACTCTCATGAGACACTAATCAAATAAACAAAACCACACAGCTATCATTCAAATTATTTTTATTCACAAGCAAATAAAATACCTTAACAAAAGTAGTACAAATCTGAATACAAAGCTCTCAGATCTGTCTCGGTCATCAGGTGAGTCCGTGGGTGGCAGAGGATCTCTACACTTTGGAGTTGGGATTTGAAGAACCGCCACAGCCAGCTGTCCCAAAGAGACAAGTTGGTTTTTTGTGGGTGTACAATGCTGACCTTTTGATGACTCTGCAGTTCTTACTGCACATACAGACGAGTCGTACGTGAGGGAAATAAAATGTGGTGATACAATTTTTACAGACAGCCAGCTTGTATCAAACTGCAGATCAGACATTTTCCAAACAGGTGCCAGTAGTTCATGTCAACAGTCGTCTCCTCTTAATAAATTACGTGTTAAAACTCTGCTAGCATGCAGTAAAACTGGGTGGCATTTTTGGAGCTGACAAAACAAGGCCTCATGTCAGCCAGCATCAGTCCTGTGTTGATGGATGGGGGGGGTCACACTTTTCTATACATTATTCACAGTATTTACACCTAGGGTTTGACTTCTCAGTGGATGAAAAGACTGCACTTTTATTCACCCACACTCTTTCAAGGAATCTGACTTAGTGATCCTATGGCTTCACGTGTGCTGTTTGCAATAAAAGATGATTAAAAAAAAAAAAATCTCCTATGCTACAATCATCTTTACGACTTTGCTTCAAAAAGCTGCTTGATGTCTTTGACGCCGTGCTCTGCTGCCACAGCGACGATGTGGTCCAGGGCGTTCATGTGGCCTAGCATCTTCACCAGCTCTTTGATTTGGTCCCTGTTGGCAGATTATGAGTATTAGAAAACAGCATGAACTCAACACACATGATCATAACACAGCTTAAAGTTAATGATAAAAATAAGTCATCTGAGAGTTTATACGCTGCCATTATTTAATTGCACAAAGCAGTCCTGATGATGCCCTCCCATAGTCTTCCAGTAGATGGAGCTATAACTGTTCTCAGGGTCCCCTCTTACTTGACAGTGCGCTTCTCCACATCAGACGTGCCCACAGTGCCGCGGTGCAAAGAGTTGGCCAGGTGGGTGATGTAGCGACAGAGAGGCTCCAACTGAGGAAACGTCTGCTGGCCCTTCAGCCCAGAGAACCAGTGTGCTGGAAAACACTCCACCACCTGAAAGAAGCATAACACAGAGCAGAGAGAGAGTAAACAAAAGCTCTGTTTCACCCTGTTGAGTGAGTCAAAAACAGCAAAAGGTTGACTAAGTGAGCAGTCAACTGTTTGTCGGGTTAAAGCTTTTGGCACAGGGAGAGGTGGAGAGAAGCCAATCACATTGACCGTGCCCACGAGGCTTGTGTTATGAAACACAAACACCTCTCATCAAATTGTCAGACCCATGAGAGGGAGCGAGTTTCCACTGCTCAGGTGGCTACAATAAATTCATGAATATTTTTAGGAACTTTTGGCACGGCTTGCACGGCAAAATGAAACAAAGTGACAGCATGAGTCACTGATTCATGTTGATGCAGTTCTGGATCAGAAAAGTGACGCTCTGTTAGAGATCATAATGTTTTCTGGGAAAGTATTCAGGGGAGACTCCAGCACAATGGATCCCTCTGTCCTCCTGTGTATCCAAAAACACTACTGAGTGTTGACTGGTTTGAATTGAAGCATTTTTTAAATTCAAAGTAATGAGACTGTTGTTGTTATTACAAATATTTGTAATGTGCCAACAATTTGAAGCTAATAAAATGGCCTTTGTGCAATCTAGGGATGTCAATTTGAAGTATTTTCTGTTTTGGAAATGTTAACAATCAATTATCAATGAATCATTAAAAAAAAAAAAATCGTAAATGTTTTCCGTGTCAAAAACAATACCAAATGCCCTTTTTCCCCTGAATCAAATTTTCCTTCACATCACAATGTTAATAACTGACAGTATTAGATAGCTACGGATCGTATTGAGGTATTCAAAACGTTAGACATGCTGAATATCAAGGTGTGGAGCAGGCTCATAAACTCTGCAGACATACAATCATAAAAGTGAAGGTTCAGACTTCAACAAGGGAACAGTTTTCTGACTAGTCGTTCTTATTAAGAAAAATAAGCATATGTGTAAATGACCCTTTTAAAAGGTAAAAGTGTATACAAAAATGTACTCATCTTTATGGTTGAAGTGTCTATTTTGGTGTTTATTGTTGGGACTTTTATTTTGAAGGCTGGGTTTACTGCTGACGCGCTGAACAGCTAATAAAGGTAAACAAATGTCAGCGCTTTCTCAATGAATGAATGAAGGTACAGAGAAGGTTCGGTTAGCGTCCCGCTTGAGATTGGGAATAAGGTATATTTTTCTTTATTGTCTTGGTTTGGTGGGGGGGGGGGGGGGGGTTTACTGATATGTTAACTTTTTCCTTTTAATGACATGAAGTGTGATCGCGATAGCTGCTCACACCTGACTTCTTAGCCCTTTGTTTGCTGAGTCATGGTAGACCAGCCTCGTGTTGCGTCCGCTTTGTTTGTTTGTTTGCCTTAAATGCTTTTCATTGTATCACTGATTAACTGTGTTTTGGGGTGTTATCTCTTATGTTTGGATTATTTTGTGGACTGTAAATTTTAGCAGTTGCATGTTTGCACAGTTTTAACAGTATTGGGATCAATTATCAGGTTTCCGTATTTAAATGCTTTTACCTCGTCTCGTGTTTATGTGATGTTATTGTAATTTCTTTGGTTATGGTGATGTTTACATTTTGTTTGTTTGTCCCGTGCAGCTCTTACGGTGTGTTTGTTTGTTGACGGCACGGAAATTAAGAAAATAAACTCATCTGTTGAGAGTAAAGCCATTCGTCCTCGCTGGGATCGCTACAATATGTATGTGGTCAGGTATGGTAAATGGTAAATGGACTTGTACTTATATAGCGCTTTTCTAGTCTTTCTGACCACTCAAAGCGCTTTTACACTACTCGTCACATTCACCCATTCATACCCATTCACTCACTGATGGTAGAGGCTGCTATGTAGTGAGGGACCATCAGTGTTAGCTATTCTCATTCATTCACATTCACACACCTCTGAACAACAGAGGGTGCAATTCGGGGTTCAGTGTCTTGCTCAAGGACACTTCGGCATGTGACTGCCGGGGCTGGGATCGAACCGCCAACCTTCCGATTGATAGACGACCGACTCTACCCACTGAGCCACAGCCGCCCCGTATCAGGAATCAGCCGGGAGCGCAACCGAGTCAAAATCAGTCCGGCGACAGAGAAAAAAAACGCTTGTGGAGACCTGTCACTCAGCCGCAGCCCCCAGCTGAGTGTCTCTGCTGTGCGCAACACCTTCAGTCAGCTGATTCACATCAAAACATGCTTTTAACTTAAAACACCTCCTTGATAGCTGATTGAAATATAAGACCACACGATGTTTGTTCCACATGATATGAAATCGAAACAAAAAATGTGTTTGAGTAAGTTCTTAATCAATTAATCGATCCTTGATTCATTCTTGACATCCCTAGTGTAATCTGTGCCACGTTTCAAATCAAGACACTCTTCAGGTCAGGGGGAGAATTGAGGGAATAAGAAACAAACATTTACATTTAATGAAAAAGAAATCCAGGGTGTCATGTTCCAGCACTTTGTACTTTACAAGACAATGGATTCAAATCCCATCTGAGCTAAAGAGAGGTGTGTCAGGCTTCACAACATGAGTGAGATGCAACAGGATGCACGTTCGCCAAGAAGGTTTGTTTACAATACCCTAAAAACACATAACCTTCAAAACCAACCACTCACATTCTCTGTAAACTAAAAATAAGCCGTAACAAACTTCATTCATGCTCCCAGATGCTGATGAATGGCTACTGAGATGTATTGACGTACCTTCTGGCACTTGAGGACATTGTCCTCACATGTATCAGTGGTCTGCAGAGCAGAGAGGATGTATCTGTTCAGAGTGCTGTCCACCGCTAGATCCCTCAGACAGGAACTGGACAGGATACCATCCCACTGCAGGATGTTACCAAGCAGCTGTGAACAGAGGAAACCAAAGAGTTAGACAGCTTCAAATCAAAGGGGTCAGCTTTTATGTGCTTCCTATGTGATGTGAGCTACAACAGTCATTCAGAATTAAAAGACATGATGTTAAATTAGTGTTTCATTCATCTAAAAACAACATTGTCTTTACTTTTATGTCAAACATACCTTCACGCAGGTCCAGAACTGCCTCTGGTAGAATAAGTAGGGTCCGCTATTCTTGTTCTCCAACACACTAACAAAAGAAAAACAGACTTTTAATCAGGCATACAAGTTCCACATTTAGGTTGACTAAACAGAAACTGGACAGCCAGAAAACTTGACTCCTCTGTTACGTACTTTTTGGGAAATAGAGGAAGGAAGACATCTTCATCCAGAGTCCGCCTCGCCCTGAAGACCACAGTCCTTAAAAACTCCTGGTAGAGGAAAAAGAAGAGAAAAGGTAGTCATGATGACGACATCCTCCAATAAGAGCTGAAGAAAATAGCATTTTTTCTGTGGGCTGTACCTGTGTGTATCGGTTTTCCCCATGCAGCACAGTCGGATAACCTTTCATCAATCTGTGAATGAAGCCCACCAGATTGGCGGTCTGACTGCTCGACAGGGGATCCCACACTTGCTCTGCCAACACTGAGACATGACCACAAAAAGAGACATAAATAAAATGCGTTTTGTACTGAGCTGCTTTTTCTTACCAAGAAAATATTAGTGTGCTAGATGTAGCTGTGTGTGTAAGTGTGTGTGTTTGTCTACCTGTCAGTTTGGAGAGGATGACCTTCTCAACAATAGCCGGTAACAGACTGATATCCCCGTCTCCCATCTGCAAAGTGCTGTGCTCCTCGAAGCCGTAAAACAGCAAAGACTCGAACCAGAGCATGTACTCGAAATTTGAGCAGTTAGCCTGGAGAGGAAAGAAGGAAATGGTTTTCAGAATACAACCCTCAAATTTAAAGAAAGACACCTTTAACCCTCTGTAAGCCCTAGGAAAAAGTAACGTTGCAGGTATTAAGGCGATCAAAAATGAGCATTGCTTTAAACTGATATAAATATGTCATATATTGATGGATCATTCCAATTTTTTTTTTAATCTTTTAATCAACTTCAGTATTAATGTGACATACTGAATGTTCACTAATATTATAATTAACCCTTTAGTTACGACGTGTTTAAGAGCCAGAGAGAGGAATTTAGGGGAAGAAAAAAACACCAAAAATGGATCAGCTCCTGCATAATATAATGAAAACTGGAATTCTTTTTTTGAGTCAACACATTTTGACATATGTTGATGACTTACAACAACACTTTTTTTATCACTGCATTATTTTTCATGTAATGTCCTATGTTTAAAAAAGTTACGTTGAAGGTCTTAAGGCGATCAAAAATGGGCATTGCTTTAAACTGATATAAATATGTCATATATTGATGGATCGTTCCAATTTTTTTTTTAATCTTTAAATTAACTTCAGTGTTAATGATACATACTAAACATTCACTAATATTATAATTAACCCTTTAGCTACCACGTGTTACAGTGCCAGAGAGGGGAATTTAGGGGATGAAAAAACACTAAATTATTATCTCCTGTATAATACAATGAAAACTGGAAAAAAAAATTTGGGGTCAACACATTTTAACATATGTTGATGACTCACAACAACACTAATTAAATGACTGCATTATTTTTTATGCAAAGTCATGTTTTTTATCAAAAAGTCACAATTTTGGCCTCAAATTGACCAAAAGTGGGCAGTCTAAACTGTTATAAATATGCCATACAATAATATATTTTTTCAAATTTTGAAAAAAAATCTTTCAATGGAAGTCATTCATCACTATCAATTGAAACAAATTTTATTTTCAAAAGTTTAACCCTTCATATGCCAGTCTGTGACTGATCCTTTGTTATGAAAAAACCCATGAAAAGCGAATGAGCTTTCTCTATAGGTTTTTGGTTATAATTTGATCCCCCCTACACACACACACACATTACTGTCACCATGCACATATACATACATCAATCTTGAGGATCAATATCAACACACAGAGACCTTCCTTGGTTGAATCTAATTTCAAAATTGCATGGAAGGCTCCAAAATGTAAAACTATAGCAAAAATTCCCCAAAAGAGCCAAAAAAATGATAATCAAAACCTACATGAAGTTTGGCCCACAGTGGAAACATGAAAAGTGGTTCATTCAGCTGAAAACCCTGAACATCATAGATTTTGAAGCCAAACCTACAATGTCAAAGCTGTTTTGAAAAAAAATATGATTTTTTCCTGCAGAATAATGGCATTCAAACTTTGAGTGTTTTATGCTTTTAGGTGGGGATTTAATCAGGGCATTTTTCCCATAAGGAATTCATTACTCCAATTTTGGCTACAGATATTCCCACACACACAAAATAATTTCACTAAACACACACATACACCACTTCCAGACATCTCAAGGTATGCAGTGAACTCAAAAAAGTCTGAACCCATTTGCCCTTTGGTACTCTAGAGCAGGATTTGTGCCCCTAGTGGACAAAGGGAGAGTAGCATGAATTTGGCAAAGGGATGAAAACTAAGAAAATGGCGCAATCTGCTGTTCTATGGTAAAAATCCAAATTTTAGGTCCCTGTGGTTTGGTTCACAACAATGAGTAACTCAGAACCTTTTTTTCTGATGTAGTAATTCCAGGATCAAAAAACGTGGTTTGAATGGGTTTCAATGGCTGCCATTTTTGGCTTAAGAGCACGAACGTTGGTAAAATGAGTACACTGGAGGACATTACACTTACCAAATCATATATGTAAAAATTTTGTAAATTGACCCAAATAACTCCACTGTCTTTAATATCATGCCCCAAGCTTAGAAAAAAACACCAAAACACAACAGGCAAATATTGCGAATGACCAAAAATGGGCTAAGGCTTACAGAGGGTTAACACCTGAAACACTTGTGTTCGTCTCACCTCCAGAGGGTTCCACGTGATCAGCTGCAGACGGACCAAAGGGTTAAAAAGTTTGGGGAGGCAGAGGCCGATGTAGGCGTCTCTGTAGCAGTCGGCGTAATCTCTCCTCCACACTTCAAAATGAGACTTGATGTAGTCCAGAGAGTGAAAGTCCTCCACCACGTCCTCGAATGCTTTCTTACACTCCCTCATGATGCGATCTGGAAGAGACGTAAGGTTTCAGTTACACATTAAGTCACAACTTTCCATTTTTCCTTTATCATGGTAGTCCTTGCAACAAGTTGGAGCTGTACCTCTCTCCATGTTGAAGCTTGTGATGTCTGTAGAGGTTTCCTCATCATCAGATGATAAGCCTTCTTTGTGCTCTGCCCGCTTTCCATTCTGCTCTCTAGCTTGTCGCCGCCGAGTTCTGCATCCAACAACAAGCACAAAGTCAAAGAGGGGACAACATTACAGCATGTTTTTCTGCATGGCATTGAAATGACATCATCAAATATCTACAAAGTGAACTACAATCAAGACATTCATTGCTTTAAGACGTGTATAAGAACACAACCTACAGGATCAGTTTGTTCATCCTTAAAATAATCTCATGCATGGTCAACATGTTCACGTCTTTTGAGAACCAATGAGCTTCATACCGTCTCGCTTCTCTCTCCGCTATCCTCCTCTGACGACTGTGCTCCTGGTAGGCCGTGCGATCTCGGCCAAATGAGTCTAGATTAGGAGCCATGACAGCTTTATCTGCAAGAGACAGGAGCCATGCTAGAACCGGTAATGACACGCTGAGACAAGCTAGAACTTAAGTCTTATTCTGCAAATTTAACATCTCAGATAACAGAAGAAAGTTTTAAGTTAAAATGTTACTATTCAAAATGTACTCATTGATCTAAATGGCCTAAAAGTAGATGACATAGGAATATAGGAGTTGTTTAAGCTTCTTAAAAGAGCTAAAATATGAATGTAAATCTTTGTATATATAAATATAACAACAGAAAGGAGACATCATATTTGTGAAAATTTGTTTTGGTATCATTCATTCTCTAGTCACTTACCTGTCTGCTACCTCCCACATGTTACAATGAAGTAACAGGTGATGAGCCACTTACAGAAGGATTTTATCTTTACTTAGTGACTCAATGACTGAGCTGAGTGACAAGCACCCAGCTGACTGTCAGAATCAGCCGCTTAAGAGCAGCTGATAATCAAACATTTCACAGGTATGAACATGCCCACTCACTCAAAGTCACACCTTCATTAACCTTAATCTCACTCATCAGGGGATTAAGATGGGTAGAGGGGAACAAGACAGGAACACTCACACACACATACGCACACACTTTCTCTCTCTCACTCAAAAGAACTAACGAGGCCGTTCAAATAAATCATAAAAACCTTCAAGATGGACTGACTTGAAAGGCTTGCAAACTCCGACGATTCATCTTTAATATCATCCTGTCTTCTCTGGACAAGTCGTGAGGCCCGGTGCCTTAGTAACTGGTGCATGGCAGCCTCCAGCTCCAGGACAGCAGGCACCTGAAAGATATGATGCTTTCTGTGACCTCTGACCCAAACAAAAAGCGGGGCTCCGAGTCACGCGGACGTCTTGCTGGAGGGACAAGAGGAGCATGACGGACAAAAACAATACTGGAACCAAGATATTGCATGAGGCGGGTGAAAACTCAGTAACATTTGAAAACTTTGTATTTCCTCAATGAAACTCTTTAAGAGCCAATTTTTCATGCTGGAATATTAGTGCAAGAAAACAGTTTTTAAGTTGAATAAAGTACAAAGTTTTTACCCAGCATTAACAATACAAAGTTCCAGTCTTGCTGATAATGATGGTGTGGTTTCCAGCACAAAGCGCTGAGCACTGAGAGTCATCTAACGGGGTTTAAAGACACATTAGAGTGGAAGACAGATGGCAGACCGGGTCTTTGTTTATTCCATGTGCATGGAGGGGCCTCTCTGCTGCTGCAGGATCAAGACTGAATTAGCTTTTTGGGACATGCATTTGAAACACAGCTGCAGGCTTTCAAAAATAAAGCTGAATTCAGACATGATTTCATTTTGTTTAAAAGAACTAGACCCATCTTTGTTGAGACTATATTCTTCTTTATATACTTGGTTCTGCAACAATATTAGGCTCTTGTGCAGCTTCAGAAAGTGGATTTCATTTTTATAACATGAATAATGATAAGTAAGGACTTCATATCGTTCAATCAGGTCTTTGAGTCATTATGACTAGGGATGCACCGAAATGAAAATTCTTGGCCAAAACTGAAAAACCGAAAATGAGGAAACCAACGCCGAAAACCGACGCACCGAAGTAAATTATTATGCCAATTATTAGTAGTGAGTAGGCCATGCATTTTCTAGGCCATTAATTGGCAGACACTTGAAGCTAGTTTGTATAGCAGTTTGAACACACTGGGTTAAAAGAGCTTAAAGTTATAGACAGAAATGTCAAAAATGTTACAACTGTCCCCGGTCTCCCCTACCATTGCATTTATGGCTCTGACTGTGTGCTAACCTCACTAAAATCAAGGATCTCATTGAACATATCAGACAATGAGGGTACAGTTGTGCTCATGAGTTTACATACCCTGGCAGACTGTATGGTTTCTTGGGTAGTTTCTGTTGTCTTTATGATATAAAAAGAGTAAACACAGTTGTTTGATAAAAATGTTGCTTCATCCAACCACTAACCATGAGTGAAAACAAGTTTTTCTCTTATCATTCATATTCTCTGAAAAATGGCCCCCCAAAAAAAATCACAAATTCTGCCAGGGTATGTTAACGTATGAGCACAACTGTATATGCCCCGCATCTGGCTCTGTTCTCCTTCTTGCACTGTGCGATTCTCCGTCTCCAAGCAGGTTCTCTGCATCCATCGCGGCCTGGATCATAAAGCAGATCAAGTACAGTCGCAATGAAGTGCAGAGGATCCGTATTGATCCCAGTGAAACGTGTGCTGACAGACTAAAGGCTAAATTCCACCAGATCCGTGTCCAGTCCGTCTCCGATCCGTCACGGCACCGGATCTCATAGGTTTCTATTCTAATCAATCTGTTAACTTCCACTGGATCCGCTCCATTGTGTTCCGGCTGCGTCTCTGATCCACCAGATCGGAACACAAACGGATCAGATACGCAGGACTTCTATTTTTGCCGGATGCTGGATCACGCCGCATCAATTCAGCACAGAGCAGATGGAGCAGGACAGGAAGTCAGCCCGGTTAATTTTCAGAATAAAACACTCTGTTATCGTTAGATTGTTTTTAACTTAACTATGACCAAAAAAAATGTCATTTTGAGCAGAGGCAGGCCTGTAGTCATCAAGTCAGAGGTTTTCAGAGGACCAGAAAGGCAACATGGATGAGGAGTGGAGGAGAATCCTTGATTCAGTGATTGCTGTGGGAAAACCTCGGTCACATGACTCCAGCTGTCCGGCGGTCCTGCTCCGTGCTGCGTTCCGAAGACGCAACCGGTGGGTGTAGACGGAGAAGAGCACAGACCGGACACGGATCTGGTGGAAGTCCCATGTAAGAGTGTACTTTTCATTGTTTTCACTCCGTGGACCGCCTCAACCTCTTTGCTTAGAAAACGCTTTAGTGCTGCAGTTAAAGGAAGAACGGATGCAGACATGTTGGCCCTTATCCAGACAAGCGCGTTATGGCCGCGGTTTTTGCTTGCATCATTACAACATCCTTTTTCGGCCGGGTTGTTTCGGTGATTAAAGTCTCAGAAAAGTTTTGGTGGCCGGATTTTCGGTGCATCCCTAGTTATGACGTATTCAGTCTCTTTTTGAGTGAAAAAAGAGCCGCTAATTGAATGTTGCTGCAGTAAGTTACACTAAAAAAAACTGTCAAATGAAAACAGTTCTGTCACATCTGTGAAATACACAGTGCAAGACTTATTTATAGCCCTGTAGACTAGCTTTAATTACAGCATGTAAGAAGTTAACAACTTAATAAAATACAACATCGCTTTGTGCGACTTCATATCTGACAATACAGAACTCTTAAAGAGATTCTCGGTCTCTTTTAAGTTCATATCAAGTGGTCAGAGATCACACAGACACACAACAGAAAACAGCTAATGAGACAGCAGACAACTTCTCCCTTACCTTTTCACTGAAACACTCAAGCAAGTCTCCAACATACCCTCGCATCTCTTGCAAGAATTTATATTGCTCTGCATTGTCATTGGACGAGCCCTCCAGCTGCTGTATGCTGCTCTCGGAGGCAGTGAGGTCTTCTTCGATCTGTTTGAAGCGCTTGGCGTTAGCGTTGTGGCCTGCGTGCATCTGGCTGAGCCTGCAGACACACGACATACAGGGAGAGACGGCAGGGAGGAGTTAGATAGGGAGATACAGCTAGTTGAATCATAATTACTAACACACACTGCACACATTAAATATAAAAAATAAAAAAAATAAAAAAGAAACAGTCCACTCTTGTACAAACATGACATGTGAGGGGGATAAATGCAGCCCCCACTCAGACCCTCACATAGCCTCTCTGGCTATTAGATCTGTGGATAACTTTGTCGGGTCTCCAGGACCACAGCACACAGACATGGCAGCACCTGAGCTCAAGACCGATATTGCCGCAGTCTTTGACTGAACCTACCTATCCTGCAGGCGTTTCTTTACCAGATCAATGGATACCGGGGTTAGATCACTAACTGGGGCCCCGTAGTGAACAGAGCCGTTGTCTGTTCGGCCTGTTGGCTTGCACGTCTGCGGCACAACGGTGCTGTAGGTGAACGGCATGCTGTAGGAGGCGCCGTACGGCTGGGTCTCGTAGCTGTTCTGGTAGTAGACTGGGGTTTCCTCTGGCTGGCTGCTTATGACCTACACATCAGAAACAAGGGACACAAGTGGGAATTACTTTTGATTCAATGAGGTAACAAGGTATGGTTATCTGCATCATTATTCATCTGTCTTTGATTTTTTTTTTATTAATCACAGTCAATAAAACACCAGAATAATTTGCAAAGTTAATCTAAAAAGATGCCAAAATATTTAAGCTGGAATGGATAATACTTTGCATTTATTCTTAATAAATTATTGACAGATCAATACAATTCCTTGTGACTTTAAGTCAATCGTCCAATCATGAAGTCAACTAATCTTTTTGGAGCTACGGCTCAAAACGAATAAAAATCTGTGGTACTTAAAGCAACAAAAGCCAAATATGATTCAAAGATATCAAAATAAAAAATACATATGTAAACAAACTGTTTACAAATATCTTGACATGCTGTTAAGACAGTTTACCTGTGGTATGCTGATTCCTTTCCTTATCTGCTCCTGCTCCCAGCGGCTCACCTCTTCATCCTGCCCTGTATCCAGAGCCTCATCATCGCTCCCCTCAATGCCTGCACACGACACAGGGATGTTACATTAAAGTATTTAGTTTTCAAACAGCAGCCAGTGGCCAAGAGAGGTGTCAGTGCACAACTGTTTCAGGGTACCTATCTCCTCAGCGATCTTTTGTCTCTGGCTTTTGTTCTTCACTCCACTGAAGCGTATCCTCTTCTCTTCCTCGTCTTCATCGTCACTGGCATCCTGGTCTTCTCCTACCATGCGTTTCTTGGGCGTCTCTGTCTCGACCAGAGGAGCTTCACCTCCCAGCTCCCTAGCCAGCTGGCGGCGCTTTCTAGCAGCGTGGATGAATGCTGCGTCGGGTATTTCACCTGGAAGAGAAAAACAAAGTGTGATCTGACTACTTCATGAATTATGTGTTTATTGTTATCTCTTTATGAAGTTACTTCCAAGATTAGCTAGGGAAATACACAAAACTATCATAAAGTAGAAACTGGCTCTTGACAGAAGTGTTGATATAAGTATTATAACTTTTGTGGAAGCCTTCCCTGTTGAAACTCTGAAGAAGCTTCTAAATTTGGACATGTGCAGTACCTGGTTTCAGGCTGCCGAGGGAGGAGAGCGTATTGAAGGATGATCCAGCACTGGTAGATTTAGATACTTGGCCGTGAACCTGGCCACCTTGACTCCTCGCCTCTTCCTCGTGCTCTTCAGCACTGTCCACCTCCATTTCTTCCTCCCCATGTTCACTACCCGCTCCGCTGGTTACTTCCTCTTTGATGGCGACTGCAAGCTGTGGAGCAGTATCTGGGTAAACGGGACACAGAGAGATGTTAGCTGGGAGAATAACCATTTAAAAAACTTCAATTGGATTTACATTCAAACCATTGAGCAGGTAGAACTGGATTTCTGCACTTTCCCATCTAGATAACCCAAAAGCATTAGTATTCACAGACATTTATGGTGTTTTAGATAGATCATATTTAGGGCATCTGAAGTGATCATTAACAAGTTGAGCATTTTACTGATATCTGATTTTTGCCCATTTTTCAAAAGTTGTATCAGTACTGTCAGGAATTTAGAATGGCAGGTCTCAGTGAACAAACTATTAAACCATGGCATAAATATCTCACAGTACATCTGGAGATAATCTTCAACTTTCAAATTATAATACGTTTAAGAGATGACTGATAATTATGACATAGTACAATCTTTAAACCTCTACATATTTCTAAAGATTTTTCTATATTGATTTTAATATTTTTTTATTATTCTATTTATTTTCAACTATTTTTTTATTTTGTATTATTAGCCTACTCAGTTTTATTGATATTTAATTGCCATTATTATCTTCAACTTTTATCCTTACCCTTTGTTGTACTGAATTTCCCTCCCAGGGATAAATTAAGTGTTTCTGATTCTGATATTTTAACTATTTATATTCTTGTTATTTTCATGTTTAAACCTATTTTCAATAACATATATTTAATTGTTGTATGTGTCTATGAGTATCACCTTCAAATTATTATTTTGTAAATATGTAATATGTTTTGCCACTATTTTTTTTAAACCTGTTTCTTGTTTTCAATTGCTGTTGAGCACTTTTAATTGCTTTTGATTTGTATGTGAGTTGATGTATAAATAAAGCTTGGTTGGTTGGTTGGTTCATTGATTGATTGATAGATGTGGTATAAATTTAATTGCTGATGATGCACTCTCCTCAGATCTACCACCATCTTGTGGTAAGGCTTCATATCTTACCTTCAGCTTCTAAAGCATTTATTGGTCTATTGACACTGTTAAACAAATTATTTTTGCTAATTAATTATTCAATTTCAAGACTCTGTTTCATTTTGTCCAATTTTTTTGACACATGTTGCAGCTGTAAGGTTAGATGGAGTTCTTGTACTGCTAATGATAATAAACAATTAAAGAAAGTGTAAAGACTGTGGTTTGTATTTACCACTACACCCATGTATGTGTGAGGTTTCTGGGGAAGGCTACAGCTGTGTCCAGTATTAGAACCTGAGTTACCCCGTATAGATGGAGGAACCTGAGCCTAAATCCTCAAGACTATGTTCTGAGACTGACTGTCAGAGAGTATGAATTTTAGAGGGAATTTCAGTCTGTGAGGTAAAACCCTGTCAGTCAGTGACTTAGGATCTTTCCTCACCGGATTTGATTTCTTGTTTGACACTTCCACCCTTCTCCAAATCCTCTTTGTATTCCTTCTTCAGCTGCTTGACGATCTTCTTGCTGTGGTTTGATTTCTTCACTCTGAACACCTCGGATCCTTCTGTTTACAAACAGGTTAGCAAGGGGGAAATGAGTGGTGAGTTATCCACGCACATGATCATCATGTGGAAGGTAATGGTCAGAACAGGATTACAGAGAAAATACCACTTATATCTACAAAGGTGGGAGTCATTATTAAAACGACTTTACTATCATAAGGTGGAACTAAAGAGGAGGCATTAACATTAACACTGAGAACTGTCAATCCAGCACGTTTTCTCCTGCTAACGTTAACCGGCTAGCTAACATAGCATTTGTTGACAAACCTTCATCATCGACGAAGCTCAGCAAGCTAGCTTTGGTTGGTGGTGCAGGCACCGTGAAGGTGGGTATTTCTTTGACTTTCTTTTCTTTCTTAATAGGTCTAAATGTGTGCGCACTAGCTAGGAAGCCGTTGCTGTGGGCATTATCCGTGCTGCCCGGTGCTCCGGTCCCGCTGGTACTGGACTCCATGAACGGGATTTCCTCCCCGACAGGCCCGAACAGGGTCGGCGCGAGCTGCTGCGGCTGCTGCCGACCCTCCTCCGGTTCGTCCTCGTCGGATTCATTCCTCCGTCGAAAGTTAGCTCGTTTCGCCTTTTTGAACATTGTGTTTCTCTGCTAGTTGCTGAAGTGCATGCTGGAACGCAGGACACCCTAAAAATGTGCCGCAAGCCGAGAGAAAGTGGATTCACAATCCCGGGCAGCCATTTTCTGTCAGAAACGGCGTTTCTTCTTCGTTTTCAAAGTTAGCGGGAGAATCTGTGTGTTACTGGCTCATTACCGCCACCCACTGGTGGAAAGTTGACTTGCACCATTCATGGAAATTACAATGGAAGAAAACAAAACATGCAAGAATTTGCTGCACTATTAATTATTTAACAAAGTGAATAAAATAAAAAATAATGATGTACAATTATTATACTTAAATTGTAGGAATATCACACTATTTGTATTCTTAATTTTGATGCTTTAACATATTTTATTACTATTTTATTTTTGGTGTGCATTAGTCTCTATTTTATTATTATTATTATTATAATTATTATTAATTATTATTATTATTATTATTATTATTATTATTATTATTATTATTATTATTATTATTATTATTATTATTTTACCCTAATACGTCTTGCCATTGTTTTATTTCTGCTTCTTTCTTGTTTTTCAATGGCTGTAAAGGACTTTAGGTTGCATTTGATCTGTATGAAATGTGCTATATAAATAAAGCTTGATTGATTGATTGATGACATTGTTTGTATCATTCCCTCCGAACCCTTTCTGTCTCAGCAAATATCTACTTGAGGTAAAATTAGCACACAATTTTTTTTTCTTATTTATTCAACCTTTATTTAACCAGGTTGGTCCCATTGAGATCAAAGATCTCTTTTCCAAGGGAGACCTGGTCAAGATAGTGAGCAGCAAAAAAACACAAGTGACAGACATAGACACACAGAGAACCGAAGTACACTTTAAGCACGTTTGTCACAGAAAGAGCCATTACCTAGGAGGCAGTTGTAACAAGATACACTAAAAACAAGGACATTCTAAAGATTCAGCTTCCAGGTCATTCATTTTAGATTTAAAAACATTCAGTGACACCAGCTCCTACAGTTTCAAGCCATTCTGCAAAAAATTCCAGCCTGAGGGTGGAGAATACCTAAAAGCCCTTTTCTCAGTTTCTGTACAAGCTTTTGGGACAGAAAGCATTAAAAAGTCCCGGGAACGCATTGAGTCCTGTCCAGCACTTTTCTGTGTGATAAGGACACAGAGGTAGTGTGGCAGCAGACCAAGAATAGCCTTATGTATGTACAAATTTTATACATCTTTGAATAATTTCATTTAGAAAGTAATACAGCTGATTATGAAATTTTAACTTCTTAGCTCCATTCTTTAAGTATTCATAAAAGAGATAAAGGTCAAAAGTAACAATTATAAGTATTTAGACGTGTGTTGAAATGCTCTCTGTCCTCCCACCCCACTTAATTTAGAAGTCAACTTTGTTTCTTATATGATCTGATTCTAAGAACTTCATATGCTTCAGAAAGGAAAGGATGAACACAACCACAGAAACCTCAAAGGAAGGGCAGCACTGAACTAAAAGTGACACTATCAAGTGATGGTCATGCACATGTAACACTCGACTTGATTTCTTGTCAGTGTTAAACGCTTAGGGGGTTCTTTTGGAAATATGCTAAACATACGTACCTTTTCACCATATCAAACTGAAATAAAAACAGTTTAAGTATTGTTCAACTCTAGTTTTCAACCTTTGATTGACACTCAATGGAGGCTACCGTGGGAACTTAAATGACACTGAAAAACACTCAGCTCTGCACGGCACATGACAATTTAATTACGGCAAACAAAAACATTTGAATTAAACTTTTATAGATTCAAAATAAACCTTTCAAATGACAGTGAAACCTTTATCCTTCCCAGCATTAAACACGAAACACACATTCCGTTTCTTTTGAATTGACCAATATTAATGCCCTTTGTTTCCCACTTGAATTAAGGTATCTGAAACTTTTAATTCTGTGGCCCTGTCACACACATTTATAAAATAGTGGTGCCCAGAAACTTCAGTACTCAACAAAAGTGCTGATGGCCTATTGGTTGGTGTGTTAATGTTATAATTGAAGTCATAAGTTGCAGTCACAACATTTCTGGATCTGTCTTTGATTCTTCTTAGTTCTATAAGCATTATGACTCAATTCATCCAGTTTTCTTTCCCCTCTAAGCATTCACTGTTGATGTTTAGAAAGCTATGTGTTTTTCTTGTCAACTTCTGTAGTCAAAAGAGCCACTTAAAAATAATACCAATGCATGAATGTATTATCTTCCTGTTTGGGAGCATATACTTTGTTAGTACTAAAATTATTAACTGAGAGCATGAAGTCAAAGGATATAGTTTTGGTTTGAGTTTCATAATGTTTGAATTTGCTATAAAAGGCTTGTTGAAACCAGAACTGCTTTTCTTACCTCTTCTTAAGTCTCCTTCTTCAGAAATGATCTTTACTCATCCCTCTTATCTCTTTACTCCATCTTTCACGTATCATCTACTTGATGACAGCTTCTTTGAAAAACACTCCAGGGAATATGATACACCCAAATGTCTGCCTCTAACATAGCACCTTATTGCTGCAGTATGTATGATGACATGTTTAACATATAATGGATAATGTAAGAGCTGAGACGAGCATATGCCTCTCCTGATAGAAATAGATTATCAGCATTCTGCAGTTTGACAACATTTACTTCCCATAATAAATGCCAGACATGTAAGCTGCAGTTAGCGAGGGTCATTACTGAGCCATTACTTGACACGCTGTAGTGTACGCTGTGGCAGTGATAATAACTGCTGAAATTAAAGTGTCACTGCAGATGAAGCCGGAGTGATGTGTTGTGATTAATTAACATCAAGATGACCCTTTGCCATTAAAATGATAATTGGACATAAATATCTTCCCATTATCTGTAGCATTTAAAATTTAAAGTCCCCGAGTGCCTTTTTCTCTCCATGCACATCTGTCATTACAGCAGAAATCCTTTTATTACCCTGATGTGATGGAGTAAGAAGTGCAAGTATCTTGGAACCAATCAAATAGTGCGGACAAAGCTGCTGCACTAACCACTTTCTTGATGAAGTTAAGGAATGATAGAAAAGGGTGGAGTATAAATGAGTATGCTCATGGATGGACATCTAATCTGGTTATAATGCTGCTGTATTATATCTACTGTGCCTCTTAATACTACTCTAATAAGAAGATACTGCAGCCCTTCATTATAGCTGTATATGGCCTATATCATTTTTCTTACAGTATTTTAACTGAACCTTTGAGTTTGTATCTTTAAAGAACATCTTACGAAAAGTAGAAACAATTTGAACAAAATAAATAACTAAAGAGTTTTCCATTTGTCAGAGGATCCTCTGATTTCTTGATACTTCAATCTGCATGGTGAAGTGTCCTTGGGGCAAGAAACTGAACATGAATTTGGTCCCAAAACATATCCTTCAATTTGTGACTATATATAAGAAGGTTTTAGGTCATGTTTAGTCTTGTATGGAATATACATTAATATAGGAATATGTCTATTAGAGCAGGTGAATTTTGACTTGGTGTAATGTGCTTCAAGTGGTTCTGAAAAAAGAATTACTGTACATGGATTTTTATGTGGAGTCACTTAATCTTTATGTGTATAGTGCCAGTTGACAACAATGCTATCCATAGTGGTGTTACATAAAGAACAGGTCTAGACTATATTTTGTGTTTTATTATTAACAAAGACCTAACATAAAAATAAGATGAAATTAAGTCTTATCTTTTCATAATCCATCATAAGCAGAATTTTGCAGGATTTGGCAAGTTGAAGTGGCAAGGAGAAGCTTCCTTTAAACAGGCAGAAACCTTGAGCATAACCAGACCCCTGTTAGACAGCCATCTGTGTTAGGGTTGAAAAGGGGATAGAGAGCGATGCAGACAGAGAGATGTGGATAGAGACAGACAACAACAACAACAAAAACAAGAAGACCTAAAAAAAACACATGCTAATGTGTGTTATTTTCAGGAAAAGCAAATTAATGCTAATAGACTTATATTAATATTTATCGCGGTTAAAGTCAACATGTAAATGTCAATAATGATGATGATAATAATAGGGTTAGGACTGGATGTATCAATTACAGCAGTTAGAGTCAAGCTGTTCTAAAATGAACATTAGCATCATAACAGTGATTATGATGGTGAGACTAATTGTGAGTCTGGAGGGTATGCAGCAATGATCAAGAGGAATCTACGAGACAAGGGAACTCAGGAACTCCCTGAAATACCTATGGTTAGTATGTTTAACAGGACATGAAGATTTAAAGTAAGTGACAAGCAGATGGATAGAGAGGTAAAGACAGAAGCTCAGTGTGCCAGTTCCCCTGGCAGTCTAATAAGTATAAGCCTAGTCTAAGTCTAAGCCTATATAACAGAAGAACTAAGAGCTGGTCTAAGCTTGAGCCAACCCAACAAGCTGTATCAAAAAGGTAAGTTTTAAGCCTACTCCTAAAAGTAGAGAGGGTGTCTGCCCCCTGAACCTGACTGGTAGATGATTCCAAAGGAGAGGGGCCTGATAACTGAAGGCTGTACCTCCCATACTAGTTTTAGAGGGTTAAGCTACCACAAGCAGGCCTGCATGCTGGGAGCATGATGTCCTAGAGGGGTAACGGAGCACTATTAGCTCTTTAAGATATAATAACGCCTGACTGTTAAAAGCTTTGTAGGTCAGAAGAAGGATTTTAGATTCTATTCTAGATATTATGGAGAGATAGAGTAGAGCGCTAGTTAGTCAGTTCTTAGTTCTGACCCTTCAGCTGGTCCAAATCAAGCTGCAGCGAGTTAGACCAGCTGAAGAGTCTCTAGAGAGTTATTAGCACAGCCGGATAAAAGTGAATTACAAAAACCAAACCTAGAGGCAGAGAATGCATGGACTAGATTCTGTGCATCATTCTGAGACAGGATGTGTCTTATCTTTGCCATATTGTGTGGAAAAAGGCAGTCCTTGAAATTTGTTGAATATGGGAATTGAAAGAGAAATCCTAATCAAACAGGACTCCCAGATTCCCATAGGAGTGTTGCTGGAGTCCATTTACTCTGACTCTGATTAGGAATCCATGAAGACTAGTTATGAGCTTAGAGGTAGATGAAGGGTACTTTATTGAGGATCCCATCTGTGGACATTAATCTACTAATGCAACCAGGAAACAGGGAAAATATAAAATGTGTAAAAAAAATATATATAAGCAAAAGGAACTGAAAATTATGACTCATAGCAGCATAAACCCTGGAGTCTGTGGCTGACTGTTCTCTCTGGCTTCCCACAGACAGCTAAATGTATTAAGCGGCACACAGCCCAATCACCTGCATTTGGCCCTGACCATCCTCCCTACAGGGTTGGGCACCTAAATCATCAGATAAAAGACACACATGGAGAACTGTTTTGTAAATGGTACAATCAGGCACAGAGAAAAGGATACATTATTCCTCTTTTCAGTGGCTTTATCACACTTTAGCATTTAGATTTAAGGTCAATATTTACAACTATACCATTCATCATCCTTAAATATCAGCATTAGTTAGATTTTTTCATCATTTGAGACTAGAAACAATGAATGAATGAATAAAAGTGGTCTTGTCTTGGTCCCTTAAGGAATAACTCCAACTCGAAAACCAGCATTGGATTCCTGTAAAGCAGGTGCATGCAATTCACTCTAAGAGCCACTTGGGGGCACTGTACCCCTTTACATGTGAGAAGCTTCTTATTCATGGCCAAGGTAGGCTCATAGTTCACTCATGTATAAATGCTAATGAAATACAATGACATTTCCTGATCTGGAGAATGTATCTGAAACAAGCCAGCATGAATATAGATGACATCAATACTGCTCCTCAAAGGTTCATAAGGCTCATCAAATCAGCCCCATCGCTAAGAGCAAGACATCCCTTTGTGACCATATCAGGTGATTATTTAATGCAATCTAAAAATATGTATATGATTATGTGTCTTGTTGTTATGTATGTGTTTGTGTTTGAGTGTGTGTGTGTGTGTGTGTGTGTGTGTGAGGGAGAGAGCAGGAGAGCAGGGTAAAAGAAGAGCACACTCGGTAGGTGGTGTCTCTGTGCTTTAAGTAGTGCAGCAGGAGTGATGCCACTTTAAATAGCCCCTGCAGGATACATCAACTGTAAAAGCAAAGTTATAGAAGCCAAGGTTTCATTTGCACTGATGGAACAAACATCAGGGTTCAATAACCCGGCTTATTAAATACACAGTGTGCGTGTCAAGAGGTAATGAAGATGGAACATGAATTTGAAAAAAAAAAAGGAGGAGCAGTAATTGAAGGAAAAGACGAGCTACACTTTTCACCTCTTACTGATGGCCTCTATTAATGCGAGGGTATGTATACTAGCTTTAGCAAAATTAATGTGTCAGAATTAATCAGCTTTTAAAACAAACCTTATATGTGCTTCAGAAAGCCATGTGCGTTTGCTTTCAAGTACGCAATCATGTTTTTATAAGAGGGAGTCAATTTTCTGAAACAGACGGAAATCTAATTTTGGAGTTAGCTCTTCATCCGTCCCTGTGCTCTCAGGTAATGGTATCCTTTGTGGACAGGAGATTAGCTTTGAAATACAAGCGCACAAAAATACAACTGTGGATGACTAATTATACTTATCTCTTACAGCGGATCAGGATCCACTGAGGTACTTTCTGTTTAGACTCTGTGTATGCTCAAAAAAGAGGTAAGAATGGTCCACATGACAAGATCTTGTAAGATATTGAAAATGTTAGAGATCCCACACATGATGACAAATAATGATGGATTTAACAGTTTTGGAGTGCAAAAACAGGGACAGCACACACTAACAGACTCCATTCACCAACAACCAGTCTTGACTCTCAATACTTGAAATCACATGAAATCTCTTGACATCTAAACATGAGTTTAGAGTAAACAAACAAAGCAGAAGAAGAGATGGTCATTAAGCCAAATGTTCCCAACTGCTTAGGTACCTAGTCCGTCCATTGCATTAGCAGTTTGTGTTCAATTCCCCTGCTTGTCATGTCAAGTGTATGTGTTTTTCTTCCAGGAAATGTTTCATACAAACATGTATTGTTGCCACAAAACAACAAGTTGCTCCTCCATTGCTGATATTCATCTAGCTTGATGTTTCATGTTTACTATTGTTGTAATGGCTGCATTTGTCATGCTTTGTTCTGCTTGCTTCCTGAGTGGCTATTGTTGCGATCCACATGCCAATCCGTTGTTGTGCTCTGTTGCTCTTGAGGTCCCCAGCCCCAATTAAGCAACGAGGATCCACTTGAGGCTGGCTCCAAGGTACCGGAAGTCACATACACATGAATGGGAAAAAAACGATCTTTGCAGCAGAAATAAACATGTTTACAGCCTGGTACAAAAGACGAGTGTAGTCCGGAATAGCTCATTTCTCGATCTGCTCTCACTGTGAGGGTGGTGAATTTTTTTCTAACGTGCAATTTCAAAGATATTGAGATTACAAGTCTTCCAATGAGAGGCCCAGCTGCCTGCGGGAACGCTGCAGCTGTTGGCTAGGAGGCTCAAACTCCGCCTCTTTATGTCACACTAGCTCGACAGAAGCAATATGGCCGCCGCCGCCGATTGGTCTCAAGACAGCTCTTCAGAAACAGATGGATGATGTCACGGATACTACGTCCATATTTTATACAGTCTATGGCCCCAATCTACAGGATATCTAGTTGTAAATAGTGGACTTTTTTTACTAGTCATGATTTCAAATTGGAGTGGCCATGATCATCTCTCCCATCAGGGGAAGTAACATCACTCTTAACATACCTCACACCACAGAAACATGTAGCAGATAATCTTCAGAAACCATCAAAAAAATGTGTCTTCCGCTGACTTTTGTTGGAAATGGGAAATCAAGCCCAAAATCAAGCTGATTATCTCGTGGTGTGTTTCCTGCTTAAGATACACCTCCTCATGCAGCGGGGGAACAACAAACATGTTTGCTCTACTTGGCAAAAGCGGAAAGTGCCTTGCACTTCTGAAAATTTCCTAACAGGTCCAGGTGGGCTGGATGTGTGAATGCAAATGGCTAAATCTGTTCAACTTTCTGCAGACTTTTTCCTGCCAGGAAAAGATGTGCGAACGCAGCAGGTGATAGTCGGAACATTCAGCGCGAGTGAGTGGGCGGGGTGATGACATTGTTAATGTTGAGCAGAGTTTTGCCGCCTTACACTGAGGACCCACTGCACCAATTAGCCTAACAGTCTGGCTGGTTACTCTTTGGCGTGAACCGTGGAGTCTTTTCACTTAACAGCAGAACACACATTTTTGAAAATGCATCTTTTTGACGTAATGAGGAAGAAAAGCTGATGAAACGTGGCACCCCCAGCCTGATCCTAGGGTTTCTCTACCACTTCGTTTGAGTTGTGAATTGGTCCTTATATATGTTGTAGTGACGTTCACCTCCTCCTCCTCGTCTTCCTGCAGGCTCTCCCCTGAAATCTCCCCTAAACTTCATAAACCAAAGTTTTTCCAGCTGGAAGGTGCGTCAGACCAACTTGCTAACACCAAGTCCTAGAACTAACTGTATGATGAGATCTGATCTTTTTAGAGGTTCCTCTGCCTGGAATCAACTCCCCACTAACATGAGAATGATCAAAAACATATTTTCTTTTAAAAGTCACTTAAACAAATGCTGATAAATTCCTCATAGATGTTATTATGTAATCACTGTTTTGAAAGTCTTTGTTTTATTCATTTTTGGTGTCATGTGTTTGTGACAATTTTGTTTTTGTTTCCATTAATTGTAGTTTAATGCTACTTATCATTTATTTGCTCAGATACTTAGTTCATTTTTCATTTTCATTCTTGATTTTTATAATTGGATCTTTGTTTTATGGATAATGTGTGATTTTAAATAATTGTTTGTCTTGTTTTTATTTTGTTGTGTGGACCCCAGGAAGACTAGCAACCACAACGTGGAAGCTAATGGGGATCCTAATAAATAAAGAAATAAAGAAAGTCACAGATGAATGCTTCCTGTTGAAAATTTCCGGTCCTGATTCCCTGAGATTTTGAGAGTGTCCAGATGTCATGTTTGAACGGGGCTTTGGTCACTAAGAGGATATCTATTAACTAGCTGCTTCTGTTTCCAGGGACACAAGCTGTTTGAAGCAAAAAGCTAAAAGCTCTGGCAAGCTCTAACACACATGGGAAAGACACAAGCTGATGGGTTTCATAGTAAATAAAAAAGAGGAGTTAAAAATTTAAAAAGTGTGTACATTCGAAAAGCTCCTTTAGACTCGGTGGCGTGTACGTGGCGTGGATCTATGTTAATCACGTGTTATTATGTTGGTGTTAACGCACAGTTGTGAGTATTACAGTGACCTCCAACTGCCTCCTTCACACACTGGAATAAAAATTGACACTACCCGTTTCATGCTTTCCTTTCAAATCCTCCTTCCCTTCCCTTCGGCTGCGAACCCTGCCGCCCCCATTTTTTTCAGTTGATGCTCTTCCCCTCTTTCCATCTTTAAAGCGAGGCGGTTGTTTTTTTTTTTTGTGCCGAGTTTCAGGAGTGCAGATGGAAAAGTGGCAAAGACTTAAAGTGAAATATAAAAAAAAGTACGGAGGGGAAAGTTGTCTCAAACTACTGCGTCAGCAACATCACCTTCCTCTCTTCTATACCTCCCCCCCTCCTCCTCCTCCTCGTCTCATCTATCACTCAAGGTAACATCAAAGCCTAATCATCAGGAGACTTAGCCATATTACACATCCTGTCCACACATAGAAACTTTATCAGGACTTTCAGTTTACACACATACACACACACAAAAACATCTCTGCTTGCTTTGCATATATGCATCTCAATGAAGGTCCCTCTTCGGTAAACTCCTCTCCATCTATCCTTGGAGTAATGATTTAATAAAACTAGCACACCCTGATCTGTAACCGGGGAGAAACAGAAACCTTTTCACTTTCGGAGACTGCTTTGAGAACTTCCCCTCAGCACCTGTGACTGAAGCAGATGGAGGTTTAAGTTAAAGGAAGGGGTTGGAGGAGATGATATGCCTGATTAAAGAGAACAGAGAGGGAAAATTATGATATTTAAACCCACTTTGAAGCCTCAAACTTGTAAATAAATGATGCACTTGAGAAGACTCGAGGAATGGCGACGGCTCGTACACCTGCGGCTCAATGCTTAAATATTCATTTCCTGTCGTAGTCACACACACTTGAGTGACTGTATAGCCTGTGAGTGTGTGTGTCAAAGATGTATGTGTGTGTAAAAAGATTCTACTGTCTTTAAGAAGAGAGGAGAAGGGAATTGAGGATTTATTTTCCCCTTAATGATGTACTCAAACACCCTCAAAAAGCCCCTCATCATTGGACAGCGCAGCAGAGTAAAAAAAAAAAAAAAAAAAGCTAACACCCTTCCTGCTTCTCATTCGCTCCCTTACTGTTCTTTCATCCCTGCAATGCTCATAATGGTCCTGAGATTAGTGCTGGATGTGTTAACTAAACTTCTCATTTGGCAAAAAGGGGAGGGGAGGGCTGAGGAGAGTCTTGTTTGAGAGAATTACTGCAGGAAAAAATGAAAAGAGAGAATTTTCAATGCGGATGTTTAGAAGATGAAAGGGGAGCTGATTCAGAGGGGAATTTTCAACAACATTTTTAGTATAAACTAAAGTAATAAGTGTGTCATTGTGCCCAATTTCACACATTCAGACGTATACATATTTTGGGTAGCAGATGTTTCCACTTGGCGAATGCAAAACAGAGCATCAAATGAATGCAATAAGAAAGTTTTGATAACAACAGACGATAAAATTAAATTCATTTTAGCTCCTTTTTCTGCAGTCTCAGAGCTCGTCGCCCAGTGTCTGATGTAATACGGTCTATGGGACAATGGACAACTTTAGGGCCTTCTGGTGTAGACGGCCAGGACTTTATTGTCAGTGTGCTGAATTGTTTATGGTCAGATTAAGAACTTGAGAAGTGACCTTGTGTTCGGATCAAAAGCAGACACCCTCTTTGTATGTCTGGAAAACAAGGGCCATTTCTTGGTTTATTACAATCCCCTGAAGAACATCCATTCGTGTTTCTGGTGAGTCTCAGTTTCACTGTAAGTAAGTAAGTAAGTAAGTAAGTAAGTAAGTAAGTAAGTAAGTAAGTCAGTCAGTCAGTCAGTCAGTCAGTCAGTCAGTCAGTCAGTCAGTCAGTCAGTCAGTCAGTCAGTCAGTCAGTCAGTCAGTAAGTAAACTTTATTTATATAGCGCTTTTCACAGACAACGGTCACAAAGTGCTTTACAACGACAAGACATGCAGAAAGAAAGATAAAAAATACCAATAGGCAACATAAAAATTACAGCGGTTACATGATCCTTAAAAGCATTAAAAGTTCTGAGAGAATCAACTAAAAGCCTCCCTAAATACTGTAAATCAGAAGTTACACAGAGGCTTCCTTCTGGTTCACTTTAGTGGTATGAACTAGGGATGGGCATTTCAAGCCAAAATACTATCCAATAATCATTGGCTTCTATTCGACGATTATTCAACTAATCACCCCAACACACACATACACCTGTCCCATTAACAGCCCGTTTGTGTGGCAGTCATGTTAACCAGCAGCAGGACGAGGTGCTTTTACAGCCATGCTCAGTCTCTGAAAATACATTTGTAGTAGTGTGAGATTCAGAAATGGAAAACCCCCCGGGACTGTTGCAAATGTTTTCTTCTTCTTTTGCTATTTAATGCAGTTAGCATTCTTCTTCTTCTGTTTGCTAATGCGGTTAGAAAACAGCTTGAAGACGCTCTATAGCCACCGTCTGGCAGGAATACCGTATTACAACCAGACACCAGTCAAAACGATGAAATATTGCACTTTTAAAATGCGAAAATATTCTAAATAATATGATTTTTTTGAATATTCGAAAATCATTGCTCATCCCTAGTATGAATCCCCCCAAAAAAGGGAAGCAATTTCCTTGTGATGTAGCCTACTTACAAGTCTTAAAGCTCCTTTAGGGCACTTTAAGATTGTGAGATTCTGGCGCCCCCTGTGGACAAAGTGATACAACCTATCTCTTTATGATGTTTGTCCTTTACACGTGTAAGTCATGTTTTCTTCATTTTAAAAATCAAATGTGTCACTTATTAAAACGTGGCGTATTCATATGCTTCCCTTTCATGACCAGATAGAAACTCCTCACAGGAGCTTTAAGTTTGACGGAATAATTTCAGTAAAAATGCGAATGTGTGGCTCAAGTTGACATTTTTGATGAGGAATAGATTGTTAGCGGCACTTACATGCACATCGTAGACCTTTGTCAGATGTCCTGTGATAAGAGTTGGGTTGTCTTTACTGCAGATTGCATTTTGCATTCCATACGGACTGTTTTTCCTGCTACACCAAAGCCTCCAGATGTATGATTGGTACAACTTGGATTAAAAAAAAAATCATCAAATGAAAACCAGAGCACTCCTCATGATAAAATCTGAATCTCTGAGTACTCCAAGTAGAGATTTGGTGCTACTTGATTGACAATCTGAGGTACCTGGAATTTGACTTATATAAAAAAAAACTATTTGACTACAGTTTAGTAAGTACTCACACTCCTTCACTGCACTCTCCATCACTGTCTGTTGATTAATCATTGTATCTGACTGCTCATTAGACCATCTCTTTTAAAACTACTTGACCTTGCATCGACTTCCATCCTCTCCTCTCTCCATTTCACTTTTCTTTCCACCGATTTCCCTCTCTTCTACGTCTCTTAATTTCCGAGTCGGTTTATGTTCCAGACACTCCTTCGGGGGCTTTTCTCCTCTTCCGTCAGCCTGAATACAGATATTTCAGCACCTTGATTTCAGAGTAATTACATGGGGATAAATGATGACGCTCCCTGAATGTGTTTCACCCCTCTCTCTCACTGTCAGCCCATCAGGAAGAGGACCGGGAGGCACAGCAATCACTCACTACCACTCTGCAGGAGGGACTCAGAATCTCCCAAAAGTTTACACGTAAAGACAAAAGGCTTTTTTCTCCTTGATTTCAGAGCAATTACACGAGAATAACTCCCCGTGAATGCTACCCCACTTCTTTTCTGTCAAGCTGACAGGATCAGGACCTGCGGCATAGCAATCACTCGCTACCACTCTACAGGAGGGAGTTACAATCTTTACAGTATTTACACACTGAATACTTCTTAAGAGTTTAAAATTTTGAACCATTATGTGTGAGGAAGCTTTGACTGTGTGTGCACGCAGTCTGCAGCATCATACTGTGTCACATTCATGCAGTTATATAGATTCCTGCCAGGGAGCTGCCAGGGGCAACTGCATTCTGCTGTTTGTCGCTCAGACACTGCACTGGAACAATCAAGGATTGCTCATAGGTACTTCAAAACTAAGTGTAGAGGGAGAGCTCATTTATACCTGACCCAGATTCTCTCACCTGCTCCTTACTTTCAATCCTAGTATAATAATGGCGCTAGTGTTGTATTCCTGTCAGCATTAACACTTTTCCCCTCACTAAAAAACACTGCTATACAAATAAATGATGGAGGGATAAAATCCACTGAAAAGGTGGAAGCTTAAGCTTGTTATGTCTACTATTTTTAGATGACATGTTAGACAACCCCATTAACTACTACATTTTCAAATTAATTCTAATGTATTTCATATAGGAGTGGGGGATTTTTGTTGATAAAAATCAATGTGGACTAATGTTTAGTTAGTTTCTTCATTGCACATGTTTTACAGGCTGTGAGTAGAAATAACACTGCTTTTCCAAAACTGAGTTGCTAAGAGTGAGCCATCCCACATCCTTACTATCTCTGCTAAGAGTTGCTCTTTTAATACAGTGACCGAGAAGCGTCAGGTAAACATAACATAGCAAAAATGTGGCGATTGTTGCAACACCATTACAACCCTAAACTTCTAAAGTCTGGCACCATTTTGCCCTGTATGCTACAAAAGATAAAACTGATGTGCTCCCATTTCTTTGCTTGAAGCCCTAACAGTTTTTTTTATTTATTTATCATTTAAAAGGACCATGCATATTAATTAACACTTCTGTAAATATGCCAGAGTTAGCCAAAAGGCTAGTTTACATCCATAGTCCCTTGCTAGATGTTAAAAAGGCTCCCTAAAAAGATCAAGTTTAAACAAAGATAAAATAGAGTAAAATAAGATCAAAATAATAAGGTAGAGGAGAACCAAAACACAAACAAACAAACAAAAAAGAGAAGAAAAGAAAAGTACAAATAGCACCATACGATTAAGAATGACTAAAAGCTACATAAGGACATGATATGACAGTTTTGAGAAAGTGTCCATGGACATAAAACACATGGAGCAAGACAATCAGGAAGCAGCAATAAGGAGATGTTAAAGATGACAAGCAGACACAACAGGACAACATGTAACAGTGCTGTACACACATCATGCAGTGACTATCAATCATTGAACTAGCTGCATGCAATTCAAATGAGGCAACGTATAGCAACAGTTCAAAGTTAAAGCCACACTGGGTGATTCTTCTCTTATTTACCATTTAAGTCACTCACTGCTAAACCTTCTACTCTACAACACTTCATCTTTTTCTCTCCTTGTCAACTCTTTTTCTTCATCATCTTCTACCACTAAGCAGAGGACTTATTACCATAATACTATAGTAACCAACCAAGAGAAAACCACCTGTCATGTTTAAAGCCGAGACAATATAAGGCTTCAATGAAGATTTTTATTGACATGTTTTGAATTCAAAAGGGTAATATCACATTTAAAAGCTAAATCGGAGCCATTAAGTAATTGTGCAGTTCATTATCCCATACAGGATTA